>NW_027494691.1:0-333903 GCF_021521415.1 Bidens hawaiensis | reverse complement strand
AGGAAGTTTCAGTCGGTAAGCTACCGGACCTATCCTAGAAGTGACTTCATATGGCCCAATGTATCCCGGAGCTTGTTTACCGGTTTTTCCGAATCGAATGACGCCTTTCCACGGGGATACTTTCAGAAAAACTCTGTCGCCTATTTCAAAGGATAACGGCTTTCTACGAACATCAGCGTAGCTTTTCTGTCGATCTCGGGCAATTTACAATTTGTTTGTGATTTTACGGATTTTGTCGGTGGTTTTATACGTCCCAGAAAAACTCGGCTTTAACCCTCGCACAGGTTAAACATTTACTGACGTATGTAGCTATATCATTTTTCATACCGGGCCACCAATAATACTCCTTCAAGTCCTTGTACATCTTATCTGTTCCCGGGTGAATGGAGTATTTGGACTTATGGGCTTCGTCCATGATCAAGTCACGCAAATTGCTGAAAGTCGGAATCCAAACTCGATTTTTGTAGTATAGAATTTCGTTAGTTCTTTCTTCAAAGTTTTGTTCGGTTCCATGCAAGTTTTCATCTTCCAAGTGATCTCCTTTCAAAGCTTCGTTTTGAGCAATACGAATTTGCTCGGTGAGACTGGTTTGGACGATCATTCCAAGTGCTCGGACCCGTAGTGGTTTGATCCTGTCTTTTCTACTCAAAGCATCTGCCACTATATTAGCTTTGCCCGAGTGGTATCAAATCTCACATTCATAATCATTCAACAATTCTACCCATCTCCTCTGCCTCATGTTTAGTTCATTCTGGTCAAAAATATGCTGTAGGCTTTTGTGGTCGGTGTAGACTGTACATTTGGTGCCATAAAAATAGTGCCTCCAGATCTCAAGTGCGAAAACAACCGCGCCTAATTCCAAATCATGGGTGGTATAATTCTTCTCGTGCACCTTTAATTGTCGAGAAGCGTATGCTATGACTTTGTTACTTTGCATAAGTACGCACCCTAAACCTTTCCGGGACGCATCACAATAAACTACCAGATCATCAGTTCCCTCTGGAAGACTCAGTATCGGGGCTTGGCATAGTTTCTGTTTCAGCAATTGAAAAACAGCTTCTTGTTCTTCTCCCCAAACATAAGCACGATTTTTTTGAGTCAAAAGAGTTAAAGGTTGGGCTATGCTGGAAAAATTAGCAATAAAACGCCGATAATACCCAGCTAAACCCAAAAATTGGCGAATCTCTTTCGGTGACTATGGGGCTTGCCAGTTTTTGATGGCTTCAATCTTGCTCGGGTCTACATGGATACCATGTCGGTTAACCACGTGTCCTAGAAATTATACTTCTTGTAGCCAAAATTCACACTTTGACAGCTTGGCATACAACTTTTCCTTTCTCAACAGTTCCAAGATAGTTCGTAAATGCTGCTCGTGTTCCTCCTTGGTTTTCGAATATATCAAAATGTCATCAATAAACACAATAACGAATTTGTCAAGGTACGGTTTACAAACTCGATTCATAAGGTCCATGAAAACTGCGGGAGCATTAGTCAGTCCGAATGGCATAAGTAAGAATTCGTAGTGGCCATAACGAGTTCGGAACGCCGTTTTAGACACATCTTCCTCTTGAATCTTAACTTGATGGTGACCGGATCGAAGGTCAATTTTCGAGAAATAGTTTGCCCCTTGGAGTTGGTCAAACAAATCATCTATTCGTGGCAGAGGGTATTGGTTCTTGATGGTAACTTTGTTTAATTCCCGGTAATCGATGCACATTCTAAAACTTCCATCCTTCTTCTTTACGAACAATACCGGTGCTCCCCAAGGAGAATAACTGGGACGTATAAAACCCTTATCTAACAACTCATGCAACTGGTTGGATAGTTCTTGCATTTCAGAGGGTGCCAATCGATAAGGTGCCTTAGCAATAGGGGCTGATCCTGGAATTAAGTCTATGCGGAATTCAACCTGTCGGTTCGGTGGTAATCCGGGTAAATCGTCAGGAAAGACATCGGGGTATTCACGTACAACGGAAATCTCTTCTACGCGTTTCTCATCAGGATTCTTTATAGTCACGTTTGCCAAGAATGCCATACAACCTTGGCGTAAACATTTCAACACTTTGAGATGAGACACGAGAGGTAATATCGAACCAGACTTCTCTCCTTGTACTACAATCACCTCACCATTCGAAAAGGGAATTTTAACCGTCCTATCGTTACCCACAATCTCCGCCTTATACTTGGTTAACCAGTCCATGCCAACTATTACATCAAAACTTCCTAACTCTACCGGGAGTAGGTCAATAAGGAATGGGTAGTTATTAAGAATAATGGAACAGTTTTGGATTATTTGGTTGACAGTTATAGAGTTACCGTTAAAGAGCTCGATAGTATAGGGATTTGTTAGTTCACTAACTGGCATATTACCCAGGGACATAAAACTAGTGGAAACAAAGCTTCTATCGGCACAAGTATCAAATAACACAGAAGCATATTGATCAGAAACAACAAATGTACCTTTTACCACGTTTGGGTCTTGTCGTGCTTCTCCTGACCCATTAACAAACGCGCGTCCCCGAGACGCACTTGAAGTCGATGCTTGGTTTCGACCGGTGACTGCTCCTCGATTCAGTTTGGGGCAGTCCCTTCTAAAATTCTCCGTGCTCCCATATTCAAAACAAGCACGACGATTCACTACAGTTGAGTTTTGCTGAGCTGGTTGCTGACGGATTGGTTGTGGTCTCGGTAGTTGGGAACGACGGGGTTGGGTTGTCTGGGCTGGTCGGTTTACAATCTCCATACCGATTCGGTAATTGGGACCACCATTGTGTCCAGTCCTTCCACACCTTTGACATATTATCGGTCTACACTCACCCACATGATGAAAATTACATTTATCACATTTTGGCCACAGTCCCTTGTACATGTCTCGTTTCATCTCAGAACTACTCATGACATAATTTTGTATTGTTGGGCGTGCACGTTTATTTGCTGGCCTTCCTTGTGATCCTGATCCATAATTGGTTCGCTTCATACCTGATGATTCCCCGGTCATTCTCAACACTCCACTTCTTACCAAGTCAAAAGTCGCAATGCCGGTTTGAGTCACGGCATTCTCAAATGATGTGTGCCCCACCAGACTCCTCACTTCTGGGGCTAAACCCCAAATATAAAGTTCAACTCGTTTATTTTCAGGAGTTAAACCATGGTACTAAGCGGGCCAATTCATTGAAGCGGTTCGTGTATCTCAAATGATCCGCTCCTTTTATCTCCAAACTCTGGAGTTCGTGTTCTAATCTTTGAATTTCGTTCCTTGGGCAGAAATGTTCCAACATCAGTGTCTTGAGTTCAGCCCATGTCATGCGATTCACCGTATCTTAACATTTTATCTGTACCGTAGTGTTCCACCACATTAATGCGTGATCAGTGAAAGTAGAAGCAACATACTTGACTATGTTTTCCGGTGGACAATTACTAATATTGAGAACAGATTCAGTTTTCTCAATCCACTTGATTAATCCGTTTGGCCCTTCAGTGCCCTTGAAATCAATCGGTTTACAGGCCATAAAGTTTTTAATTGAATATTCCCTTCGAGGGGGATTAGGGTTGTTATTGTCATTGCTTGGGTTCGGTGGGGGATTATTTGCAACGATAGGGGTATTTGTATTAGATGGGGGATTGTTATTTGTAACTATTTCATTGTTGGTTGGGGGAGCGTTATTGTTTTGTTGTTGGTTTGTTTGCATATTTGCGTTTACACCGGCAGTTACTTGTGTTATAATAAGCGGAATTACTGCCTGCATTTGCCGAGCAATCATCTCGGCTATTTCTGCCTCAGTCATAGGGTTTGCTTTCTTTGGGGCCATTCTATAATGATAAACAAATATAAGCCAATTAGTACTAATTCCAGTCTACGGCACTGTGTAATAATAATCACAATAAATGTTGTACAAGTAAACCAAATAACATACTGATATTTCACAAATTGTTCTGTACATAGATATCAAGAGTACATAGACTTAGCCTGATAAAGGCCAGTGCTTGCATGTATATATCAAAATCTGTCACTAAGTGACTGTTAGACTTAACCCTATAAGGGTCAGTGCTTGTAATAATGTACAAAGTTGTGCCCCATATTAACATAACATACTACTATATACATACATGGGGTATCAAAAGATCATGTACACATAATTGTAATATTCCGCATCTATCCATACAGACGATAGGCTAACCATAAACATAAAAATAACAGCACCGTAATCATCCAGTAACAGTTCCACAGCCGAACTGTCACCCTATCCAAACAACAGTGGTGGTAGGCATCTGACTGCTGCAAGTTCAGTACTATCTGATGTAACGTCGATAAGTACTGGGTCATGTCCCTCCTCTCCTGGTTAATGTTAGCTATGGCTATCGAGTGGTCTATCACACGGTCAGTCAGGATAGCCATCCAAGAGTTGTTTCCTGCGTTTGAGAGGTCAGGGCGAGGGGTAGGTATACTCAATGAACGGGAAGATGAAGTATCTACCATAGGGCATGAAGGTCCTCCCCGGTCGTGGGTAGATCTGAATGGAATCGAGGTTGGGTCAATCGGGGTTACCCGAATACGAGCAGTCTGCCGGATTCGCACAGTAGCTGAAGTCGTCGGCGACAGGTGTATAGGTGGAGTGGGTAATCTGGCTACTCTAGCAGGTGAACGATACTGACTGTTAACTTCATATTGATCCCTGCGTGGTGACCTGGGTGTATAACTATCGCATCTGTAGCCAGATAGATCAGGCACATTCCTGGGTAACTCTCTACAATTAACTTCTTCTTCCACCTCTTCCTCTTCCTCCTCCGGCTCCTCTTCTGGGTCCTCCTCTTCTGGATCCTCCTATGATTCTTCCTCAGGATCCTCCTCTATAGATATTACCGGTTCTTCTTCTGGTACGTAGTCGTTATTCCTTGACATGACTCTGCACAAAGGTTAGTTATAAGAATAATATCTATTGCTATCGCTAACTATTTTCGAGGAGATTAATTAATTAAACCAATTTTAATATTAATTATATTATAATATAATATTAGTTTTATTAAAATTTTAATTATTATTATTATTTAAATCAATACTGAATATAAATGAATATAATATTCATAGTAAAATTTACCGTCATCAACAGTATCGTACGTACACGTATTCATACACCTTGTTCCACATAAACACGTATGAGTGTTACATATATATATATATTTTCACTTTACCTTTTATACACATATGTTGCCATTTTTACCTAACCAAACGTTCCGCGACTTCTCCCAGAATTCCCTCGTACAAGCAAGTCTGTTATTATGTTCCGGATCACAATAACTCACTTGCCCTACAAGTTTATCCCGACATCCATCAGTATATAATATTAATTTATTATTTAATTATTTTCCCAGAGTTAATCGAGCCTACGGTTATTTTTTAGGTACCCTAAGGGATAACCTAATCCTTTATAACCAATGGCTCTGATACCAACTTCTGTCACACCCCGACTAGCACAATGCGGAAGCGTAAAACGAGAATGTAACAGACACCTCTGATATTAACACATTGTTTATAAAGAAACATTACAAACTAATTTACAATATATTACATTTCTTTGTTCTATCATTGTTTTACGGTCTAGGTGATACAAACAAAACTAGTTCGTTAACTATACATTCTTACTACTAACTCCCTTGCCTCTATTCACATAGCATCAACCACACACTTCAGGAAAGTAACAGATCATCAAATTACTCCGATTTAGGTACACCTGAAAAGCAGTTTAAAACGGGTCAACTACTAGAGTTGGTGAGTTTCACGAGTTTCAAGAAATCAGTAATAAGTATTCACAAGTCAACACTTGTAATCATGAAATAAGTACGTATGTATGTAAATGATGTATGTGATGTAATTATGCTAAGTTACAGTGAAGCATGGACTGTTCGTGCTGCGTGCCTCCATTTCCCACGCTCAATCAACCACTGTGGCCCCTTTCCGCCCACAACATGCCCCGGTAGCTATGTCTAACACTACATAGCCTGTTTGTATAAATATGGTCATGTGCAAACGGCGCTATGTGACACGGCAACCAGGCCGATTCCGTTTGGGTTTGTCAAACCAATAGTACTATTCACAAGCCAACGGCTCAAAGTTAATCACTGTGATCGTGGGGACTTTCGTGTGTTAGCACTTAGATAATTCACATCAGTACATGTTTCAGGTATGTATATGTAATCAAACATGCTTTTCACCCCAAAAGTTCGTAAAACAGTTTAAAAGTGGGGTCATGAAACTCACGGTTTAGTAGATAATCAGAACTGTATCGGCTCGTGGTTTGTTCGGTCCGCTATCAGTGGTTCCTATAATCAATATTATAATAATATTAATACTTTAATATTATTATAATCTCAATGCTAAACTGGGCTGTATAACTAATCTGGGTATAGTTGGAATGCCCAGAAAGTGGCAATAGGCTTAGGTTGTGATGTTGTTCAATGTCTAATACTTAAAACTGAACTTGGCTCAGACTCCCGATTTCCCAGCTGGGCCAAGTTGCTCGTTTACGCGTTCAGAAAGCAGTTATGGGAAAATAAGCTTGGGTAAATGTATTGGTTAATAACATGATTAAGTTATAAAGAAAGATCACACACTGGGGTCCCGGATTAGCCATGAGGCCCGTTTCCGTTTATTCAGTTTGATTTGAGAAGAAACGCGCACGATCCACCCGGATTGTCCAGGTTTCTCATAGAAAAGTTCATTTTCACCTAATTAGTCCAAACATATGATTTTTGATCACTCTTGGTGTTTTGATTTTCCCGCAGGTTCACTAGTCGTGAACTTGCCGGTTGTTATAAAAACTGAATTTGTTTAATATTCAGATTAGCATAATTAATTAACCGTTAATCATTAAATTATGAAAATTTAACCACTTATCAATCAAAATATGTTGATTTTTATAAAAATATTTCTGGAATTTTTTTACTGATATATTAATTTATAAAAATTCATTTTATCAGCTATATTTCGTCTGAAAATCGTCCATTTACCCCAAACAATTTCCAAAAATTCACCAAAAAATTCCTGAATGCTCAATTCATGTCCCAAATCAATCTGTATCAATTCCAGAATGTAAAAAGCTCGTGCGATATTCTTTTCGGCCTAAATTCGGCTGTAAAAATTCACACGAACGCAAATAAACAAAACACCGTTAAACTTCTTCAAATGATCCCAAAATTCATATGTGATCAAAATACATCAAATATGAGTTCCCAGAAAAATTTCATAATTTTTGAATTATTTTAGTTATTTTTCCCAAATAAACGTCCCAATTCGGTAATAAATTCGCCAAATATTCTCGGATGGTCGAAAAATTACCAAAATTAAACAGGGACTTATTGACATGGTCCATGATGTCCCTGCAAAATTTCAAGTCCTAACAATATGCACATCACAACCTTAACCTAAATAGCCCTTAAGCGAGTGTTTCGGCATTACCTTAGCGGGTTTGGCTCGTTTCCGACCTTTTAATCAAGTTTTCAGGTTCTTGTGCTTCTAAGCAAGCTAGGTACAAGTCCTAAATCACAAACCAAGAAATATTTCATCAACATAACAGCCCTTAAGTTAGGGTTTCGGCTAGTGTACAAAAACGAACTTTTGAACCGTAAAAACGTCGTTTCAACCCTTTAATCCGTGTTTATGGCCAAAAAAACTATCAAAACAGGTTCCTTACCATGTGTATGATCAAAACATGTTTATAGACCATTTTTAGGATTTTTACACGGTTAGGAATGATTTTTATTAACCAAGACATGTTTTTATGGTATTAAACAAGTGTAAAAGTAGCTTATTTAATTTGTTTACCTTAGGGTTTCTTGAGTTTTTGGCTGGAGAAGAAGTTTATGTCCAGAATTTTCAAGAAATAATGTTGAAAATATCTTGTATCTAGTTTAAATGTGAAAGAATAAAAAGGGGGGGGGGGCTGCTGCTGCGATCGGACCATCATGGGCCCACTTTGGGCCCATTTTGGCCCAAGTTTCTGATTTCTCAATCCCAAACACGAAAAGCCCGGTCCAAATTTAGTTCGGGTTTGGTTTTTGGCGCGGAAAACTTATCGGGTGCGTTAAACAGCGCTAAAACGAGTATTTTTCGGCTAGTTTTGTGTAAAATTATAAAAACATACTATACGTTTGTAAAAATCAAAAATATTTTCACGGATCGCTTAAAAATATTCAAATAAGTGTTTGGTAAGTCTTTTTCGGCTTAACGGATGATACAATGCTTGGTTTGTAACTATCTTTCGCGTTTACATCTATAGCGGGTAGTTAAACGAGCATATTTACGTTTAACTTGTTTGCTATCAAAGTAAGGCCATATTTCTAATGTTTTAGCTTGTATAGATCGTATATCACTTATGGATGGCCCCCCGAGATATCTGGGTCATAACCCGACCCGTTCGGTTAATCGTTCGTTTGTTACGCAAAATGCGTTTATCTGCTTAATCGGTAAATACGTAATGAGGTGTACCTTGTTTTGTCTCAAATGTCACAGAGAACCTTTAAAAATATTTAAAAGTGAATACAAATAAGAAATTTAAAGCCACTTTGACAATAACTAGGGCTGTAAACGAACCGAACGAACATGAACAAGGCCTTGATCATGTTCGTTTTTTAAAGAAATAATGTGTTCACGAACGGTTTACGAACACTTACTGAACGATATTTTATGTTCATGCTCGTTCATTAAGGAAATGAATGCGTTCAATAACACAAATGAACACAAATAAAATCGGCAAAGCCTAGAAATTGAGATCTATGAATTCATCAATGTGAATAATGAAATACCGTAAACGAATCAAACGAACATGAACAAGGGATGTTCATGTTCGTTTATTTTTAAAAGGAATATTGGTTCTAAATAATCCCAACTATGCCATATTGGTAAATAACGGTTCCAATTTCAAAGTAGGCTATTGGCGGTACCTACTAAAGGGCTATTCGTTTTAAACGGACCACGACTAACGGAGGTTAACTTCGTTAGTGATTTGCTGGCATGGTCCATCTAGGTGTAAAAAAAAGATTATGTGGACGGATTACGTGGACGGATTATGTGACATTCCAGGTCTTTTAATATAAAACAAACAAAAATTCATCCCCATCTCTTTTTCTTACACGAATCGAAGAACCCTAATCGATCGATTAAACCGTAAACCCCCAAATTGATCGATGGAATTGAGCTTATATGGCATGATGTTGTTGATGAAGGAATCCAGTGGGTGCGCCAGGGTGTTGTTGCAGGTTGTATGTGGCGGGTGTTGGTGCAAATGGCCGGCCGACGATTTTCGGCGAACCTCCAAACCTCGCATGGCTCAATCTAACGTGTATATTGACGGCCCTCGCAGCTTTTCCAATTAAGTGAGTCAATTTTTGTTCAGATCTAGTGATGCTTGGCTTGTTTAAGACGACGGATCAAGGTGGAACACAGTGGTAGTGGTGCTTAGCGGCGGTAGAGAGTGTGTGGAGTGGTGGAGACACGGTGGTGGTGGTGGTTGAGCTGCGACAGAGCTGCTGTCGGTGTAAAACTGTTGGATGGCGGCTGCTAGGTGGTTAATACACAAGACCATGGTTCATTGTGTGGTAAGAAACTTTGTGGGTGGAGGGTTAATGTTTTTCCACATATTGTTCTAAATATATTTTCCAGGTAAGCATCCATGTCGTCATCCACGTATTCGCCACATAAGCAAATTTTGACAAGTAGGCTTGCCACGTCAGAGAATCACTAACAGAGTTAACCTCCGTTACTCGCGGTCCGTTTAACACAAATACCTATTTAGTTGGTACCGCCACCAGCCAACTTTGAAGTTGGGACTACTATTTACCAACAGGGCATAGTTGGGATTATTTAAAACCAATATTCCTTTTAAAAATGAGCATTTATGTTCATTTATGTTCGTTTGTTTAAAATTTAAACGAACATAACTTAACAAAGATAAACGAACATAAATGAACAACTTTAGATGAACACCAACAAATATAAACGACCATAAATGAAAGCACTTAAATGAACACAAATTAGCAAATATAAAAACTTTAAGTAGACTCATCCAGATGATAATTATTTTCTGTTAATACATAAACGAACATAAATAAATAGGCATAAACGAACATAAACAAACGTTCATGAACATAAATGAATGAACGGAACTCTGTTCATGTTCGTTCGATTATTAAATAAACGAACATAAATGAACTTCCCGCCAAATGGTTCACGAACAGTTCACCGAACGTTCGGTTTGTTTACAGGCCTAAACAACCCAATTACTCATATTTTCAATATTGTTAATTTCCTTAATCCTTACAACTATGGGTATGTTTGACAAACTAGCTAGTGGCTGGTTGCTAGATGCTGGTGATTGGTGGCTGTAAGCTGGTAGCTGTAGCTTTCTAGCTATATTTAGGTGTATGATAGAGTAGCTGAAGCTTAATAAAATGTATAAAATGACCAAAATGAGTATAGCTAAAAAACAAAATACTAAATTTAAATATTTTGGAATGTTATTTAAGTAATTTTAAATACTAAAAGTTTGTAGTTTTTTTTAAACACTACTTGTAGGAGTGTTTCAGTATGGATCTTTTTCTCTTAAACTAAACACTTCAAGCCCTTCAACTAAACAAGACTTTTTTTTATCGAGTATAACTTTTTCTTAAATGCTTGAAGCTAGAACCTTCTAGAAACTCTCTACCAAACATACCCTATGTACAAGTAATTTAGCGATTCACTTTACTATATACAAGTTAAAATAAAGGATAGCCAAGTGAAAGATATAATAAAACTACATAAAAGAAATCATTTGCTATAATATCAACATAAGCTTAATATATTAATTAGGTCACTATATGAGTTAAATACTTAAATTAAACAACTAAAAATTTAGTGAGACTGTTTTATCAGTCAATCAACATGACAAACGTATATATAACTAATATATATATATATATATATATATATATAATTGTCTATATTTTGAGTCCTTACGTTTCTCCCCCTCCCTCTCGTGCCACCAGATTGCTCCATTTGAAAATTATGGCTTTTTATTGATTTAAATCTATAAAATTTGCGGGTTATGGGTAGTATCCACGGGTCTCGGTACCTAGATTAGAAAAAAGTGTTAAAACCTCATCTCTCAAATCTTCATCACCTCTTTGGTCTGCCACTCTCATTGGATTTCTAATATAAATGATTTTCATCTCATCCTAACTTAAATATCGATTCACAGGAACTGTAGGAATTGATTAAGAATCAACATGTGATTTAGAAGGTATTTATTATCTGATTTATCAATTTATTAGTTATAGTCTAACATTAAACAATGAATATGAAACAAACCCAGACGACGTCTCCTCTTGTATCTACCACCGTCACCAGTCACATCAACAGAGGTAACTTATTCACCCTCAATTTGTTCCTCTGCCCCCAATCAAATATCTTAACATTTGGTGCCCTAATTACACTATCCATACTAATTCATTATTTTTAACATTCGTTACCTTTCAAACCCGAAAACCCGACTGATTTTGAATTTTCGGTTTTGTTCAAACACGCACACACACATATATTATAATACTCTCAAGTTTCGTTTCATGTAACATTCGTTAATGTTTATTTAAATTTGCCTTTGTATTTGTTAAACCGACCTGTTTTGATGTTTCAATGTATTGTTGTTCATCATTTATCAGTAACATTATATTCCCGATAATTACATTTGTCGTACGTTCATTTCTATTTGTTTTAATCAATTAATGAAATTCTAGGATTTAAAGTTTTATTTTTAATGCAAACTATACGGGTTTAATATGTAAAGATCCAAGTAATTAAACTTTTATTTTAGTATTAAAACATTTCAAAGTTTAAGTTACAAGTTGTAAATTATATTTTAATTTTGATTTTTAAAAGAAACTTGAAAGTTCAGGGGCCATTTGTGTAAAATGAATTTAAAATATATTATTTAATAAAATAATCCCAGCCCCTCCCCGCTTTTCCCTTGCGCTTTTCCAACATGAGATTTCGGCGACCCTAAAACAACCCCCAAATCTCGCGTTTTAATCAAATTAATTCCTGCAACGGCTTTAGACAAAATTAACAAACCCATAAACGTTGAAAATAACGTTTAACAACAACTAATCTAGGCTTAATTCAACCCGAAGCGGCCGGACGTTTCTTGAAAATACATTACTAACATTAAATGTTTTATGCTCTAATTGAACTTATAAATAGGTTTCTAACATTCATCTAAACTCGTCCCAAACATCAATTACATCTAAAACACTCTCTATAATCCATAATCAATTTTCAAAGTTCGTTTTCCGGCGAGTCTCTATTCACCATCAATCAAGAACCTTTGCAGGTAATATTTATATGGTTTTTGAACGTTTTTCAGTGATAAACAAAACTCCTAAACTTATTTGAGAAAACTTGGAACGGATTTGGAGAATTGAATCTAAGGTTTTGTATGAATAATGATAATCTTGTGTTCTTATATTTATATAAACTGTCTTAATCTAATATTAACTAATCAAGCTGGTCCAATGGTTAAGTCATGTGTGTGTAACCAAGAGGACCCAGGTTCGAACCCGGGTCATGGCAATTTTCTTTGATATAGTTTTTTTTATAAACCTTATTTGTCACCCCCAAATTTTGACTGACAGAGTTTTACCGCGAGACGTGTGACATACCAGAATCTAGCTCATTCGTTATACCAAACAACCAAATTAAAATATTCAAAACATTTATTTACGTCTCAGTCAAACATGAGAACACAAAATCCAATCCAAACGATATATAGTTTTTCGGAAGCGTATAAGTAAATGGTTTAAAAACAATGAACCATGTATTCAAAACATGCACAACCCATCAAATGTAAATAATGTGAAATAAAAAGTTCATACGACGAATGTGACTCCAGACGTATGCAATGCAATCCACTCCTTAGCACATCTAGCAACCTGGGCAAGTATAAATACTCAAGGGTCAACACGAGGTTTGTGAGTTCATAAGTTGTAGTAAAAAGTAGTATATATAGTATAGATAGTATACGTAGCATAAGTAGTGTATGTGGATTCAACACTTTTCAGATATACCAGGGTGGCTAACCCATTTACAAGATACTAGACGTTTGAATCGAAGCTGACTATCTGTATGCCTTCTTACCAGATCTATCACAAAACACTGGCGATGTATGTTAGGACAATTAACACCCGTCCGACCTCCAGTCAAGTTATAGCAGGTGGGGTTTGTCAAACCCAGTAGTACTACTTAAATTTCCCCGCGATCCCATCCTAACTGTTCAAGGTAGGTAAGGACTTTAAGTGATATGAGGGCATCTAGTATACACTTGTGATGTATAAGAAACTACGTAAATCCAAAGTAAATCGCTGCGTTTTCATCCAGAAAACTAGTATGTAAGTATGTTCGTGTTTTCAATCCAGAAAACAAGTATAGGAAAATGTTTTGTGTTTTCAATCCGGAAAACAAGTAAGGAAAATGTTTTGTTGTTTTCAATCCAGAAAACCAGTATACGATAATAGCTTTGTTGTTTTCAATCCAAAAAATAAGTATACGAAAATAGTTATGTTGTATTCAATCCAGAAAACAAGTTAGAAAAAGCATGAACTTACTTGGTGACGCGTGTAACGGACTTTTCTCAAACCAATGTATGCACTTAACTCGTTAACTATTACCTAGTACAAGTGTTTTTGTTATGAGAATGTGTTTAACAACACAAGACTCTAAGACTCATGTATGGACACACACACGAACACAAACTTGACCCGATGACTCGTTGGTGATATTAAGTAATGTCAACTGTAATAAAAGTCCTAACATGTATTCACACATCATTTCATGGCAAAGCAACCAAATATTCATCATACAACCTAACTTATGATCATTCAGTTAACGAGGCAGATTCTAGCATATACAAACTGATTTTATTCACTATGCAAAACTCAAAGATAAATTCTAAAATTTATCATAGTAGAATATATGGATTAGGTTTCTCAAACAATTTTTATTATATTTTTATCAAATATGAAAAACTCACAATAATTCAATCATTCCAAGTAGGTACAGATTATTCATCAGTTTGCGCAACAAAATGTCTAGACTTGGCTAGACCTATGAATCAAAGTAAATCAAGCAAGGCCAATTGGGTTAGTTTCCTAACTCAAGGTATTAACTTCCAGAAGTGGAATTAGCCCATTTGGCTTTGTCATCATCAAGTTATGATATCGTGAACATAGGCCAATATTCTGCCTTACAAATTAGATTCGACCTTCGGTTTTGTAAAATCATAAAAACTATCAAGAACTCGACCAAAAATTACAAAATACAACTTTCTGAAAACTAGACTCAAAGTAGTACATCATCAAGCCAATATTTAATAAAAACTAAGCAATATTTATCAAGTTACAAGCAAAATTATAAGCGAGTGAAATTCTGTCCAGAATTCAATCTATCTTGAACCCTAACTGAATCATGTTTACATGAACAACAACGTTCTAAATCATCAACTATTGATCACACATTTCTTATAATGTTTATATCATTGAGATTCTCATGCCATGCATCACATAAAATCAAAAGAACACGCAAAGAGTCAAGAAAATAACGGTTAAGAGATGGATACTTACAACTAACGATTGCTATAATGTAAACACAACCCCTAGCACTTCCAATGCACCCCTAAGCTTCCCAAGTGACCCAAAATCTCTAGGGTTTTGTCCGAAAATGGCAGAGGTCGATAATATGAGCTTTAGGGTTTTTAAAGTCGTTTGAAACAATTTTCACGATCTGGCGATCCCCCACGCGGCGCGAGGGATCTAGCCAAATCCTACGCGCGGCTCGGGGCGCCTTAGGGTTTTTTTTGTTTTTTATAAATATATATATATAATAATCAAAGTATGAACACACAAGGCAAGTAATCACATACGTACATGTATTCGTTTACAGGATTGACATTTATCACCAACGCGTATGAACCAACTCTTATGTGTGACTCGTTACTGACTCGTGTAAATGTTATGCGTGACGTGTGATATAACAGAGTTGGGTTGACGGTGTCATCGAAGAGCGAGGTGTCACATTATTCTTTTTATATCAAATCAAAATAAATTATTAAAAATCAAATAAAATTATTTCTAGTTAAATAAAATTAATTACAAATTTATTTTACCAATTTTTCATCCAAAAACCCGACTTTTTTTCATATTCGTAACGTTTTGTAAAAACCCGTTAATAATTATTTCGTTAACTTTATAATTCGCTTAAATATTTGTTTTCAAGTTAATATTATGATAAAATCCATAATCCATAAATATCATAATTCTCTTATTAAATAATAAATTAATAGTTAAAATAATACTTAAATAATATAAATCGTTAAAATTCCATTAAAACTCAAAAATAATAATGTAATATAAAATGCTTCAAAATCCTGTAAAATACATTAAAATAATGCAATATACATTTAACCAAAATTATTTAACTTTTAATCCCGTTAGTTTTTAATTTCGTATTTATAATTATAGTTCTTGAAGTTCGGTTGCTTCGTTTTGTTATCGTGCTTTCGGTTTTATTCCAAATTTATCTACAATTTCAAAGGTGAGTTTCTCAACCCCCCCCCCCCATTTTAATGTTTTTATACTTCGGGGGTAGCATGCATACCTTATTCAAAGCATTTACTTCGTTGATCATTTTTAAACTACAATTCGTATCATGGACTTATTTGTTTACTTGCTTCAATTTCAAATGGTGGTCTCGATAAGTATGATCATACGCCCCCTTTGCACTCAAGACCATTTTGTTATGAGTGGAAAAGGACCCTCAATCCGAGTATGTTAGTTGTTACCAACTGGAAAGGACCTTGTATGCGATTATTTGAGTACGTTGGTTGTTACCAACTGGAAAAGACCTTACTTGCGCGATTTACACTAGTTCATGGAATTGTATGATTTTCTATTTACATATATATTTAATCTTGTGTGATTCTCACCAACTACTTATAGTTGACTTTATTTTTATACATGCTACAGGTAAAATCATTAGAGGCTAAAGAAAGGAAGAAACTAGCACTTAAGTTATCAAAATAATGCATCAAGATGCAAGTTGCTAGTTATTTTATTTCCTTGTATTTTCTTACTTTCAAACTTGTGTATGTGATGTTTTAAATTGATTAATGATAATATTGCCACTAATTAGTGTCACATGTGTTTTGAGCAATTTATATGTCACATTCAGACGTTTCCGTTTAAGCCGGGGCGTTACAATATTCATCTTCCTATATATCAATTACAGTCTTATTTATTTTCATTTCATAAGGCTTACCGAGTTATTATTCGTGTGTACCAACAGATCTGTTTATTTCTCGACTCTCCGCGTGTGTTCACACACCTGATTGCCGTGAAGCTGATATAAACCTAGGGTTAGTGTTTTGATGCGTTGTTGCGGATTATGGCTAACAACAACCATGGGGTTTCCGGATCCAAATTTGTATCCGTCAATCTGAATAAGTTATATGGGTAACATTCTCATCATACTTACGCACCCGCCGCCCAACCCCGACCCGGTGGAGATGTTCACGCGGCTAGTGGGATGGTTGTAATATCCCGAAACCGTCCGTTGCAGAAGACGGCACCGAAGCTATCCGTTCCGCCCCCTTGAACTTGCCTTCCTTGCGAAGAGAGTTTGAGAAAAGTGACGTGCCGGGTGCTGTGGGTGGTGTTGGTTCCGGGAGTGGGTCGAGGCCTAGCTCGTCGGGTTTGGGATGGACGAAACCTAAGAGTGTTGGTTTGCGGGATACGGAAGTTGGTACTGACAGTTCGGAGAGCATGCGAAATATTGAAAGTGGAGGTGGTAAAGTAACTGGTGCTTATATGCTTCCGTCAGCTAGGTTTGCGCATGGAGATATAGGTTCAGCGCATTATTCGATTGTGGCTTCGGTACCGAAAGCTATGGTGTTGAGGGGAGAGGATTTTCCGTCTTTGCAGGTTGCATTGCCTTCGTCGACGGGGCCTGCACAAAAGCAAAAGGAAGCGTATTTTCAGAAAGTGAAGCAATTGGTTAGTGAGGAGTCATCCGATGTTCTAAAAAACATTTCTCATTTTAACTCATCTCATCACGATGCAAACGGTGGGAGTGGAACCAGTGTGCAGAGTTTAAGACCGAATAGTGCACATGTAGATCATGGACAGAAGCAAGAAGACCCTTTGCTACTCATACGGTTGAACCCGAGGTCTGATTGGCTTGATGATGAGCGTGATGCGGGTCATGGATTTATAGGAAGAAGTGGCAGAGATTAGCTTGAAAAAAGTAATAACATTTGTAGACACTCTATTTGTTGACATACACGGGTCGCATGACCTGGATATTGGTTATACAGCTCTTATGTCTCGGATTCAAATATTATGACTCGGATTTAAATATTTTGAACAAACACTTGTTGTAAGTCATATCGCGTAAAGCTATCTGTGAATGATTCGTATAACGAAGCGGCCATATGACCCATGAGGTTTGTATGAACCTGACTCTTATAATACGGTCATATAAAACTTGTATGCCAGAATAATATTAAAGCTTTAAATACTTTTTGAAGTTTGGTTGTTGGTGATTATTCGGAGATTTTCTCAAAAGTAAATATTTACTTATACTTGGTTGTGTTTCAGGTAAGTCCACATGTAATTTCAGAACATATTTAATAATTCATGTAGAATGATATAGTTTACCTGTTTAAAGTCACATATAACAGTGTTATATGAATTCTGCATGCACATCATAACTTCATAAGAGCTAAATTTGCCCCCAATAACTTTTCAGTTCAAGTTTGCCTTTTAGATTTATATGGACAAATATTTGTGTTTATATTTGTTCATTTAAAAATGGATGCGCTCGTTTTCGTTTATGTTTGGTTGCTAAAAATTTAAAAAAACTATGCATCACAATTGAAATAGCTCAAATATTAAAATATAATGAACATTACAAACTAATTGTACTAAATCAAAACGAAACTCCGTTAAAAAATAAAACAAGTCACTACAAAAAATAAAATAGCAGAATGATTAAAAACAAAAACCTAAATAACCTTCAACACAGGGGCAAAAGGTAGTGTAATTATATCTATAATATATATAAATAAAATCCCTAAAATCCTACGTGTCGCGATGTGGTCGCTCCCCCCTTTTTGGAAGCCACCAAATTGTTTGATTTGTAAATGGAGGCCTCTCATTGATTTAATCCAAATTCATAGGTATGGGTACAAAACCAGATAGCTCTTAAACGGGTTATAACATCTCATTAAATTCTAAATTATCTTACCAATTATTTGATATGAAAATCCTATAAAATAGGGATGTACTAAAATTTAATATCAAATTTAAAAAGAAAAAGATATTATTTATAATTGATAAACAATTTTATAGTAAAAAACATACCAAATCTAGATAGCTTTTAAACGGGTTATAACATATCATTTATTTATGAAACCTTTTCATCATCAAACCCAAAGTATATTATTAACTTTCTTACAATAAAGAAAATTAAAATCCAAAAAATAAATATTAAAAAACAAAAAATGTAAAACAACCATTCTCTCAAGCCATCAGATTACTTTATTTGTAAATGAAGGCTTCTCACGCATTTGACCCGAATTCACGGGCAAATGTCTCACCAAATTCGGATAGCTCTTAAACAGGTTATAACATCTCATTATATTAAAACTTAATCTCTTCAAATATTTGATATAAAAATCCTATAAAATAGGAATATACTAAAAATTAATATCCTGTTTTATTTAAAAAAGATATTATTTATATGACATTTGAGCCAAAACAAGGTACACCTTAGTACGTATTTACCGATTAAGCAAATAAACGCCTTTTGCGTAACAAACGAACGATTAACCGAACGGGTCGGGTTATGACCCATATATCTCGGGGGGCCATCTATAAGTGTTATACGTTTAATATAAGCTAAAATATTAGTAATATGGCCTTAGTTCGATAGCAAACAAGTTAAACGAAAACATGCTCGTTTAACTACCCGCTATAGATTTAAACGCGAAAGATAGTTACAAACCAAGCATTGTATCATCCGTTAAGCCGAAAAAGACTTACCAAACACTTATTTGAAATGTTTTAAGCGATCCGTGAAAATATTTTTGATTTTTACAAACATATAGTATGTTTGTATAATTTTACAC
This sequence comes from Bidens hawaiensis, assembly GCF_021521415.1. NCBI lineage: Eukaryota > Viridiplantae > Streptophyta > Magnoliopsida > Asterales > Asteraceae > Bidens > Bidens hawaiensis. The sequence goes on along the minus strand of NW_027494691.1, from coordinate 314,698 downwards.
AAAACTAGCCGAAAAACACACGTTTTCGCACTGTTTAACGCACCCGATAAGTTTTTCGAGCCAAAAACCGAACCCGAACTAAATTTGGACCTGGGCTTTCGCATTTGGGCCTTTAAAATCAGATTAATGGGCCAAATTAGGCCCAATGGAGCCCAATCTTTCTTCCGATCGGACAGCTACATCCCACCCTCCATTTTTTTAATAAAACTTATTTCACAAGCTTGTTTATTCATTTTGGTTTATAAAAATTGAGGTCCAAGCAGCTGCAAGCTGGTTTTTCATAAATCCTTCAAACCTGTGACACCCGGTAAATTCCCAATCCCTTAAACCAAGTAATCAACCTAAATATTAGGTAATTATGTTATATGCGCCCTGCGCGAGCACGCCATGTTAGTCAGCGCGTGCATTTGTTATGTGCGCCCTGCGCGAGCGCGCCATGTTAATCAGCGCGTGCATTTGTTATGTGCGCCCTGCGCGAGCGCGCCATGTTAGTCAGCGCGGGCATATTATGTGCGCCCTGCGCGAGCGCGCCATGTTAAGAACCAGCGTGGGCATATGTTATATGCGCCATGCGCGAATGTTTTGGCTTTATGTTTTCATGTACCTTAATGTTATGTTGTCTAATGGGTTGACCATCCCGCATGATGCTAAGGCGGGTGCATCCTAAATCGTTTATGCGGGTGCGGAAGGGAACTAACCTCCCCGCATGGCGGGAACATTGAGAGCTAGTTTGTCTGAAGCTCCAAGATGGAATTGACTTCAACATAACTGATCACTATGTTGAAATACCAAGACCACCTGGAGAATCTACAAATGAAACTCAATGTCCCTAACTGCGAGAAGGTTACGCACCTACCCGCAGCAAAGAAATGTCCTTCACGCAGAAAGCTATGCGCACAAAGTGATACGCACAGAACACTTAGTCTATTCTCCAGACGTAAGGAGATTACTCCCGCCCAAAAGGAAACAGTAGCGTGTTTCAGAGATTTTCCACTTTTTACTGTACACTGACAAAAGTACCTGAAAAAGCACACTGTAACATGAAAAGTCAACTGTCAGCCACCCTACTCCCACCAACCACAGACCTGCATGTCCTGTCCAAATCAAATCAAAATCTTTTATCCACTACTCCACTTTTAAATAAATAATAATAATTTCCATACTTTATCATCATTACACATAGATATGAAAAGATTACAATCCCCTAAAGCAAGGGATTGTGTTCCCTTGAGTTTGCCTATAAATATGTAACCTAAATTATCACCCAAACACACTTCAAACTTCTCTCTTAAGAACTGCAAACTTGCACTAATCATCTCCCAAGCATCCATTGTTTTCATTTCCGATCCTGTTGCTAGGTAAGCCAAGATTATAACCTTGAGATCTACTTTCCAACCCTTATATTCTCCTAATTCTTGATCTTAATATATATACTTCTTGTTATTTAATCGCATTCTAGACCTTCAATTCCGAGGCCAACACCAAGAAAACCCGAATCTCGATTAATCCCTTAACAAGAACCACAGGTGAGTCTCACAGCCCCTATTTTCACTGTTTTCACTATTTTTAAACTGTTTTCGGGGCGAGGGACACGTACTTAAATAATGTTTTATCATGGTATACTTACAAGCTATGCAAGCGATTATGTGTTTAAATTATATTTCATGATGAGCAATGCGAACGATTATCTAAGGTTTTCGATGTATGTGCGCTAGAACTCGAGTAAGTGATCACTTTACCATTGGAACTCTAAGGGTATGGACTGCTGGTTTGATCCACCCACTCGTAGGGGTCGCACCTCTTTGCATGGACGAGTGCCTAGTATGGTCATGGGGCAGTACTATGGGTTTGAGCCCGCTCGTAGGGGTCGCGCCTCTTTGCATGGACGAGCGCCTTGTTTTCCGGCACAACGTCCGCAGCGTAACCCGCGGGACGGAATTATTGATTAGCTCGTAGGGGCAGCGCCTCTTTGCATAGACGAGCACGGTTTTTTTTTCAGAAATGTCCACGCGTAAACCGCGGGACGGCATTATATTATTTAGCTCGTAGTGGCAGCGCCACTTTGCATGGACGAGCACACTTCCGGTAATGATCGCGCGTAGCCCGCGGAACGACTTTTATCAGAAATATGTGTCAGATCTATGTTTTCATACGGATTATCAAGTATATGTTTAGACATGAAATCAGAAATGTGTTTCAATATGATTTTATCAAGACTATGATGCAATGCGATTTATATAGTTACTAAAACTTGTGAACTCACTCAGTTTATACTGATTCAAATGTTTTTACGTGTCTTTCAGGAGATAACTAGGTAGCGCATGGAGTCACACTTAGAGCACCTCACGCTGAACATCTAAAATTAGCTTTTTGGAAGATTTTAGTTCTATCCCTTCGATGCGCGTAGTTGTTCCCGCCGCGCAAGGGGATAGGGCGTGGAAATCTTCAACAGTTTTATACTTGGATGTTTTTATGTAATTTTTAAACAATGTAATGTATTTGTATTAAACATTTCATGCGCAATGAAAATCTTACTATAAATGTTTGCAATGGCCCGTGCTTAATTATCAATCCCCACTCGCGCGCGCCCGGCTGTTTCCGCCGCTCAGGGCCGGGTGTGACAAAACCCTAAGGTAAGGGGCTTAAATAAGTAGCTTTTGTACTTGTTTAACCTTAATTAATACCATAAAAACATGTCTTGGTTACTAAAAATCATTCCTAACCGTGTAAAAATCCTAAAAATGGTCCATAAACATGTTTTGATCATAAACACGGTAAGGAACCTGTTTTGATAGTTTTTTTTTGCCATAAACACGGATTAAAGGGTTGAAACGATGTTTTTACGGTTCAAAAGTTCGTTTTTGTGCACTAGCCGAAACCCTAAGTTAAGGGCTGTTATGTTGATGAAAAATTGCTTGGTTTGTGATATAGGACTTGTACCTAGCTTTCTTAGAAGCACAAGAACCTGAAAACTTGATTAAAAAGTCGGAAACGAGCCAAACCCGCTAAGGTAATGCCGAAACACTCGCTTACGGGCTATTTATGTTAAGGTTATGATGTGCATATTGTTAGGACTTTTAATTTTTCAGGGACATCAGGGACCATGTCAATGAGTCTCTGTTCAAATTTGGTAATTTTTCGAACATCCGAGAATATTTGGCGAATTTATTACCAAATTGGGACGTTTATTTGGGAAAAATATCTAAAATACTTCAAAAATTATGAAAATTTTCTGGAAACTCATATTTGATGTATTTTGATCACATATGAATTTTGGGATCATTTGGAGAAGTCTAAAGGTGTTTTGTGTATATGCATTCGTGTGAATTTTTATAGCCGAATTTGGGCCAAAAAGAATATCGCACGAACTTTTTACATTTTGAAATTGATACAGGTTGATTTGGGACATTATTTGAGCATTCAGGAATTTTTGTAGAAATTTTGGAAATTGTTTGGGGTAAACGGACGATTTTCAGGCGAAATAAAGCTGATAAAATGAATTTTTATAAATTAATAAATCAGTAAATAAATTCCAGAAATATTTTTATAAAAATATACGTATTTTAATTGATAAGTGTTTAAATTTTCATAATTTAATGATTAACGGTTAATTAATTATGCTAATTTGAATATTAAACAAATTCATTTTTTATAAAAACCGGCAAGTTTGCGACTAGCGAATCTGCGGGAATATCAAAACACCAAGAGTGATCAAAAATCATATTTTTGGACTAATTAAGTAAAAACGAACTTTTCTTGAAAAACCTGGAGAATCCGGATGGATTGTGCGCGTTCCTTCTTAAATCAAACCGAATAAACGGAAACGGGCCCCGTGCTAATCCGGGACCCCAGTATGTGATCTTTCTTTATAACTTAATTATTTATTTAACCAATACAATAACCCAAGCTTATTTTCCCACAACTGTTTTCTGAACGCGTAAACGAACAATTTGGCCCAGCTGGGAAAACGGGAATTTGAGCCCAGTTCGGTTTTAAGTATTAGACATTGAACAACATCACAACCTAAGCCTATTGCCACTTTCTCGGCATTCCAGATATACCCAGATTAGTTATACAGCCCAGTTTAGTATTGAGATTATAATAATATTAAAATATTAATATTATTATAATATTGATTATAGGAACTACTGATAACGGACCGAACAAACCACGAGCTGATACAGTACTGATTATCTACTAAACCGTGAGTTTCATGACCCCACTTTTAAACTGTTTTACGAACTTTTGGGGTGAAAAGCAAGTTTGATTACATATACATACCTGAAACATGTATTGATGTGAAATATCTAAGTGCTAACACACGAAAGTCCCCACGATCACAGTGATTAACTTCGAGCCAGTGGCTTGTGAATAGTACTATTGGTTTGACAAACCCAAACGGAATCAGCCTGGTTGCCGTGTCACATAGCGCCGTTTGCACATGACCATATTTATACAAACAGGCTATGTAGTGTTAGACATAGCTACCGGGGCATGTTGTGGGCGGAAAGGGGCCACAGTGGTTGATAGAGCGTGGGAAATAGATGCACGCAGCACATACAGTCAAGGCTTCACTGTAGCTTAGCATGATTACATCATTTACATACATACATACATACATACTTATTTCATGATTACAAGTGTTAACTTGTGAATACTCATTACTGTTTTCTTGAAACTCGTGAAACTCACCAACTCTAGTAGTTGACCTGTTTTAAACTGCTTTTCAGGTGTACCTAAATTGGAATGATTGGTTGATCTGTTACTTGCCTGAGGTGTGTGGTTGATGCTATGTGAATAGAAGCAAAAGCGTTAGTAGTAAGAATGTATAGTTAACGAACTAGTTTTGTTTATATCACCTAGACTGTAAACACAACGATAGAACAATGAGTTGTAATATATTGTAAATTAGTTTGTAATGTTTCTTTATAAACAATGTGTTGATACCAGAGGTGTCTGTTACATTCCCGTTTTACGCTTCCGCATTGTGCTAGTCGGGGTGTGACAATTTATAATTAAGAAACAATTTTATAATAAAGAAAATAAACGGGTAATGTGTATCACCAAACCCAGATAGCTTTTAAACCGGATTATAACATATCATTTATTTGTGAAACCATTTTATCATCAAACCTCAAGTATATTAATTATTAACTTTCTTACAATAAATAAAATTAAAATCTAAATATATCTATAATATATATAAACGAAACCCCTAACATCCTACGTGTCGTGATGTGGTCGCTCCCCCCTTTTATGGAAGCCACCATATTGCTTAATTTTTAAATGGAGGCTTCTTATTGATTTAACCCAAATTCATGGGTATGGGTCTTACCAAAACCAGATAGCTCTTAAACGGGTTATAACATCTCATTAAATTAAAATTGATCTAACCAATTATTTGATATGAAAATCCTATAAAATAGAGATATACTAAAATTTAATATCCAATTTAAAAGAAAAATATATTATTTATAATTAATATGCAATTTAAGCGTCTCATGGGTCACCAAATGCAGATAGCTTTTAAACGGGTTATAACATATCATTTATTTATGAAGCCCTTTCATCATCAAACCCTAAGTATATTATTAACTTTCTTACAATAAAGAAAATTAAAATCCAAAAAATAAATATTAAAAAACGAAAAATGTAAAACAACTATTCTCTTAAGCCATCAGATTGCTTTATTTGTAAATGAAGGCTTCTTATGTATTTGACCCGAATTCACGGGTAAAGGTCTCACCAAACTCAGATAGCTCTTAAACGGGTTATAACATTTAATTATATTAAAAATTAATCTCATCAAATATTTGATATGAAAATCCTATAAAATAGGGATATACTAAAAATTAATATCCTATTTTATTTAAAAAAAGATACTATTTAAAATTAAGAAACAATTTTATAATAAAGAAAATAAACGGGTAATGGGTATCACCAAACCCAGATAGCTTTTAACATATCATTTATTTGTGAAACCATTTTATCATCAAACCTTAAATATATTAATTATTAACTTTCTTATAATAAATAAAATTAAAATCCAAATATATATATATATATATATATATATATATATATATTAAAAACGAATAATGTAAAACAACCCCCGTAATACTATATATATATATATGGTAAGGTTAAAATGAAAACCCACTTGAGTTGTGAAAACCCACGAAAACCGTATGTAACATCGTTTTTTTTTTGTTACATGTAATATATGTTGTAACATTTAATACAAAACATCGAAAAATCACAAAAAAAATGTTTTGCTATTTTTTAATATTTTTTTACTAATTTTTATATATGTTTTCAGGAGAGAGAAAAAGTTATATTTATATTTACATTTTTTATTCACTTTAATTGTGAACCACAAGATTTAAACATTAATTAAAAACATGTGATTGAGAATGGGTTTTTAGAGTTTTCACAACTCAACAGAGTTTTTATTTTATACTTAGCCTATATATATATATATATATTCATTCATACTATTTATAGATTTATCTCCAAACCGTGAAACAAAGGATAAAGAAATATTCTTTTTTTCATATATGTTAGGACATATGTTGGCCGTAAACATGGTGTATCTCTGTCTGTCCAGAGTTATCTAAATTGCTGATTGCATCATCTTCATTTTCTTTTATCTTCTGAGTTCTGCCTCAAACCGCTTCACATAATAAACTCCACATATGTCCGGTCACTTTCCTCCTCTTTCCACAGGCGATTTTATAACATCATCAAACCACTCAAAACTTACTTTTTCTTCAATCATTAACTTTTTAGCCTTCAGTTTTACACACCCTATTCAATACACATTCGTTCTTTCATTGTCAAAGTAATAAAGGCTCTGCTCCATTCTATATATAAACAAAACAAAATATTATAACTTATTATTATTGTTCTACTTTCATCAATCTGAACACACACACACACACTAACCCCATGTCCGAAACAAGTTTAAACAAACCGGACTTCCGTCAACTCAACTTGGGTTCACCGGTTTCACCTTTACAACATGTACCAACACCAACTACCAGCTCCACTTCCAGCTCATCCGGGTCAAAACCGGGTCGGACTCAAATTAAAACTCAACCCGGACCCGGTTCAAAAAAATCCAACTCCGGCGAGATTTCCGTCAACAGTTACCCACTGGATAAAAAACCGGGTCTGACCCGGACCCGGTCCAGTTCCAGTAAAAAATCCGTTACTTCTCCGTCCGTGCACGTTCTTCCAACCGGTAACATTTGTCCGTCGGGTCGGACACTCAAACCCGGTATGATGACAACCCGGAGTTCAAAACCGGACGTGTTAAGTTCCGGGACTTGTAATTACGGCCACGGCAGCATACTCCGGCGAGGATCTGCCGGAAAACCCGCCGGAGAAACTGAAACCCGTGTTTCTGTTGGTGTAAATTTGGATTCCAGAGAGTTGAATAGGGTGGGAAACCAGCATTATAAAATGGGTGATTATTTTGAGGCGTTGGGTTGTTATGATCGTGCGGTGGCGATGTCGCCGGAGGTACCGACTTACCGGTGTAACCGTGCGGCGGCATTGGTGTGTTTGACCAGGTTGACTGAGGCTGTGAGAGAATGTGATGAAGCTATTAAGTTGGATTGTGGGTACAAGAGGGCTCACCGGCATTTAGGATCACTTTTTATTAGGTGACAATTATTATTTTTATTATTATTCAACATAAAGTTGTCTGTCTTTTTGATCAATCATTCTTGTCTTTTACTCTAGGGTCGTGAATTTCCGACACGGTTTGTGGGTTTGGGTTTAATATAAACGGGATGGGTTAGTTTCGGGTTGAATCCTAGAGCCTGTTTAGCTAAACGGGTCCGGTATAGGTTAACCCGGTAGATTTATGGTTGACCTGTTTAACCTATTTATATATTATTATATTTTTTTTAAATGTGTTTTGTGTAATAAATTAAAATTGTTGGATATCTTAATTTAAAATTTAAATTGAAAAGAAAATTTAGAGTTTAACCTATTTAATCTTATTATTATAATAATAATTATTATTTTATTTTTGCTTTTGTGCAATTAATTAAATATGTTGGGTATTTTATGTTAAAATGTAAAATTAAAAAGAAAATTAAGATAATATTCAATTATTAAAATGTAAGTGTTGTATATAATTTATTTATCTATTTAATTTTTCTCATAAGATGTAAATTTCAAGTATTAATATGTGAAAAAGATTAAAAAAAAATTCAGGTCAAATGGGTGGTTGAACTCTGAATTCTGATTGCTTTATTTTTCATTATGAACTTAAAGCAAATTTATTTGTATAATTAATGACAGTTTAGGGCAGGTGGAAAATGCCAGAAAACATATTTGTTTTCCCGGGTGCCAACCGGATCCGAACGAGCTCATAAGGCTGCAATCGGTCGAAAATCACTTAAATAAGTGCACCACGTGTAGGTCGATTCGGGATTGGGTTGGTGTCATAAGAGAATGTGATGCAGCAATGGCTTCCGGAGCCAATTCTTGTCCCCAGGTAAAAAGGGCCGAATATTGTCTCTAATGGCGTTATTGACATTAGAGGCACTTCGGCCCATTTCTTGATAAATTGCTAAATTTTGGACAAAACCCGAATGCTGGTCAACATGACCGATATGTATAAAGAACATCCGTTTTGACTCGTTTCGTGAATGTATTTTTATCAAACCAACAGTTATTTGCATGTAAAGCGGAAGCATTCTTGAAGCTCTGGCGATTAAACGATGCTGATGCAACCCTTTTAATCATGCCTATGTTTAGAGCAACTTGCAGCGTTTCGTATTCACAACCAAAGTTATTCGGGATGGCTTTTGAAGCATACATTTTGTTTGTCCGTGCTCAAGTTGACATGGCATTTGGAAGGTGCATATCTAATATCATCTCTCTTTGTTTCGTATTCAGAACCGCTCGATCGATTTTCTGATCAAAATTTTCTTTTTTGGTTAAAAGATTTGAAAATGCAGTTACTAGCATTGAAAAATTAGGAAATATCGACTCACAACATGTGGAGATTGCGGTTTTGGTTCAAAACATTAGAGCAGTGGTTAGAGCCCGAGCTCGTGGCAATGATCTGTTCAATTCAGAAAGGTTCATGGAAGCTTGTTCAGCTTATAGTGAAGGGATTGGGCTTGAGCCTGTGAACCCTGTTCTTTATTGCAATCGAGCCGCGTGTTGGTTTAAGTTGGGACAGATGGAACTGTCTCTGGATGACTGTAATCAAGCTCTCATTGTTTGCCCAAATTACACAAAAGCCCTTCTTCGTAGAGCTGCGACGTATAGTAAGGTATAACATGACATGGATATTAATATTGTATGATGTGATTCTGAATTGGTTGATATAATTAACAGCTTGATCGATGGGCTGAATCGGTGAGTGATTATGAAGTGGTGAGGAGAGACCTTCCTGATGATAATGAGATAGCCGAATGCTTGTTTCATGCTCAAGTTGCGTTAAAGAAATCCCGTGGTGAAGAGGTGTATAATATGCAATTTGGAGGTGAAGTTGAGTCAGTCACGAGTCTTGATCAGTTTAAATCTGCGGTTTCATCCACCGGTTCGTTTTTCATTCACATTACATTCTTAAAAATCACCACTAAGAAGTTAAAACTTGGGGGGGGGGGATTACGACACAACACGACACGAATATAAGCAGGTTTTGGATTTTCATTCAGTAAACATGTTTTCAACTTGATTACAAGCTTTTTGCTCGTTTAGATAAATGGATTAAATGGGCCGTGTTTAGGGTTACATACATGTTTTAAAGTGTGTCTGGGTTAGGGTTGACGTTCTTGAAACGAATGAATGTACGGATGGTGTTGGGGTTGACTGGTGCTGACACGATTGTCACCCCTACTTAAAACTCATATTAAATCTTTTAATTTGGAAACCGCAGGAGCTTCGGTTGTTCTTTTCAAATCATCATCCGACCACCAATGCAAGAAGACATCTCTGTTTTTGGATACATTATGCATCCGCTACCCGTCCATAATATTTCTCACGGTAAAAACAAGGGCAATGGGTCTTTGAAACTTTCCACCACCATCTAGAAACACACTTAATATGTTTACTAATTCTCAATCCTTTATCTTGCAAGGTTGATGTGGAAGAAACCTCGGTACTTGCAAAAACCGAGAATGTGAGGATTGTGCCGACAATCAAGATCTATAAAAAGGGCAACCGTGTGAAAGAAATTGTATGCCCGTGTCAAGAAACATTGGAATTGTCGGTCAAACATTATAATTCATAAGATATTATCCGACAAACGCAATGTGCATAAGACGATAAATACTTATTGATTCATCCCCACCAGAATATGGAGCCAACATGAAGATAAAGATGATAGCGGGTAAGTTGTTTAAAGAGTTTTGAAACAAGTGCAATGTGTATTATAGTTTATACCACAATTGGTTTATTTTGCCCTTTTAAAAAAATTAATTCAGTATAGTCAATGTCACATGAATAAGTGAACAGCCTTTGTGACATTCATGTACTTGTAATGAAAGATTAAATTAAATGTTCATGATATATAAAGATGGAAAAAACACTTCATCAGATGAGGATAGGTGTTGATTTTAATTCGAAGATGCTAACATGACCCATGGGCCATAACGTAGGGTGTATAAACATGTGCATGCATTAAATCTACTTTTTATTTAAAAAAAAACAGAGGAGACCAGAATTGGACCTATACAATAATACACAAGAAAAAGACATAATCTTTGTCTTTGTAAGCTATGGTCTCTAGTAAAATAGCACTTTCTGATCATAGGAAACATTACACTATTGGATTTTGTAGAATATATTGTACACAGCTTACCGTTAACTACTTGACTATGTAAACAAATAAAACAAAAAGATGAATAAATCAAACAAATATAAGACATAATATTAATAATTGTACAAATGTACAATCTTATCACCTAAGTAATTGAAAATCCTTAACTATACTAATTCCTTTAAAAAAATATGTTACTTTTGTACATTCATAGCTAACCATAGTCTCTATTTACATAAACAAATGTTATAATAGTGGTTTAATCACGCCTAATTGGGCTTGACTCCGAGGATCATGGCTCGAGCCGCGGCTCACAAACTGGTTTTGTTCTCGAGGTAAACAATAAGCTTCTCTAGCGACATTGTTGGATCTTTCCTACACTTCATAAGCTCGCCCGCAACATCAGCGGGTGTCACATTTACAGCTTGCAACAACTCTTCAATCTGCCCAAAAAGTTTGTGTTCTTCAACATCCAAATAATTGAAAGCCAGTTGTTTGAATGCATTAAATGTGCAATACGACATTTGAATATGCATGTCTATTCGACCCGGTCGAAGCAGTGTCGGGTCAAGTGTATCTATATACTTGGTTGTGAACACAAATATTCGTTCTTCCCCACAACAAGACCAAATCCCATCCATTAGATTCAAGACCCGCGTATAGGATGTTTTTCGTGACAGTTTATCGTCCCCTGTCGGGTTATGAAGCTGATCAAAATCTTCAAACACGAGTATTGATTTGCTTGGTATGTCTAGTAATATACTTTTGAGTTGCGAGTCAGAATCGACCTCGCTGAGATCAATGTCGTATATATCATAGTTTAAGTAATTAGCCATCGAGGCGATCAAGCTTGATTTGCCTGTGCCCGAAGGCCCATAGATTAAATACCCGCGCTTCCAAGCCTTACCGATTCGCTTATAATATTCCTTACCGTTTCTAAAACTATTCAAATCTTCAATAATCAACTTCTTTAGCTTGGGCTCAATTGCTAGGGTATTGAATGTCAACGGGTTATCGAGAATCACGGTTTTCAGCTCCTTGTACCCGTTGCCAATCATATGAAGCTTTAACCCACTTTCACCGGCTGTAATTTCGTTAGCCCGATCCACAATGTACGGTAAGTATGACTCTAGTATCACGTATCTGTGTCGATTGTGAAAACTCAACTCGTAGAGTTTAGGGCCTGAATGTAGCTCCCCGGGTTCGGTTTTTGTCACTAATCTCCATTTCACCTGAACCCCTTCAAATTCATCGATGATCTCTTCGTTTTCGTTTATTGTGATGGCTAAAGTTTCCTTGTTTTTGCACACGTTAAGCTTCCGAACGCATGATTCGTGCACTTTGGTCGCTAAATATGTTCCTACAGCCTTGAACATTTGGTCGGGGGAGCTCGATTGAGGCTGGTGTTCGTCTATAATAATTGTGAACTCGGCGTCTTTGTGAACGAGAAGCCTTTTCATTTCATGGAGGTAGTAGTCTTGATATTCTCGCGGGATGAATTCATCAGCGAGTGAACGTAGTTCTTTACCGACGGTTAGAACGTCATTTGCGACACCTAGGGTAAGCATCGCGAAAGCAGCAAATGAAGCAACTGTAAAACAAAAAAAAAAAAAACAAAAATCTTTAGTATGCAAGCATTTATGAAGGAATATGAAGTTTGATCCACTAAAAGTTGAAAATGTAGGTACCGTAAGAGGAGGGGTGATGAGTTGCATTGGGGATCTGGACCCGGTTTATTTTGTTTGTCTGGTTATTCGGGTTCGGGTTGGGTCCGAGTGAATTTAACGGCCTTTGTGTCCCTAGAAACAAACGTGGCGGGTTCGAGCCATGGGTGCACCCACTGCCAATTGAAACACATACAATCAGATATCAAACTTTAAACAGTTTTAATTACGTTTAAGTATAAATCATTACAACTTTAAACAATATAAAACCAATCATAAAAAAATACATGTGCCAACACGGTCGGTTTATATGAAAGAGGTTTTCCTATGCATGAGAAGCATAGGTAGAACCAACTCATCAAGATGTGGCATATGTACAACTACCAAGTGTTTTATGCATATTATAATGATTTAAATGCACCAACGTAAACGTATCATTGTAACATCATCATTTGTTACATCATTTAGACACGCCACTGTAACAAGTTAATACACCATTGCACCTAGTTTAGATATATTGTTGTAATAAACATTGTAACAACTTTTATAGAAATACTATATTCAAATAAAAGATAATAAAATTCTTAATTTTGTGGTAAATATATTCTTTTAAATATAATTTAGGAAAATTGAATTTAATAATCCCAACTTTCTTTTATTGACCAATAATAATCTCAACTTAGTTTATTCCCACTAGTGGCTTCAAATTTAAAAAAGTTGGCTCTCAATTGTCCCCCGTTAAAAAAAAATCAACGACGTTAAGTTTTTTCCGAATTTCAAACTGATTTTTTAGGGCTTTTGTTCGGAAGGAGGATACGAGTCGATCCACGTAAAACTTAGCTCGAAATGATGCTTCAAATGGCTTGATTAGTGCTTCAAATCGGGGTGTTTGAACTTTCAATTAACAAAAATTAAGCTGTTTGGATTATCGTTTCGATATAAGTTTTATATCAGTCAACTCGTATTCTTTTTCCGATCAAAAGCTCTAAAAAATTAGTTTGAAATTCGGAAAAAACTTAACGCCGTTAGGTTTTTTTTAACGGGGGGCTATTGATAGCCAATTTTTTTAAATTTGGGATCACTGGTTGGAATAAACTAAGTTGAGATTATTATCGGCCAATAACAAAAAGTTGTGATTATTAAAATCCAATTTTCCTATAATTTAATATATATAAAATTAACTGCATTAAAAATGATGAAACTAGCTAAAAATAGCACTATTATTTTCACTCCTATTAATGGCTACTATCATTTTATTAAGGGGTTGGATCAAACGATTTTAGCTATGGATTTGACTTGATCAATGATATAAAACCTTTCATAGGATTTATACTAAAATTTTACCTTTTATTTTATCTATATAACGTGTTTATACCATATTAAAGGTGATGGATGATGACGAATATGCTTCACCTCGTGATAACATTCAAACTTATATATTGAGGGATGTTCATATTATGGGGTTTTAAGATCAAATAAATTTTATTCTTAACATGAAAACAGTGAGAAACAATTTATTGTTATCATTAGGCTTGTTTTTATAATTGTTTGCTGTTATTTTTATTCGTATTTGCTGATTTCTGATTATGAGAGTTATAAGTATTTGTTGATTTACATTTTGTTGTTATTATTAGGTTTTTTCTTTGTTATCATAAAGCATTGCTTATGTAGATTGATATTGTAGTTGATTTTGTTTTCTATGTTCTCATTTTTGATGGATTGGTATTGCTTCCTACGTTCTCATGTTAAGATTATTTTGTAAATGAACGTTTCCACATATATATGAGATATATATCTGTTTCATTACAAATATACTATTTATTATATATATTGAGTTTTTTATTGAAAAGGATATAGTATTATAGCATTTTGTATAAATGCATATATAAGCATATACTACATGCACATGCGCACAAATTGTTATGCTGTTTAAAAACAATCAAGAGAAAGCCGGATGAAATCAGATTAATAAGAAAGAGCGAGGAGTCAAAAATTAACCATTTTTTTTAATTTCACCATTATAATTGAAGCACTACGTACATATGCTTATTTGGTTCTCTCGGCTCTCAATCAGATAATACTTTTTTCTGAAATAAACGCACTATATATGTGTGTGTGTCTGCGCCAAAATTGTCATGAGAGACTTATAATTAACATGTTAGTTGATAAAAACTGAGAGGCCATTTAAGAAAAGAAAGTAAGAAACCTGTTGATGATGTTCTTGTAAGCGAAGGCCATGGATGATCGATCTGCCACCTTCTGAATCTGCTTCTTGTGTGTGTTTATATTGAATTAAATAATAAGTTTGTGCTATATATATATATACCAAGGGTGTTTGTGTTTTGTTAAGGTTTTGTGCAAGCAAAGAAAGAGCAAAACCAGGAACAGAAAGCATCATCTTATTAAGGGTTGGTTACTTGGTGTGGAGGGAAAAGAAAGGGTGATTTACCACGAAACAATATCTTTCAAGTATCGAGTTAGGTTAATTTGAAACATCGAGTTGGCAACTTCCTGTTTTGCCACTTATTTTTCTGTCTTTTAGTTGTCTAAATTCTTGTACCACGTTGTCTACTATCTGGATGTGTACGTGGTAATGGAAGGTTCGGGACTTAGGGTGAGATTACAAACCTAAACAGTGGCCAAAATAAGTTTGGTGGGGTTGCATGAAGTAAATTAGCAGAAACACAAAAAAGAAAGAAAAAACTATTTTACCTTCTCATGTAAAGAATGGTTCAATCTTCCTTGCCTCCTTCTCATTATTTTACCACTATAAATAATGACAATAATCAATCGTAACCATGGAAAGAGTACTATCTGTTAAAACTATACAATATATTGTCAATCTCTATACAATAATCATATATTCTATTACTGAGGTACCTGCAACGATAATATATATGAGAGAAATTGATGCATTACTTGATGGGAATATCTAGTATATCAAGTCTTGAGTGTGTTTTCAACTAGTCAGGGTCGTCTTTTAGGTGTGTTGCGGTTTGACGACCTCTTAGGGTCTGTTCTGACGCGGGGCCAAAGTTATATATAAACATATTTTAAACCTGCGATGATTTGTTTAACTTTATTTTCTTGTCGCATTCATCGTCAATCTTTGAAACTTTTTTTCTATATATACGAGCCTACTTATTTTTTAGTATTTGCTTGAGGCATTTGGAATATCAGAGACAGCCATGCAGCTAACTATTCTTTCTTTAAAGCGTCTGTATATATGCTAGCTCGTTAAAAATTAATATATATAATTTAACTAAACGATCCTTTTATGAGTAATTGTGTTGAAAGTACGATATCTAAAGTTATTTTATTCTCGTTAACATCACACTAAACTAATACGAGTCACTTTTTAACTTATTCTTGTTTACAAAGACTTACATATATATGGCACGTTGTATAAATTAATTTGATATAAAACACATACGTGATAACCTTAATATTCAGGTTTTCTTTTGCTGTGTTCATAATTAAGTTTGTTACGTACCAATAAATATACTTGGCGTGCACCCTTAAACGATTGTACGTGTTTCCAACAAAAGTTATCTTGTGGTCATATTACGTCAACGATATAACAATATATTATGTGTACACAAGTCTTATTTTATAATTACTCCTATGACTAAATTTTATAAAAATCAAGCCAGAGAATGTTTTAAGAATTCTGATTGCATTACTGAATTTCAGGATGAGCGGAATCTCCCCAAAAACCTGGTATTAGTACTGTAGGCAAAAACTCGATAATATCGATACTGTTATGGATTCCGAATTTCTCGATCCTGATTTTCTTAAATATTTGGTACCGGTTTGATACCAATACCCAATACTATTTGCACATCCCTAACTGAATTTGAGTAATACAAAGGGTGTATACGTGTTTGCATATTTTCATAATCTATCCTCTACTTTGTCTAGTTATAATATGATCTAATAATTATACACATTTTTTAAATATTTAGTATATGCATGGTAAGTTCACATACAAGAATTTCTTCACTTATAAAAATAGAAAGCAGCCATGGCCGGGCACGTAATTGGAGGAGAAATAAATTCGTTTGTGCCATGAAAAAATCACATAATTACACACATTATATATATATCTACTTAACCATATATAACTAATTAAACACATATTACACAATGCGTGAAAATAGTTATGCAACTAAAATAAATAACTACATAAAGTATATGATAATGACATATTATGATATGATTACGCACATCATACACATAATATATCGACATTTTTAAAATAAAAGTTGATTTTTTTAAAGAGTATAACAATATTCTACTTAAATAAAAAAGAATGAAATGTACGAAGTTATGGTATAACTCTTTTCTTAAATAATGTCGATAATAAGTTATTTTTGTTTAAAAAAATGGGAGAACTTGAGAAAAGTCAACAAGTGCATGTTATTCTATTTTACTCATCCACGCCATTTTCATATGTGAAAGTGAAACATTGCTGATGTGACACCCCATCATCTCAACCATCGATTTTCTAGATCAAGGGTCCAAAACCCTTCCTAACACTTTGTTGGTTTAGATGAGTTCATTGTTAGGAATGTGGTTGACGAACATGGTAATCAAAAACTTGTTAATGCTCAAGGTCATCAACATGGTGCTAACAAAAGTAAAGAGTCCTCTTTAGATTCATTGATTTTGAATTGATTGTTAATGTATTAATTTTGTTCTAGTGTATCCTGCTGAAAATGAGAATATGCGGTAAAGGGTAATGAGAGTTACTTCATAATGGAAAATGATAATGGGTAGAAGATGCTAAGGACTTAAGGTTGATACTTGAATACCGAGGGATTTCATATGAATCAGTGGATAATCTTAAAGCAACTATCATTTTAATCATATTAAGCAGTGATAAGTAATCACTAACAAAATAAGTAAAGTCAAGTAATCTAACTGAGAATAAATGATGAAAAAGAAAAGAACTAATAGAGAACAAAGTCTTGGCTCTGTTGATTTAGAAATTGGTGTAATTGGAAATGAAGTTGATGTTGAGAGATGATGCATTTGATATCATATGAATCAGTGAATAATCTTAAAGCAACTAGGAGTAGAAAGTCAACAATTAAGGGAAAAAACATAGAAAAGAACACATATGTGGTTTGAGGGATTTTCTTTATAGGGGATATGTTTAGAAATAGAAATAAATTGAGGATGTGATCAAGAATTATACTATTGAACTACGAGGGAGATAATATATATATATATATATATATATATATATATATATATATATATATCAATCATAGAGTAAGAGTTATTTGGGTAACACCCCCCCCCCCTCTCTCTCTCTATATATATAGAGAGAGAGAGAGAGGATATATATATATAGAGAGAGAGAGAGGATAGGGTTATTGTACAATTTACGTACGCGAACTTCCAGAGCGTTGGATTAAAAAACACGCAGTGGCAGTTTCGTAAATAACCCAAACTAGTTCATGATCAAATTCGTCGATTACAAATCTAATTGATCCAAATTCTGAACTCATCGGTCTATCTCATCCAATTTCTAAACCCTAATCAGAGCTTAAAGTATGAAATCTCTAAAGTCAAAAACCAAAATGAAACGTTGTTGAACATCAAGAATCTTCAAAATTTATCAAAAAATGATGATTTAATCAATCAAATTGATGTGTAGAAGGATTTAGATTCATCAATCGATTATGAAATTGCATAATACTATACTCAATTGAGCTCTAATTACGGTTTAAAATATCACGTTTAAACGTTCTGAACAAAACTGAAGACACTAAAGCGTTCTGACCAAAACACATTTAAACGTTCAAGTTAAACGTTCTGACCAAAACGAACACCTTTAAACGTTCAAATTAAAATTACAATCGGTAAAAATATTCTGAGTGTAACAAATCAATTGAACGTTCATATCTTTATTAGCCAACTTCAATTGAAAAGTTGCCATTCAAGTAATACATTCAACTAATACTTTCAAGTAATACATTCAACTAATACATTCAAGTAATGCTTTCAAGTAATACGTTCAATTCCCCTCAATTAATTCTCTTAAACTAATACGTTCAAGTTAAAAAACTAAAGTTTTGATTCAAATTTAATTGAGTTCTTTGCACATGTACCCATGGTCTTTGCTGTTGGCTTGAATCAAAATCAATTTTTTGATTCAAAAAATAAAACAATTATGCTTTGAATTATGAACATTAACTAACAAACACTAATTTCTATATTACAGAGCTTCTGGTTATTACACTCAATTGATAGCATGCTCTGATTGACACCAGAATCAAAAAAACTTATTAATGATTTCACAAACCAATGTAAAACACGAAACAGATTCACGAACAAACTAGGACATTCACTTTTGAATTTCAATTACATTTTGTTTTTGATTTGGGTAGACAATTTTGGAGTACAGGTCCAATTTTTATCGACGATTTAGAAAGACGAATTGATTCACGGTCGCGTTAGTTAAAATTATGCCTTCAGGGTGATTGCACACGGTTAATTAGGGAGAAGTTGAATTGAAATAATGTACGATTTTGCCACAACGTGTTTTTTGAAATCAACGGTGAATTAACTCGCGTACCTAATGTACGATAAAGCATTATTGTATTAGATCTTTTTCCTATATATATGTATTCAATAGTAGGGAGATTATATATATATATATATATATATATATATATATATATATATTGGCTAAGTATAAAATAAAAACTCATTTGAGTTATAAAAACTCTAAAAACTCATTCTCAACTACATGTTTTTAATTAATGTTTAAATCTTGTGGTCCACAATTAAAGTGAATAGAAAATGTAAATATAAATATAACTTTTTCTCTCTCATGAAAACATATATAAAATTTAGTAAAAAAATGTTAAAAAATAGCAAAACATTTTTTTTTTGATGTTTCGATGTTTTGTATTAAATGTTACAACATATATTACATGTAACAAAAAAATAAAAACGATGTTACATAGGTTTTCGCGGGTTTTCACAACTCAAATGGGTTTTCATTTTAACCTTACCCTATATATATATATATAGTATATAGTAGTGGGATCTAGTGAAAACTCCTTTTAAAGAGAAAACTAAAAAACTCCTAAAAAACTATTTTTAACTTTTTTTTTAAAGTTTTTTTGAAGTTTCTTTTTTTTTTTTCCATTATTCTTATATGTTGTTATTGGTTTAAAAAAAAACGTTGTCGGTAACCTCGTCGGTATAGTGCGCATGTGTAATAGTGTGCATTGCATGTATGCAAAAGTGTTTGTATTGCATAGAATATAAAACTATTGCACATATTTGATACACACTATTGTATATATGCAATATAAGACTAATACACACATCGAATACACATTAGTACGTATGTGTAATACAACATTAACACACATGTGCATCACATCGACTTTTATTTTATTATTATTATTTTTTCATGTAATACCACACTACTACACATATACAATACACAAATATTGAATATATGCAATAAAACACTATTAAACTCAAAAATACATAGTAATACACATATGTAATACAACGGTATCACACAATACGTATGTGCATTACAGCGGTTTTTTTTTTGTTTTTTTTATTTTTTTCGAGTGAAATATAAGAAAATATAAGAATAATGGCTAAAACAGAATTTTGAAAATATTTTTTTATTTTTAATTAAAAATAATTCTTTAGGAATTTTTAAGTTTTCTCTCTAAAGGTGAGTTTTCTCTTGATCCTCTCCCTATATATATATGGTTTTTTGGAGGAATGTTTTGGGTTAATTTTTGGGGTTTTTATAAGTCAATGGACTAAATATGTCAATTTTGATAGTTTAAAGTTTAAGGATTAAAAAATGTAATTATTAAAAAGTTGTTAAAACGAACCATCAAATAGTCAGATGGCTTGTATAACGAGTCATACACCCCAATGACATGGGTTTGAGACCAACACTTGAATGGTTCATATGGTCAGTCTAATGCCTAGCTCGTACCTGTCCATCTTTGTCACTTCTCTTGTTGCGTGGCAGCCTCTCACTCTTGTACCCACTATGGTTTTTGACCAAAAAAGAAATGAGAAAAAAAAAATTGACTCTAGACCTCCGCCAAGGTCCATTCCACCCATCATCGATCCTTCTCTTTCTTAGCTCTATATGCAATCCACGAGTTCTTTAAGGTTTTCATGGTATTTATGAAATTTGTTGAAGATGTTTTTCCTGATCAAGTTGGTTTTGAGATTGGATTTTCATTTTCCATCTTCTGTGATTGTTAGTGTTGGTGAAGGATTTCGGATTTGGAGCTTTTCTTCAATAGCTTGGGTGTTATTTGCTTGCTAATGGTGAGAACTTTATGGGTTGAAATTAAAACTATATGCCCTAGAAAATAACTTCTTGATGTTGGTAAATTTAGGAAGCTTGTGTTGTGTTACCTTTGTAAATGACAATATGAAGTTTTAACTTTGTCATATGTATTGCTTCATGTTGGTGTATTATGGAATGTTAATTTGTAAACAACGATTTGATCATTTAAATTTAAAAATGCCTATGAAGTATTTAAAAGTTTTCTAACTTCGTAATGTTAAAGTCACTTTTATTCTGAGATGCGACTTATTAGCTGGAACCAATCTCGTCTCGCATGTTCGTCCATTGGTTGGTCTGTGACGGGTGTGACAATTTGTAAGGGCTATTTGTAAGGGAAGCATACCAACATTTACCATTGAGTCAAGTCAAATTGCAGAGGCCATGTCAATCTTTGCTGAGGGTCAGCCATGTAGTGAAAAAGAGGCTTTTATTTGTCTTTAGGTCCTTTGTTTAGCAAAGCAGAAAACAAAGTATGAGACATGGACAGTATTAACCTACACCTTGTGTATGTATGTATCCAATTTATGACATATACCCTCTTACATGTGTTGTAGTTATGTAGAACACACACCAACTCATGGACATGGTCCTTAAATGCCTAGCAGATGGACTTGATTTGACAATCAACTTCACCTTTTTTTCTTAAGTTCATATATAGAAAAAAGGCAAATGTTCATTTAGATGTGTCCAAAATGCCTATCTAATTGTACTAAGAAACGGGGCTTTGGCCTAATGGTGCCAAGATGTTGTATAAAACATTGTCTTTTTAAATGATGAGAGTTATGGTCCTATGGTTGTGTAATTAATTTGTTCTAAAGAAATTATTGTACAGTTTTGCGTCCCACTTGGGTCATGGGTTATGGGGATCAAGAGGGGCACCAAAGTCAGGGCCGGCCCATAAGGGGGGGGGGGGGGCTGGGTGGTTGACGGCCACAGGCCCGACACCCCGCTAGGTTCGAATTTATTTTTTTAATTTATATGTATTTTTATTAAAAAAAATATGTATATTTAGTGTTTAAACTCATTTGCATGAATATTAGTTTGGTCTGGTGGCAAATAGGTATTACTCTCAACCAAAAGGTTATGGGTTCTAATCTCATTTGAAACATATTTAATCCTATTTTTATACAAAAGTTTTTTACACAACCTAAATTATAACCAATTAAGCCCATATCAAAATTGAATTGTTTAAACCCAACAAAATACTCCTTTTATTTAAAGCTCAAAAAAATTTCGCCTTCGGCCCAAAATTTGTTTTGCTTTCTTGAAGCCGGGCCTGACCAAAGTTGCCGCCATGGCAGGATTTCACGGCCAACAATGCCGCACACCAAGCACCAAAGGGCACATAAGAACAACCGACGAGGAAGATAACATGCTTATTATTTTTATATTTTTAATAATATAATAACTAATCATTTATCTTCACATCACCCCACAACACATTTCATATTTCACCCATAACATATGTTTGTGAACGTGAAATGAGAATTCTTTGTCTCACACCTAGGATAACACATATCCTAAGACATCTACTAGCAAAAGTATTCCCTTATCGCCGAAGATAGGCTTTTTCTTAGCAAAAGACATACTAAATGTTGTTTAGATTAACAACCACTTTTGGGCTATAAAGTACACCTTGTTTTGATGTTAAATGAACTAATAAAGGTAAGCCATTATTAGTGTGGAGGGTGTGGGCGACAAGGTACCCCTAAGGGGTACTATCCCCCGGAGGGAACACCCCCTTCCCCAACCAAAAAAAAAAATAGAAAAAAATCGCCAACGGGTATGTGTTAAGGGGTAGTATCCCCCGAATATGTATGTCAACTAGCCGTTGAACGACTAGTTTTATTATTATTATTATTATTATTATTATTATTATTATTTCTCCTTTATAAATAACCAAACACATTAACTATATTCTACACATTATTTTCTAAAAACCATCACTTTATATGGAGCAACTGAATCCCCAACTGATAATTAGGAGAGCCACGAAGATGAAGCCATGAAGAAGAAGTAACGCTTGCAAAGGTTTAGGTCCATGTTTCCAAAGACCTATACCTAAGGATCAACGAACGTTAGATTTTTGGTCACGATCGAGTTTGGAACTATTTTGTTTCGGAGGGAGGGTCAGCGATCGTACAGCGCATCAAGTATGTTCGAAATGGCAAAATATGATCGGGCAAATTAACGCTCTCGATAACGACACATTTGAAGTCATAACAAAAGTAAAAAACTGATAGAATTGGAAATAATATTTTTATCTATTTTTTATTGAATAAAGTGTTTATAATTATTTATGTATTTTTAAATTTATGATGTATGCATTTTTATTTATATTTGAGTTTTTAAATTTATAATTTATTAGTTATTTTTAATTAAAAAATAAAATTCTTTAG
Organism: Bidens hawaiensis; assembly: GCF_021521415.1. Classification (NCBI taxonomy): domain Eukaryota; kingdom Viridiplantae; phylum Streptophyta; class Magnoliopsida; order Asterales; family Asteraceae; genus Bidens; species Bidens hawaiensis. The sequence goes on along the minus strand of NW_027494691.1, from coordinate 291,496 downwards.
GGTAGTTTAGGGTGATAATGATATGATAGTGTTGGATTGGTTAGTGTTTAGGGTACTTTTGGCACCCTTAAGGTACCACACACTCCTCCCTTAGGACCATTAACTTTTAATTTAATTTAATTTAATTTTTTATTTTTTATTTTAATTTGAAATGCCATAATTTTAGAGTTCATTTTAAACCTTGAGAAATTATAGCCGTCCTGAGTAATCCAAAGTCCCAAGCACATAGTCATGTCGTATTTTGTATTTAAAAATTAAAAACCATATATAAAACAAAGTGGTCTGAAATAAAAAAAAAAGAAAAGAAAAAAAAGAAAAGGGGCCATCAATACAACCGTATTTGCACAAATGTATTTATTCAGGTATAATATAACTAAATTCGATGGAAAAGACTATTCATATAATTAAAAATATAATGAGTCATGTCTTATTTCAATCGATCATACAATTCTAGAAAACGTACAGATATGTAAGTCCATTTGTGAGTATAATTTTGTTACTAAGAAGGAAAAATAGTGGGGGCGGGCGACAGATTCAATCATATAAGCCGTGCAAGAAAACTATTTTAATAATGTTGTTTTGCTGCCCATAATAAATGGAAAGAAAGGTGGCACGTTTTTTTTAACGACTAATTTGGATCACTCACGGATTACTGGAGTATCATCGTGTCATCAGTGGTACCACGCGATCATATCCACCACCATGCCACCAATTCAGGAGGAAACTCAATATTTGAGAAAAAACCCATCTCGTAAGATTCGAACCTAGGACCTTATGGTCACTAAGTCTTATCCCACCACGAAGATACCATTGGACTAGAAGTCCTTTGGTAAAGGTGGCACGTTAAGTTAATTTCTTTTATAGTGAAATATATAAAAGAGATGGAAACGAGATTTTTTTTTTCATTAATAAAAATTGAGTTTTAGATGCGTATGGTATTATAATTAGGTAAAACATGTGTTACTATTTGTACTCGTTTACTGAAGAGCCTACCCATGAGACAGGCTCATGGGTATGCACCAAGCCCAATAACCTAAGCAAGGCATAATTCAGGAAAGCCCAAGGGCACAAATAGTTCTAGAAGGCGGAGTGGAGGGAAAATAGATTGCGAGGGAAACTCGTGCAACATGACTAATCCGGTGGGTGGCCCGAGGAGCGTGTGACCCGGGATATGGGACAGCGACCAAGAGGTAAAGATCGCCAAAGAAGACAATGCCTGAAGGAAAGAAGATCGGACTAAGAGACCAAGCCAGAAGTCATGAACCTTAGGATTTTGTGTACATCTAACTTGTCCTATAAATAAGAAGAATGATTGTTTGTATAGGCATTCACAAAAAATAAGAAAGATCATCAATAATATACACTCTCACTTTCACTTTCAAATACTTGAACCCATTCTCGTGATAAGTTAGGAGCCTTCCCCGGTTTAGCTGGAATAGGATCCAACATTGGCGTCATCCGTGGGACCTCTTGATCACGGGTCTTACCGTAACATCAGAGAATGGTCGATCAAACCTCCAAAAGCATGCCAACGCCTTTCCCTTCCGATTCAGGGAAAGGTCATGCTGTCATCGAAGAAGCAAGTGAAGTTCAACAAGAATCTGATGCTCGACCAGAAGATGGAGGACCTGTCCTCGTGGAGGACCTCAAGGGGCGAGAAGGAGAAAATGAGGAAGCTCGAGACGATGAAGGCGAGAAGGAAGGGTGGAAGGTCAATCCGGAATTCATACGTGCACACAGGGATGCCTTAAGGACCTTCCTAGACGAGGAAGAGAAGAAAGAGAAGCTTGAAACACCCGGCGGTGGTTCAAAGGCACTGGGAGGCACCGGCATCCCAACCGGGAGTCCCGAAGCTTTGACAGATTCCTTGGTAACCCTCCTTTCCACAGCCAAGGGAAAGGAGAAGGCATCAGGAGACCCTCTGTAGGGCCCGCACCGGCCCCGGGATACGTCCGATGTTTCCAAATTCACTAAACGAATAGCTGAGGCACCGCTACCCTCGAAGCTGAAGTACCCCTCCACGGTGGATAAATATGATGGCATGCAAGACCCGGAAGACCATCTGCACGCCTATCGAGGGGCTGGTTTAGTAAGTGGATGGTCCATGCCGGTGTCTCATGTTCTCCCAGGCGTTGACGGGGGGAGCTCGAGTATGGTTTGACAGCATAGACCCGGGAAGTATTGATAGCTATGAGGAGCTAAGAGAGATTCCGACGGAATTTCAGCCAGCAAAGGAAGGCCATGAAAAACCCCAACGAAATCCTGCACATACGACGGAGAGACGAGGAAAAAGTCGAGCAGTTCATGGAAAGATAGTATCTGAAAGATTGAACATAAAGGGGGTACCGGAGGTAATGAAGATTTGTAGTTTCATTAATGGGGTCCAATTCTCCCAGCTCACAGAAAAACTGGGAGAAGATTTCCCATCCACCTTCGACCAGCTAATGGATAGAGCTTTCGTTAGAGAAAAGACACAGGGTCAAAATTGAGAGAATGGGAAGGAAAGAAGGGAGGAACTACGGCCGAAAGGTATATAGGGGGGCCGACAGGACGGGGGAAGACATCAGAGGAAGGGGCTAGGTTCTCTCCATACAAATCCCCACACCCTGTCGGCACATCCTACTAGCCCCCGCGGTTAGTCGTCCCTGCCGGTCAGAGGTTTCCATCCAAGACCTCTTTTGGGAGAAAGACCGGGGATGGGATATAGAGATGTGATGATGGCTGATCGGCCCAAGTACCCCCCCCCCCCAGATCTTCCGCTCCACTAAAGCAGCCCTACAGGCCCAATCCCCAGGGGTACTGCAACTACCACAAGAGTTCGGGACATTCTACTGAGAGCTGCGTTCAGTTAAAAAGATTATGGGAGGCTGCCCTCAAGGCTGGACGTTTACCACCTCCAACCAAGGAGGGGACCTCGAAAGTCAAAGAGGAAGAAGAGGACAAACACTTCGTTGACATGATTCGACGAAGGGGGGATGAGGAAGAATGTGGAGAAAGGCGAGCCAAGAGGGGAAAGGATGGAGAATTCCCCAAAAATCTTGTACCGATGAACGTTCATTTATCGTTCTCAGGGCTCACAAACGAAGATGCAAGAGAAATGCCTTTGAACATATCAGCTAGCATCGCGGGACATCGAGTCGCCCGAGTCCACGTGGATGGAGGAAGTGGGGTGGAGGTAATGTACGAGCACTGTTTTGCCAAGCTCCAAAAGGAGGTGCGGGAGCATCTGGAAGAAGATGTGTGTCATTTGGTTGGTTTCTCGGGAGAGATTGTCAAGCCTTTGGGCTCAATAACCCTGCCTTTCAGTTTTAAGGAGGGTCAGAAGGTTCGGACCGTGCAACTTCGATTTTCAGTAGTAAGGGCCCTTTCGAAGTATAATGTTATACTAGGGCACCCTAGCATGCGAGCCCTTAGGGCTATTGCGTCCACGACGCATGGATGAATTAAATTCCTGACCCCCCTAAGGAATAGCAACCATAAGGCGTCCGTGGAAGTTGTGGCCAATGTGGAGCCGGAGGTTAAAGTGAAGAAGAAGCAGAGGGGGACGGAGGAATGGGTTCTGAACGGGGAGTTCCCGGACCAAACAGTTAAGATAGGGACCTCCCTAACAGACAAGGGAAGAGCTGGGTTGAAGGAGTTGCTGTTAAGGAACGTGGACGTATTTGCCTGGAAGCATGAAGACATGACTGGGATTCCCCGGGACCAAGTTTAGCACAGCCTCAAGGAGTTCCATTGGATGGAACCCGTCAAGCAAAAGAAGAGGAGGAGCCTCGGCCCAGAAAAAAGCCAGGCTGTACTGAAGGAAACCCGAAAGTTGTGGCAAGCCAGAATAGTCAAAAAGGTAAAGTATCCCCAGTGGATATCTAACCCCGTTATGATAGTCAAATCCGACAATAGCTGGAGAATGTATATTGACTTTAAAGACCTGAACAAGGCTTGCCCGAAAGATGCATACCCACTCCCTGAAGTCGAAAAGAAGATAGAGTCATTGGCTGAATACCCCCTGAGGTGTTTTCTGGATGCCTACAAGGGGTACCATCAAGTGCATATGGATCCTAGGGATGAGGCGAAAATAGCTTTTTATACGGATGAGGGGACCTTCTGTTACACAAAGATGCCATTCGGTCTAAAAAACGTGGGGGCCACATATCAGCGTTTTATGGACCAGCTCTTTGAGGAACAGAGGGGCAGAAATGTAGAAATCTATGTGGATGATTTGGTCGTAAAAAGCAAGCATGAAGAGGGGATGTTAAGGGATATAAGAGAAACGTTTCAAACCCTGAGAGGGGCTAACATGAAGTTGAATCCGGGTAGTGCTCTTTTGGGGTAAAGGAGGGGAAGTTTTTGGGAGTGTTGGTCACGAATGGAGGAATTCGAGCTAACCCCGAAAAGGTTGAAGCATTGATACAAATGAGGTCCCCTAGGAGCCTCAAAGAACTGCAGAAGCTTAATGGGAGGCTAGTGGCTTTAAATAGGTTCCTTTCGAAAATAGCAGAAAGGACACTACCCTTTACGGCCGTTTTAAGAAGAAGAACGAAGAAAAGTAAATTTTGCTGGGACAAGGAGGCAGAGGAAGCCTTTCAAGAGCTAAAGAAACATTTGTGCAACCTCCCTACGATGGCAACGCCCCGATCCGGAGAAACGCTTATACTATACCTCTCCCAGACGCCGAGGACCCTCACTCAGTACTAATGGTTGAAAGAGTAGAAGCACAGGTCCCTATTTACTTCATCAGTCGAACGTTGAAGGGTCCAGAGGAGAGGTATTTACCCATAGAAAAACTGGTATTGGCCTTGATCTATACAGCAAGAAAGCTACGAACGTACTTTCAAGCACACGTTGTACGAGTGCTCACGAATCAGCCCCTGCAACAAGTATTATCAAAGCTGGAGGTTTCGGGCCGACTGACAAAATGGGTAGTAGAGTTGGGGGATTATATACTCGAGTACCGCCCCCGGACGGTGATCAAGGGGCAAGTCGTGGCTGATTTTTTTGGCCGAAGTCGAAGAAGGAGGAGGTGATGAAAAGGGAGAACCTGAGGAAGGGGGAGTGAGGAGAAAGGGGGGAAAGGTAATGAACCTTGGTGGAAATTGTATACCGATGGAGCCTCAAATGAAGAAGGAAGCGGAGCGGGGCTAATTTTGGTAAGCCCCGAGGGAATAGAGCTTACTTATGCAATATGTTTAAGTTTTCAAAGCACAAACAATGAGGCAGAGTACGAGGCACTTTTGGCTGGCCTTAGAATAGCCAGAGGATTAAGAGTAAGGAGGGTACAAGCTCATGTAGACTCCCTACTGGTAGCCAACCAGGTAGGAGGAACATACGATGCCAAAGACCCGAAAATGAAGGAATACTTGAAGGTAACCCATGAATTAATGAAAGATTTTGAAGAAGCAGAAGTAATACACATTCCCCGGGGATCGAACAAAAAGGCAGATGCTTTGAGCAAGCTGGCCGTAGTCGCTTTTAACCATTTAGAAAAGGAAGTCAAGGTAGAAACTCTCCAACAACCGTTGGTGACGGAGTCCACAATAGCCAATGTGGAAACTCAAGGGGAAAATTGGATGACTCCCCTCATCAGATACCTCCAGGAAGGGACAGTCCCGGAGGATAAAGAAGAAGAGAGAAAGCTGAGGGTAAGAGCTTTACAATATGAAATAATTGAGGGGAGTTTGTACAGGAAATCCTATATGGGACCCTCCCTAAAATGCATTAGTGAGGAGGAAGCAGAATACGTGGTCAAAGAAATACATGAGGAAATTTGTGGAATGCATATGGGGGCTAAGATAGTCGTGGCACGAGCTATTAGGGCTGGGTACTACTGGCCAGCGATGTTACTCAGCGCCGTTAAATAAATCCAAAAGTGCGACAATTGTCAGATACACGCCCCGGTGGGACGAAAGCCGAAGTCAATGATGATACCGGTAAGCTCCGCTTGGCCCTTCCAAAAGTGGGGCCTTTTCCGGAAGGAACGGGGAGAGAGAAGGTTTCATGGGAAGAAGAACTACCTCACGTTCTATGGGCACATAGAACAATGCCTAAGACAAGCAACGGGGAAACGCCTTTCAGTCTAACATATGGGACGGAGGCTATGATACCCGCGGAGATTGGGGTACCGACCCGGCGAACCCTACAGCAAGAGAAGGTAGGAGGGGAGGATCTGCGGTTGAATTTGAACCTAGCAGAGGAGAGAAGGGAAGAGGCAGCTAGAAGGGAAGTGGAGTATAAGATAAAGATAGAAAGATACTACAACGCAAGGGTGAGGGAGGTCAAGTTTAAAATAGGGGATCTGGTGCTAATGGAAAATTAGGCGAGTAGACAAGAAGACCAAGGGAAATTGGGCCCTAAATGGGAAGGGCCCTACCAAGTTATATGGGCTGGAGATAAAGGAGCCTACAAATTGGCCGACTTGGGGGGAAAGGAGGTTCCCAGGACATGGAATTCCATGCAACTCCGAAAGTACTACGCCTAAGGGCATCAGCAGAAAGGTTTAAGGATCAAAAAATAAGTAGCCTCCCCGAGAAGATAACAAGAAAGTCTAAACTGTATTTTTTGTAACCACCATGTAAACACGATCCTAATGCAAGAAAGCATTTTGTCAAAGCTGTTGTATAAAAACAATGAGTCCGTCTCATTATGAGGACAACAAGTATAAAACACGAGCCCGTCTCGTTAATATCCATAATATGTTCCCCAAAGAGGGAAAGCCTCGCCGATAGGCTAAATGGTTAACCAACAAACATAAAGGCTGAATACGCTAAGACATACGCTAATCATTGTCATACATGATTTAAACACTAGTTCAAACACTAAAGCATATAAAATTCAAATTCGCCCACGCAGGGGCAGACAAACAAAGCCATTGTTCAAAAACACACAAACCAACGTTAAGCGTATAAAGCAAACCACGAATTACGGTAACGGAGACGGGGGATCAACAACGGAAGCTAGGGCTCGAAGGTCCGCAACAGAGATCCCAGGGTCCGAGGCAACCTGTACAATGATGGGAGGAACATGGGAAGTTAAGGCCACAAATGCCTCTTGAGCTTTTGCTTCTGCAGTAGGGGAGAAAGAGGGAGCATCTTGAATAGGGATTCCATGGGAAGAGTGCTCATAACTCGCCTGGAGTCCATGTTGAAAACCAGAGGCAAACACAGCCCGATTTAAATTATCCCGAACCTCCAACGTTTCCCAAAGCTCGATCGTACACCTGCCGGAAACCCGTAGAAACCAACCACTTCCGATCCTCTTCATGCTTTAAGACAACCTCCTACAACCGAGAACACTCGCCCCTCAGCCACTCAATCTCCTTGGACAAGCCCTCGACCTTCTGCTCCCCTTGATGGTTGGCAGCCCCAAGTTGTTCCAAAGCCAATTTATAATCAGCACGTTCACGTTCAAGCAGATTCTCCAATTCATGAATCCTTACAAGAGCAGGGCTCTCCTCAAGCTTCAACAAAGACACAGAATATAAATAAGAAAAATAGAGAAAATAAGAAGAATGATAAAGGGAGGTACAAACCTAAGAAATTTTAGCCTGAGCTTCAAAGAGGGAAGATCGAACAACATCAAGATGAGCAACTTTCTCTTGGGCAAGCTGAAGGTCAGCAGTAAGGTCAGCGCCCCGTTTCTCTGAAGACCCCAATGCAGATTTTAAACCAGGAACCTCCAAACTCAACTCCTCAACAATATTAATTCTTTTGCGCATCTCCCCTACCCGTCGAGTGTAGCCATCAACAGACTTCTTCAAACCAGCAATTTCCTCCCGACAATTTTCATGAGCAACCTTGACGTCCACAAACCCTTAGCGAAGGGAAGAACCCAGCACCAATGTACGATACAAGTATGTACCAAACTCTCCAACCAAGACATCGGGTGCCATGGTTTGCACATGAGCATAGTCCACGGGGGGAACAACGCATGTCAAAAACTCATGTGCAAGTTGGGGAGTATTAACAGAGGATTCCACAGTCAAAAACCATTTTGGTACAAAAAGGTTAGGGGAAGGAAGGTTACCAGAGGCAGGGTTCGAAGAACCCTCGGGAGTGAGGGGAGCTTTACCTTTGGGGTCAACCTCAGCAGCATTAGGATTTTCACCATCAACAGTAGGAGTAACAACGGGGTCGGGAACCGCATCAAACACTTTGAAGGAAAAGTCATCGTCAACATCAACGATTTCAGGGGCAGAAGAAGAACCCTGTCCAGTGGAACCCAGATAAGAGTGTTTGGAGTTACGAAAGCGACTCTTCAGGGACGAGTCAAAAATTTCAGAAACAAGGTTCTTGCGTTTCAAAGAATCCGAAGCAGCCACAGATTGGAAGCCAGGAGCTTCGGAGTCAGAAGAGGCATCGCCGGTACGAGTAGCCGGGGTAGGAACACATGCAGACACCGGCAAGGTAACAAACTTAGCACCTTTCACATGGCGTTTCTGAAGAATCTATATCAAATCCATCTCTGCAAAACAACAACAACAGAAAAATCAAGAATGGAGCAAAGTATTTAATACAATTGGCAGAAGTCAGGGGTCACCAACCTCGGTCCCCGTCAAACATAGCAGGACGTGTCAACGGGTCCGGCCAAATGTTGCTCAGTCCAGTCATGTATAACAGGGGCTCAGGGTAGGTGGCAGCTTCAGTTGGGGTTTTAATCAACTATGTATAAAGTGAGTCATGAATGGTAGGAAAACCGGGAGCGGGATCATCAATGTGGGAACCAACATGACGACGACGAGTAAGGCTGGGGGCAAAAGAAGAAGACACAAAGAAAAAATCGTTTTTCCATTCCCGAGGGTAAAACCCTAAAGGAATGTAGGAGGTGCAAGTGGGATGCTTACCGCTTGCCCGTCGTTCGAAAGTAAACCAGTCGCCGTCGGCTTTCAAGCGATAAAACCGACGGAACAAAGTAACGGAAGGATCCCCACCGAAGGCCCGCCAAGCAACCTCAAAGTGAGTAACACGAAGAAACCCTAAGGGGTGGACTTGGGAAAAACATAATCGGTGGTGTTTCAGCAAAGCTAACTAAAATTCAGTTAAAGGGTAACGGATGTTGGCAAACTCATGGTTTTTAGCATATAGAGCAATAAACCCAGGACGACTGCAGGTTGTGTCATCCGGTCCAGGAAGGGTTGGGGATAGAGACAAGGGGATTTGATAAGTCGAACACAGGGTAGCCATTCTGATATAGGACATGGCTGAAGTAATGGTCGATCGACCGTCACGACTCATAATGTAACAAAGGAAGGAGAAGAACAAACCTAAATGAAGAAGGAAATCGCCGGATCTTTTGGAAGAAAAGAGAAGATGAGAGAAGATCAATAATGGTGAAAAGACAAGGGGGGTGGTTAATTATTACCTGGGGAAGATAAACCGTCAAAATTCAAAAGAAAGAAAAGATGGGCCGGATCAAGCAATGGGCCCAAGGGAAGTAAAAGCCTAACCAAGCGGGCCAAAGGAAGAATAAGAGTCCACGGATGAATAACAAGAATGCAAGACAAGAATACAAGCTTAACTAGGAACGAGAGCACACGATGAGTCTATTATCCTCGTCATGAATAACGAGAACCATAGACTGGGGGGACTTGAAGAGCCTACCCATGAGACGGTCTCATGGGCAAGCACCAAGCCCAATAACCTAAGCAAGGCCCAATTCAGGAAAGCCCAAGGGCACAAATAGTTCTAGAAGGCGGAGTGGAGGGAAAATAGATTGCGAGGGAAACTCGTGCAACATGACTAATCCGGTGGGTGGCCCGAGGAACGTGTGACCCGGGATATGGGACAGCGACTAAGAGGTAAAGATCGCCAAAGAAGACAATGCCCGAAGGAAAGAAGATCGGACTAAGAGACCAAGCCAGAAGTCATGAATCTTAGGATTTTTTGTACATCTAACTTGTCCTATAAATAAGAAGAAGGATTGTTTGTATAGGCATTCACAAAAAATAAGAAAGATCATCAATAATATACACTCTTACTTTCACTTTCAAATACTTGATCCCATTCTCGCGATAAGTTAGGAACCTTCCCTGGTTTAGCCGGAATAGGATCCAACATTTACTTATTAGGATTATATTGAAACATCATATAATATTAATAATTATAATAAATATTAGAGGATAATGAATATAAGGCTGTTATACATCCAAATTATATGTGATGGATAACATTCTCATCCCACCCTCTATCCCTAAACAAAAAATTACATTAAAACTCACTATATTTTCTCTCTGTATTTCAATTAAATAATACTTTTTATACCTTTTCTCTTTTCTTCACTCACAACCACTCTCAAAATATATTAAAAAATTATAGGGGATAAACAGTAACCTGTCAAATATACAGAAAAATCACTACTTTTTCTAAAACATAAAAACTCTTCACTCACAACACCCTGAATCATTCTCTAAATTATAAAAACACCCCTCACATTACATGAGGGGTTGGATGAGAATGATCTAACAGCCTCATATCCACTTTTCTCTAAATATTATATAAAATAATATATATATATAATTATTAAATTATAGAATTTTAAGAAGTGTAGTTGAATATTCTATATATTAAGTCTGTTTAAGATCGGTTTTGAGTAATTAATATCCCAATGGTTAATTTCCAGTTGCATAAGCTCGTAAAATAAGCATACTTCATACCTGTGGTATCCATGCAAATCGAATAGATAATGTATAAGTGGTACCCCATGAATATGGGACATAGCTTATAATCATGTATTAGACTGGAATTGTTTAACCCGTCTCATATGATTCATTGACGTCTTACATTTATTATAAACACTAGCGCTTTTTCTATGTTAAAAAAAATACCTTTATAGTAATATATTGGATTTTTTTTAATATTTTTCTTTTTGGAATAAGAGGATTTAAATGAATTAATTTTATTTAATGTTTTAAACCTGCTTTTACCTACTTTATTTATTTTAGCATTTATCGTGTTTGAGATTCTGGTGCTTATCATCATTAATGGCTAGCTTAAATGTAACTAGTTTGTGTTATATATTAGCGTCCACGTTAGGCAACATTGACTCATAAGAGGATAACGTTTGAAACACAGGATTGTATTGCTACATATGTAAGTGTTCCAGTTATAAGTATCACTAGTAGGCTTCGTTATCTTTGGGAAATTGTGATGAATTAACATAATGTTCTCTTCTTACGTCAGCAATTATTAGACTAGACGTAGTGGTGAGAAATAAGGCGTTAAAATGGTGAGGTGGATTCCAAATTCTAGCCATGCACCATTACACAATATAAAAATTTTGGAGTTGAGGTCTTTGTCGCCAAGCCTATAGCGGCGCTAAGACTATGGTGGAAATTGATATGTTGGCTATTCGGAGATATTTTAAGGATAATTCACTAGTTCATTAAAAATAAATAAATTTTGTCTATATTTAATAAACATTCGGATATTTTCATGCATGCACTCTTATAATTCGCTTTCTAACTATTTTATATTTTATAAAAAAATGATCAGTTACAAAAAGATTTATATTCTTGGAAGGTGGAAGAGACAATGATAATCGTTGTAGTCCAAGTGGGATAAAACTTTTAGTCGAGCATGGCAAAAAATCACAACCGGAACCGCTTTAATGACGACCACCACTAGAACAGGATTATGTGAAGGCTCATAGCCGGTTCGTGAAAGATTATTTTATTTAAAGACATGAAAAATTATTTTCTTAAGGACACACATTTTAATCTTCGAGCACACTTTATAATTGGTGACGACAATTACAAGAGCAACAATGAGAATTAAGAAGATTATTACGATTATATAATCGTACTATTTTGTAAATTAGTTTTTTATATGAAAATTAAATAAAACAATTCGTTGGTTAAATAAAAATGGTTAGTTACAAAAAACCTATTATAAAACTATTCGCTGGTTAATAAGTTGGGATTCAAAATCAAACTTATTTCAGGTATCGTTTTTTTATCCGATGTGTTTGTAACTTTAATTTTATTAAAATATTCTACTATTTTATTGTATAGTTTTATTATTTAAATTATTATGTTTTTTGAATAATAAGATATTAAGTAAATAAAAAAGCCTCTAAGTAATAAATATAATTAGTTAAAACCACTATACTTGATAGCTTTGAAGAATTTATTTTTGCCTACATGATGCTTATGTGGCACTTTAACTAAATAATTAGTTAAAACCACTACATATAGTCTCATTAAATTGTAGCAATAAAATATTACTATCTGCGGATTAGAATAACGAAGGGCCGGTATCAAGTATTATCGAGTAATCAATCATTTATCAAAAGGATATGCATCCTAGTGATATTAACGTGTGTAGTCGTGTGTATGAAAGATGTTTTCTTTCGTGCGGTTGAGACGTGTGTAGAAAAGTAGTAGGATTATTTTGACAATTGTATGTATTTAGTGATTCTGTTTGAGTATTGTATAATATACGCCTAGGGATAGCAAAATAACCCGAACCCGCCGGGTATACCCGAAACCCGAAGTATTCGGGACAGGTATACCTGAAGCCCGACGAGTATTGGGCTGGGTATGGGATTAATTTTAAAAATTTTTCACGGGTACGGGCTGTGTATATGATTTGGTGATACCCGGCCCGATTACCCGAAAAGACATACCCGTTTACCATAACTATATACCCGAAATAAAAACCCGAAATTTTTATTATTAATTTCATTTTTTCTTCACATTTTGTATTTAAGATATGCATTAAAAAGTATTATTTACGTTTTATATTTTATTAAGTTTATAAATAAAGTTTATACAAAAGTTATAGTATTACTATTTATTTATAATAACGTTTATATAGATATAATGTGTCATATTTTAGTTTATAACTGTTCATATATAAATAAAAATATGCACGATAACTATAATAGTAAAAAGATCTACTTAAAAATTCTAACGAAATTTTTTTTTAACAATCTAATGTGTGTATATACCCAATACCCGATTGGTAATTACCCGACACATACCCGACGGGTAATGGGTCGGGTATGGGACTGAATTTTATAACCGGGTACGGATATGGGATTAGCAATACCCGGCCCGAACCCAGCCCGTTGCCATCCCTATTAATACGCCTATATATATATTTAGTCAGAGCAATAAAATAAGGCTCTGCTTATCCACACACCTTTAACTTATCCACACACTTTTTCACGTGAGGTTCTATACGATCGTATAACCCCTATACAATCATATGTATTGTGTGTGAGTTTTGAGAAGCTGTACGAATATCACATCCCTAAAAAAAACATGATGTCATTGTATATAAAATAATTGGTTATACTTGATGGATTTAAATCATCTCATCTCCCTAATAATGCCACGTTGCCACCAACCACACAAAGCAATCTCCACCACCAACCTCCATGATAATCAACTAGCCATAGTAAGCCAAAAGCATACACGCGGAATCCCCAAATTATCACAAACTGTAAAGATTCATAGAGAAAGGAAAATGTAAAAGGAGAACGTATTTGGTATGTATTTTGTATGTCTAAAACATAACTATGACATAGTTCAAAAGGTACGAAAGATCATTATAGTATAGAATAAAGCAAGAAACACAAATGTAAAATATCCTCTATTACACATTTCCCAATTCACCTCACAAACAAGCACACATCAAATTGAACGTAATATCCTTTCAAATACCTAAATAATAATCACAAACTGAATGCTCATATTAATTATCTAGCATTTGATTAATAAAACGTTTTGGTTTTACACATGTAGAGCAATAATCAAAATGTTAATTAAAACTTAATAGAAACCAACTAAACCAAAACAAAATTAAAAAAAAAAAACAAAAAAAAAACAAATGAATTAGCATAAAATCAGTTATCCTTTTTGTGTACCCTTAGTCAACTGAAATTAACCAAACATATCCATTCATGTTTTCATATATATCCAGTTTTATACCTCCATCTAGAGGTGCATAAAAAAACCGGTTCCAGACCCGACCCTACCCGCGGGTATAGACCGGGCTTTGGGTTTCCTCCGAAGCTGTACCCGGAACCGGAATTGACCCGGACCCAGTGGAACTGGTTCTGCCAATACCCGGTCAAAACCCTACCCTATCCTACCCGAAACCCGAAAAAACCTGATGGAACCGGTCAAAACCCAGTCAAATACCTGACTATACCCGGAAGTGGTTCCTACCCGGACCCGGTTTTGACTTTTACCAGTTCCAGTTCCAGTTCTTGAGAATACCCGGTTTGTGCACCTCGACCTCTATCTCATGTTTTATATCTTCGTTTAATGTATCTATCCCTCCAATTCAATTCCACGTATTTATACCTTCATCTCAAAGTATATACCTCCATTTTTCATGCATATATAGTCCCATTTCATGTGTTTCTAAGCAAAAACTATAGAACTGATTGGTTTTGGTTATTAACTGAACTAAACAAAAACAACAAACTGAATTAACATAACTGATTTTGGTTATCGGTATCAGTGGCTAAATTTGCAAAACCAAAACTTCAGTCAAATGGAGTAACCAAACCGATATACGTTACATATGATTTGATCTAATATGTATCCGAACTCGAGTGGCATAATTTGCGAAAAGTCACATATCTTGAGAAAGTGAAACCCGTAAAAGTATCCTGGATCCGAAACTCCTATTCAATCCTTAGTCCCACTCGTATCGCAATATAACAAGTCAATTGAAAACTTCCAAAATTTGGAGCTACATCCTTAAGATCATATATGCCTAGAGGCAAAACTCAACTATCAATAACTTAACTTCCATAAATCAAAGATAACTGACCGAATTTCATTAAGAAACATTAAAGAGGCAAACTGAAGAAATAAGAACCATTCACAAGAAAAGAAAAGAACATCCTAACTGATAAATGTCTTAAATGAATAGTGACCCGAAACCATCTACCGATTACCCAAACAAACATAACCTTAAATTACTCTCGAATCACTGCTTTAGAATTCAATCTTACACAACATACTTAGTCCTTTCTCCACTCAAGGATGCAACGATGTCGTCATACAATTTTTACTGCACATAACATATCCAACAGAAAATTATCACATATATATTGTAGAAAAGCAGATAATATTTTAAACATTTATAACCTCCCAAATCATTTACCTTAAATAAAAGTTTAACTATTTTAACGATAATAAAATTCTATAATCATTTTTTTCATTAATCATTTATTTAATCCGAAAAACTACACAAAAATGTATCAAAATGTCAACCCAAGTACCCAAGCCTACTTGACTGTTGACTTTAACCCATTTTGACCCGTTATCCAACATCTCTATGATCAATTTTGATAATGAAAATGACAAATGGCGTTACTGAACAGAGCATTATGATTATGAATTGCTAACCTCTGCATCTTCAGCCCCAGATTTGGTGATCTCCATTTTTTGGTCTTCTGCAAATTCAAAGCACGATAATGATTAAAAACCGTAGAAAACCACTTTATTATTAAATTCAAACATTACTACAAAAATACCTCCATCCTCTGGAATGTCAGAAGTCCACAAAGTGAGGTTGTCCCTCAGAAGCTGCATAATTAAAGTGCTATCTTTGTATGATTCTTCACTTAGGGAATCAAGCTCCGAGATAGCTTCATCAAACGCTTGTTTAGCCAGGTGGCAAGCCCTAAAACAGAAAGTAAAAAACGCACTCTAAGTTATGTTTTGTATCAAGATTATATAAACGACTGAAAGAAAGAGTTTTAAAAAAATACCTTTCAGGAGAGTTCATGATCTCATAATAAAACACTGAGAAGTTCAAAGCCAAACCCAACCTGATCGGGTGAGTTGGTGACAGATCAGCTTCTGCAGTTGTGGAGGCCAACTGCATAAATCATTTTTAACTGATTAGCATAACATAAATCACCTTCCTAATTAAAATGCATAAAATTCCAAAGCAAGAAATATACTTGATAAGCCTTCAGTGATTGATCAGCTGCTTCTTTCTTATCATCACCAGTCTTGAACTCTGCAAGATACCTATAATAATCACCCTTCCTGCAGACAATTAAAACACGCCAAAAAATTATTAAAAGTTAGAACTAAGTGTAACATTTATATAAATGTAAACACACTCACATTTTGTAGTAGAAAACAGTGGATTCACCAGCAGATGAAGATGGGATCAGATGCTCATCAATCACAACCATGATATCATTACAAATGTCCGTTAATTCTGTTTCAACCTTCTGCCTATACTCCTTAATCCGCTTAACATTCACATCATTGCCTCTTGATTCCTCTTTCTGCTCAATTGAAGACAATATTCTCCATGACGCCCTACGTGATCCCACCACGTTCTTGTACCCAACTGAGAGTAAGTTCCTCTCTTCAACAGTCAGTTCAACATCCAACTTTGCTACCTTCTTCATTGCATCCACCATTTCTGCACAGAAATGAATAACCAATCCAACAAAAGTAAATGCAAGATCAAAGTATGATTGTTTGATACAATTAAATTTAAAATAAGTCCACAGTTAATGATCCAAACAGCTAGGATCGTAAACAAATCAAAACGCACGTACAAATGCATGTTCGTGTCCATTCATTTAACTTTAAATGAACACGAACATTTAATCGAACAAATATTTGTGTTCATGCTCATTCATTCAAAAAATGGAAATATTCATGTTTAGTTAGTTAAAATTTTTAAAAAATGAACACACTTAAATGAGCAAAAACAAACATAAACAAACACACTTAAATGAGCAAAAACAAACAAATACAAAACATTAAGTACATAAACGAACATAAATGTACGAACGAAGCATGTGCTCATGTTCGTTCATTTGATTAAACAAACAAACTTTTTGTTCATGCTCATTCGTTTATTAAACACACGAACTTTGTGGCTGTTCACGAGTCCAGCCCGAGTCAAGCCAGGGTGGGTTCGCGCTCGAGCTTGAAGTTAAACGAGCCTAAGATCAAGCCAACGAGCCAAGCCATGACCCGAGGTGAGCTCGTGTCGGTTACAAAAATGAGCCAGCTCGGCTAAGGTTGTTTCAAATCAAGTTTTTTTTAGCTAGTTTTATTCGAGTTTTTATCGAGCGCTGCAAGCCACAAGCTTTTTAAACGGTAGTGAACCTTGTGTTCGTTTACAGGCCTACAAACAATTAACCAGATCTCAATATTCAGAAATTCTGTTACAAGCTTCTAATCCTCAATTCCTAATACTCAACCTCATATGCACAACATTCCAAACAACTTACTAATTCATCTTATAACCTAATAATTAAAATCTCAAATCAACAGCTTATTCAAACAGAATACATACGTTCACATCTTACACATACTTAAATCTCAACTACAACAGCAGTATAAATCAAATATCAACATCTATACTAACGGATCTAATAGAAGAACACGAAAGATGCTAACCGTCGTAACGCTCGGCTTGCTCGGCAAGCTTAGCGACGTAGATGAAGTTATCACGTTCAGATGAAGAAGCCATGGCCGCCGATCTGTGTGAGGTCACTACTCTCTCTCTCTCTCTCTCTCTCTAAGCTGTCAAACTCAAAATGAGTGGTGACTGGAGAGAGA
The DNA here is from genome assembly GCF_021521415.1 of Bidens hawaiensis. Classification (NCBI taxonomy): domain Eukaryota; kingdom Viridiplantae; phylum Streptophyta; class Magnoliopsida; order Asterales; family Asteraceae; genus Bidens; species Bidens hawaiensis. The sequence continues at coordinate 273,951 of NW_027494691.1, read as the reverse complement.
CTTGTGGACCTTTTATGTGTTCCGTCAAACTTTTTAAGTTTGGCCACTAATCTATCGATATGGCCACCACAATACATTTTTTTAACTTTTTCTCTTCTTTCGGATTTTGGTTTTATCGGTTAAAACCAAAACCGAAACGAATCGAATTCGTATAGTTGAAAATCGAATACAGAAAATGACCAACTAAATGTGTGTATATATAAACAAACAAGGTTGTAACTTGTAAGTTGTAACCTAACATGTCCAAACGATTAGAGAGTGAACTGGAACACTTTTAAAGGGATAAACTACGGCATTACAATTTATGGCAAGACCGGTTCTCCCACAGGTCACAGCACGTTGTCAGGTGTTGAACACCACGTTGTTTCTTGTTTTCCACAAAACCCAAATCGTAATGAGACATATTGATATAGACTTTTAAAAATGTTTTTAACTGGGTATTAACCCGCCACTTTTGGACGATGTAGCAACGCGAATTCGGTAGGTATCGGTTATGTACGTAATGATAATAACAATAAAGTATAAACCCAAAAAAGTAAACTAAACAAAATAAATTACTTAAAAGCTTAAAAGGTTAAATAGTCAACTAAACAAAATAAATTACTTAAAAGCTTAAAAGGAGATCTTAAAAGGATTTTGTGACACCAAGCTTTGATATTTATCTATAGTTATAATTAATATAAAAAAATATTTGTTTTAAATAATCCTAACTATTGCCTATTGGTAAATAACAGTCTCAACTTAACACTTGGCTGGTTACGGTCCCAACTAAAGATGTATTTGTTTTTAACGGTCCACGACTATCGACGCCTTAACTCCGCTAGTATGATGCTGAGGTGGCATGCCATGTTGTCAAAAACATTATGTGGCATAGGAGTGGACCCCAATCCCCACCCTTCCTCTCCATATTCCTTTTTCTTCCCCTTACCCCCCCCCCCCACCACCGCCACCATCCACTTCCCACCACCGTCACTAACCTGCAACCACCACCACTTTTTTCCTCTTTTATGTCGCCACGCACCACCACCAACTCATCACCGCCTCCCAGCAGAAGCATTCGAATCTGAAGCCGTATGAATAACAAACTCTCTCTTAATACTCGAACCCCTCGTAATAAGCTGTTGAGGAGTTCCAACAAACAGATGGCGTCTAGCAATGGGACGCACACCCGTCGCACGCGGGACTGGAGAATCAAACTCAAACTTATCCACATACACAAACTGCCCCAGCTGTAAGCGATTAGTGATAATAAGATCCGTGTCTTTGTCGGAGAGAGAGATGTAGGTGGAGTTAACGGAGTCGGAGAGAGAAACGTAGAAGCCGTGGTTGGGCCAGAGGTCGTCGGAGCCTGCAAATACGATGCCAATGACCTGGAGGAGAGGGGAGCGATGGTCGTGGGTGTTGGTGTTCGAGGAGTTTTAAGAGGATTCCGTGTGTAAGAGACGCCATTGAAATGGGATTTTGAGGTTTTGTGTTGCAGATGAACTTAGTTACGGTGATGGACGGCGATGGGTTGGTGGTGGTGCGTGACGGCATAAAAGAGGAAGAAGGTGGTGGTGGTTGCAGGTTAGTGACGGTGGTGGGAAGTGGATGGTGGCGGTAGGGGGTAAGGGGAAGAATAAGGAAGATGAAGATGAAGGGTGGGGATTGGGGCCCACTTCTATGCCACATAAGGTTTTTTTGACAACGTGACATGCCACCTCAGCATCATACTAACGGAGTTAAGGCTTCGTTAGTCGCGGACCGTTAAAAACAAATACACCTTTAGTTGGGATCGTCACCAGCCAAGTGTTAAGTTGAGATTGTTATTTGCCAATAGGCAATAGTTAGGATTATTTAAAACCAATTTTCCTTAATACAATCATTATAGCAGTTAATTATTACTACACATATTTGATTTTTCGATGTTTTTTTTCTTTCCGGCTCTCACTTTGAGAAAATAAAATATGTATGATAATCAGCTATTCAATCAGTCATAGTTTCTAGGGACATTACATATTCCCCCTCATTAAGATTAATAATTACATATTTCTCCAACTATAAAAATTCAATTACATATATCCCCTTTCTAAACTAACTATATTGCATATATAACTATTTTGTTATATTAACTTGTTAGTGAACTATTTACCTTTGTTTAAAAAAACAATAAAAATGTAAAATTTTCCTTCTTCCTCACACTGCACTACGCCAACCCACCTTCACCCATGTATTTCATCTTCTCAGACAAGCAAACTCTGTTTCCCCGTGTTGTTCAAATTACTTTTTATAGAAAATGTTTTTAGAAATATGACTCAGTTTGAAGTGATTCTTTACACAAACCATAGATTTCAAAGGTAACCGACAAATGGACACGAAAATCGTGTCCTTTAAATTCGGGTCAACTCCGAATCAACTACAAACTTCTCCGATAACCTTCTAGGGTTTTGAATGTACAGATCTGAACTCGAACCTTGTTACAATATGAAGTTGAGAGCCGCCGACGTTAGAGGTTACTGGTCGCCAGAGAATGAAGAATCGCCACCCTCGAACCTAGTTACAATCTGAATCGCCGGCGCTGATAGTTAGTGGAGAGGAGGGGAATTGATGTGTATTCGGTTGTTCTTGCTAAAAATGTTCTAACTTGCCGAAGATGACGGGAAGAGTGGTGGTGGTGGTCATATCTAGCGGTATTGTAGGTCGGAGAAGATACCCTGACATCGTTGTGGGCTCATTTTAACTACTAACATAAACTTTGTTTTTATGTTTTATTATTTACTATTTGTAAAAGACATTCAACATTTTAAACAGGGGTAAATGGGTAATTTTATATGAATAGGGGAAATATGTAATTGTTTTTTTTGGTTGAGGATATATGTAACTAAAGGTGTTTATCACCGGAAATGAAATCAGGATAACATCACCCAAATCTATTGAAAACTTATAAATATTTGTAGATTCACCTTCAAAGCTGAATTTACTAGATTTGGACCTTAATATTAATCAATTAGCTTAGTATTGGTATTATTGGCCCAGTGGATATTTGGTTAGGCTGTCCTCTGTGGAGGGGCAGCGTTGCCCCTCTACGTCATCATCACGTAGAAAAAGGGGCTTCGAAGCCCCTCTTCATAACGCCCCACTGTGGTTTGTTGCTCCTTTGCTGCCCCATATTATATATACACATATATATGTATGTGTGTATGTGAGAGATAGATAGAGAAAGAGAGATATAGGCCCCACCATCCCCCCCCCCCCCCCACAATCGCCCCTTCTTCACAATACCACCCACCTAAATCGCGCCCCCGTCCCCCAAATCGCCCCTTTGATGCCCACAATGGTCGGCCTTATGATTGAAAACCGAAGAACCAAATTGGTGTGGGACCAAAACTCGAAGTTATCAGGTTTCTCCTCTGGTATTGTGTATATCAGTTTATGATCTTATACGGTTAAATATTACTCATGGGATTCTCATTACACAAAACCTGGTCTTAAATGCATCCCCAAAACTAACTTGAATTATCAAACACTCAATTACGCTTTTAATAGTTCTACATTAATAAACTTCTTATAAGTTTTTAGCAGCTTCAAAAAAGTATTTATTGTACTTTTTAAGATCGGTATCAAATAGTCGGGGTATCATCTAATATCATATACGTCTCAAACTGTAAAATAATTTATAATTAATCCCATACATGGTGTCATACCCAAATACTTGTCCCCAGTGTTTCTGGTTCGGATTCTCCGTCATTTCCCATTAATTCCTATTCATAAATTCAAGTTATTTAAATATGTAGAAAGCATCATAATCAATACTTATAAGTTCTAACTGATTGTTAGACCATCATCAGCCACTGATTATTTGTGACATGAAAAGCAGACAATAACTTTCAAATCAAAATGCCAACCATCTCCTTAACTAACTTTTTTATATCCTTCTGGAAACAGGTTCAACTACACAACAATATCATAGGACTCAAGAGCCAACATAAAGTGTCTAGAAAAACACCTCGTCTTCATAAAACATAAACATCAATGGTGTCCACATCCGGGTCGAGCTGGGAGGACAGCTCGGGTACTATATTGATTAGCTTGCTTGCTCCACTAAAAACCTAACCAAAACCGTTAAGCTGTTTCAGAAACCTCTGTCACAGGTTTAACTTTTAACAGAAAACATCATTCATCCAGAATGCGTCAAGAATCTAACAGTCCTACACCTCCAGATAACCTTTGTTCTCAGTTCCAGCACAGCAATTGTAACATGCCATTAAATACTTTGTGACTAAAAATTGGAGGGGTGCGCCATGCCTTAGTAGTAGTGTAAGACCTAAGACCAAAGCGACACTTGAAGACCCAAGCAACAAGCTACTTTGACGAATCTTACCCACAAAAAATAAGATTAATATCAAGTGAGCCAATGGCTCACATATCAGATACTAAACTAATTACACTTGATCTTAGCCAAAAGGCCGAGAAAGGTATGCTTTTCCACTTCTTGGGCTGCTAATTATATAGGTAGTCCCTGCACATATGTTTTCTTCACTCAGGCTATGTGGGATAGTGAGAGGCTCTTTTCCAACCAAATAGAAGTATAGAACTAATATTCTTCAAATTCAATGGGGCTAATACTCACACTTAGTGACGAACCAAAATTTTCAATCCGAGGGGTCAAAATAGAAACATTTCACATTCGTTAGCGGACATCAACCAAAATTTTACCTATTGATGTACAAGAAATGAAAATAACTATTGAGTTTGTAATTGTAATCTTTCTTGAAATTACTGCATAAGACTTTAGTTTTTAGCACTAAAAGCATATTTTGAAATAAACAATTAAAATAATTTTCTAAAAATATATTATCGTGTTAGTTAAGTATACAATCATAAGCATAAGGAAGTAAAACGAGCAGTTAAGGAAGCCACCGATAATGTCCCAAACCTCATCACAAAAGTCATCTTTTGCAGTTGTCTCGTAACCTTCGTCTTTACTTTTGTTTACATAAATTAGACCAATTACCTACAATAAGTACAATAAATGAGAGAAAACTAAAATATTAAACTAGTACTTAATTAAAGGTGGAAGTAATGATATTTTTCTGTTTCACTGCAAACAAATCTAACTTGAAGCATATTTGGTACAAATTAGAACCTGCGCCATAAGTGTATGAGTACAACTAGTGAGCAGTCTCGCACAGTTGTAGATACTTCATAAAATGTTTAGGATTTTATTTTATATGGTGTCTCCTAAAAGGCTGTCCAGTTCTCTTGTCTTTGCATTGCGGTAGAAGAACCGTTAACATCATCGTCTTCATCAAAGAACTAGAGGAATTAAACAAGTTTTCTAATATAGGATTGAAAAAGCATTCGCAAGCAAGACTTGCTTAAAGAAACCAGCTTACAGAAATGTATTCATCTAGCTTTACTTCAAAAATGCACATCAACTACCCTATTTGCAAACACTAAAAAACAGTAAAGAGCATAAAGAAACAGTCAACGTTAACTAAAAGATTCTTTTAGTACCTCTTACCATGATTAAAACTAAATCAAATTTGAATAAAAAATTAAAAAGGTGAAATCAGTTAATAATTTAATTAATAAAAAAATTGACTATTATTTGGAGGGGTGCGCCAGGCCTTAGTTGTAGTTTAAGACCAAGGCAACGCTTGAAGACCCAACAACCCCATAGAAAATAAGATCAATATCAAGTAAGCCGATGGCTCACATATCATATATTAACTTAAACTGATAAGAACTGATACTACACCTGATCTTAGCCAAAAGGCCAAGAAAGGTATGCTTTTATACACTTTGGGCTGCTGTTTACATAGGCAGTCCTTTCATCTTTGTATTCTCCGGTCAGCCGATGTGGGACTGTGAGAGACCTTTTTTATGTTCATTTTATGTCTTCACCTCTCAGAATTTAATAGCATAGGCAATGCTGATTAATATCTTGTAAACTGGTCTTTGAAGAACATAAAATAATGCCAGTTAATGTCTAATGCACATTAATTCATTAAAGATCATAAAGTGTTCGTTATTTGATCAACAATTAACTAATACTCCAAATCTGTTTCTAAAGGTACCTAAAACTTGTTTCAAACTTAATACTGCAGGAATTTGAAGTGGGATGCATGCAAATTACACATACTGCCTCATAACAAACCTACAAACTGAATATTCGGCTTGGAAGACCGAATTAGTTTTTATTCGTTGGTTTTCTAAGAATTCAAAGGATAGTAAGAAACTGCATAGGGTTCATAGTGTCTTTTCTACATGTGGAATTTCTTGTCTCCTCCAACTGCTAGAGAAAATTAAAGTGGTAAAAAAAACTTAGCGGACCTAAACATGCAAGGAAGACTTGCAAGTTCCAGTAACTGCACTTGCGTGTTAAGCAGTGATATAATCAGTTATGTTACTTGATAATTTTGTTACAAGCCAATGTTGACTCGATTGAAAAACAATTTATAACAGGAGACCGATCTCTCCAAAAGTTACTGCAAGAAGGCCAATGAGATTTTGTCGCTGCATGATAAAATGAACGGTAGTTCCACCAAGGAGGCCAGTGCCATGTAACAAGAGACAGAGATTCTCAATAAGACAATAACTAAACTTCGGCTAGAGTTCCCTTGCCAGATTCTGTTTGTAATAACCAAGAATTAGCATGCCTTTGAAGTTTTAAAATCAGTTTGAACTCTAGAAAAAATATATTATTGCCGGGTTAATTAATAAAATTTCATTCAGTACGCAAGAATAACCAATGAGAGAAAGGCACGCGTCGCGGAAGCAGAAAATTGAATGCGCTGCCAGGCAAGAGCATTTATGCCTACCTAGAGTAAATAAGAGTCAGACCCATACATGCGTTGACATCACTACAGCTACGAGTCATAGGGACAGAAGCTACCTGACGGGTAGATTGTAGATCCACCTTTAAGTGTAGTAATTGTAGTTAAATCATGTGCGTTTATGTTTAATTTCAAGGGCTTGGATTACTACACTATGTCGTGTGATTGTAGGTTTAAGGAGGTAAAGGACGAAACAACAAAATCATAGGCGAAAACGGTGAAGAAAACGGAGCTGGAACGAGAAAATTATGAAGAAAAGAAGAAAACCGGAAACCAGCTCCACCGTGGCCCACGGTCTAGACCGTGGACCACGGTCCACCTGAAGCAAACTGGGCAGAACACACCGTACCATGGGAGAAGGAGGCAACCGTGGCCTGGGCCGGCCCACGGTCTGGACCGTGGACCACGATCCGATCGTAACAGCTGGTTCTCTTTTGCTTTAATTGGCCGTTTTGGCTAAACTTTTCATTATCTTTTCATCAAGAAACAATCAGGGATGATCTTTGGAGTATAGACAATCATTGTTGGTGTTGGAAAACAGTATTGTTGATGCTTTCGATTCGTTTGATCATTACAATAGATGCTATGATGATCAACAAAGCCATGAGTGGCTAATCCTTTGGTATTTCTCTTGGATGTAAGGTTGTTTACAAAACACTTTTGTTTATTGTTCTTGCACTTGGATTGATTATCTAATTGATATGCTAGTATAATCATGATGTTTGTTTGATTGTTTGTAATTGGTCTATATCGTTTTAACCTAGTTTCGTTCTATACGTTCTTGGTGGTGTTGACAATCGAGATTTAGCAGAAGAAATTAAGGTTAAGAATATATTGATTGATTACCAAGTAACAACCTCGCGTTCTAGGAATCCGAGTACTTAGTTCTTGATTAATCACAAACAATTACACTAACACAAAATCAAGATATTATGATTTATCCATTGAACTTAACAAAAGTGTTGCGTAATAACCCGAATTCCAAGAGAAGTACTTGTTTAATCAATTGTTTACAACTTTCGTTTAATTTAATTAGTTTATAAAATCAAATCAAAACCAACTGGAGAATCTCTTTTTGTAAATTACTTTTTAATATTAGTTTAATTGTTAAAGCTACTTATTAACACATTTTCCACAAACTCTTCGTGTTCGATACCCATTTGCCACTATCTATTTAGTTGTAATTGGTTTAATTTTGCGCGAGTCTTCGACCTCACATAAAGAACCTCATATATAAACACAAATAAAGGATAAGTCCAAAATTCCTCCCGCAAAAATCAGTCGCGGAAGAAACAATGGACTAGGGGACTCGTGGAGGTAGGGTACTAACCCAGCAAAGACAAGGAGGCAACCCTTCCGCGACCATAAACAACTAATGAGGAACATGCAGATCACCCGCGAGGATGAGCAACCTCCGCGGAGAACATGTAGACCATCCGCGGGCGAATACATAAGTCTCCCGCAGGAAGAACACTTAAGAACTTACAAAGAAAGAAGAAACACGGAGGACTTGTTGCAACTAAGCTCAGACCAATACACGATAGGGAATTAAGAGCCAATCACAGCCCGAGCCTCGTACTATCCACCAACGCACGGTGGACCAATGGGAAAGGGCCAACGCAGTTCCTGCCCCATATAAGGATCTCCGTTGGACGACCAATCAGAAGCCAGTATCATGCACAGCCATGAGAATGGAAGGTTCCATTGAGTGGGACAGCTGGCCCAATCATTCTTCTCCCCCCTCGGCTATAAATATAAGGTGAAGAACGACGGCAAAGGGACTCTCTCATTCTCTTTAAGCATGTCTACTACTTACCATACCGATTCTCATGCCGGATGGTGGTTACGAGAAGAACCCCCTCCCCCCATTCCCCTTCTCGTAACGAGAGACATTGGCAACCGGAACAGTTGTTGCTATCTACACCGGAAAATACCGATCTAAGCCCACTCGGGGTTAGATTAGGTGTTAATCAATTCTTGAGTGAGACATTAAGCTAAACCTACCAAGGGTTAGACTAGTGTTTCTTCAGTCATGATTGAAAACTGAAAAACCAAACTGGTGTGGGACCAAAACTCAAAGTTATCAGATTTCTCCACTGGTATCGTGCATATCCGTTTATGATCTTATATGGTTAAGTATCACTCATTGGATTCTCATTACACAAAACCCGATCTTAACTTCATCCCAAAACTAACTTGAATTATCAAACACTCAATCACACTTTTAATAGTTCTTCATAGTTTACTTTTTTAAGTTTTTTGCAGCTTCAAAATAATATATATTGTACATTTTAAGATCCGTATCAAAGTAGTCAGGGTATCATCTAATATCATGCACATCTCAGACCATAAAATGATCTATAATTAATCCCAAACATGGTCTCACACCCGAATACTTGTTCCAAATATTTCAGGTTCGAAGTCTTCGTCATTTCCCATTGAATTCATGTTTTTTCTTTTTCTATCCTAGTCAAAATTGCTACCAATGAACATTCAATTCCTATTCACATTTCTTTTGACAAATTCTAATTATTAACTCTTTAGAAAATAATCAGAATCAATACTCCTATTTGATTTTTTGACCATCAGTAGAAACTGATTATTTGTGTCATGAAAAATTGAAAACCAATGATCAGACAATAACTTTCAAATCCAAATGCCAACCACCCTCTAACTAACTTTGTTACATCCGTCTGGAAGCAGGTTCATGTACACAACCAAATCATAGGACTCAAGAGCCAACATAGAGCAGCATACAGTCTAGAAAAACACTTAATCTTCATAAATATAATTGCCGTCCACATCCGGGTCGAGCTGTGAGGGAAACTCGGGCACTATATTGATTAACTTGTTTGCTCCACACTAAAAACATAACCGAAACCGTTAAGCTGTCAGAAACCTGTCACATGTTAAGCATCATTCGTTCAGAATGCACCAAGAATCTAACACTCCCACGGCACCAAAAAACCAAATGTGTACCACTCCCCAAATTAAAACAGGCTTTGTTCTCAGTTCAGCACAACAATTGTAACATGTCATTAAATAATTTGAGACTAAAAATTGGAGGGGTGCGCCAAGCCTTTGTGGTAGTGTAAGACCAAGGCAACGCTTGAAGACCCAAGCGGCAAGCTACTTCGACAAATCTTACCACATAAAAAATAAGATTAATATCAAGTGAACCAATGACTCACATATCAGATATTAAACTAAAACTGATAAGAACAGGTAGTACACTTGATCTTAACCAAAAGGCCGAGAAAGGTATGCTTTTTCACTTCTTGGGCCGCTAATTATATAGGTAGTACCTGCGTAAATGTTTTCTTCACTCAGGCGATGTGGGAGTGTAACTTTTGCCCTCATCTCTCAAAATTCAATACCATAGGTAATGCTGATTAATATCTAACAACACTAGCCTTAAATAGGGATGGCAATGAAACCCGAACCAGATGGGAAAACCCGATACCCGACATAAATGGGACGGGTAATACCCGACCCGTTAGGGTTTGGACGGGTTTGGGAATAGTTTTGAAATTTTTCATGGGTTTGGGACGGGTTTGGGATTTCTAATATACCCAATTACCCGGCCCGATTACCCGATAGCATAGACCCATTTACCTGATTATATACCCGATATAGCTTATTATATTATACATATACTATATTCCAAATATATTATTTGTCGAAACTTGTTTATGTCAATTATTTGAGATATTTTATCTTTATGGTAACCATCTTTGTAATCGATTAGTTATATTTTGTCAAAACCCCCATAGAAACCCGACTAGTTTTGATCCGGGTATATTTGACAAGTATTTTGTCAAAACCCGATAGGAAACCCAAAACCCGATGGGAAAAACCCGAAACCCGACAGGTAATTATCCGATTAAAACCCGACGGGTTTGGGACGGGTTTGGAATGGACTTTTATAACCGGGTATGGGTTTGGAAATACCTAAACCCGACCCATTGCCATCCCTAGCCTTAAAGATCGTAAAACAATGCTGATTAATGTCTAATAAACTATGAAGAACATAAAGTGTTCATCATCATTTGTTCGCCGATTAATTAACACTCCAAATCCATTTCTAAGGGTACCGGAAACTTACTCTTCCAAACTTTATATTGAAGGAAATTTAAGTGGGATGCATACAAGTTATACACACTGCCTCAGTGCAAGCCTACAAACTTCTGTCAGAGTTCCCTTGCCAGATTCTGTTCGTAAACATATGATGACCGAATTAGCATGCATTAAAGTTTTAAAATCAGTATGAACTCGAAAAAAAATATATATTATTACCGGGTTAACCAGTAAGATTTCATTCAGTTATACAAAGGATACCTAAGCATCACTCCAAGTTCAGCGGTCATAAGTCCCTGGTGAATTGTGATACCTCTCTACATCTGTGAACTAAAGACAGAACACAACGTTTCCAATTTAGGACCGGGAAAAAGCATTCACAAACAGGACAGGCTTAAAGTTGAAGTTCCAATAAAATGCATATCAAGTACATACTACTAGGAAACATTAATAACCAGCAAAGAGAATGATCTTTAATGTCAAGAGAAGCAGTAGCTCAACTTGTTTCAAAAAGTAGCAGTTAGATAGAGCTACTAAAACTTAACGTTTCAATTATTAGTCCTTTAAAAGATTTTATTGATTAACATTAAGAAGGTTTTGAATAAAGAGTAAATAAAATAATAATTTATTTAATTTATTAGCTAAAAAATTCAACTATGATTTGGAGGAGTGCACCAGGTCAAGGCAATAGTGCGACACCAAGGTTACGCTTGAAAACCACAGGCAGCAAGCTACTGTGATGAGTTCTCCCATAAAAATATAAGATTAATATTAAGGAAGCCAATGGCTCACATATCAAATATTAAACCGATAAAAACAGATACTACACTTGATCTTAACCAAAAGGCCAAGAAAGGTATGATTTTCTTCTTCTTCGGCTGCTGCTTATATGAGCAGTCCTTTCATCTTTGTATTCTCCACTCAACCGATGTGGGACTCCGAGAGCTTTTTCTTACACTTTGTGTTTTCACCTTCCATCTTTGTATAATTTGAAGTACATAAGCAATGCTTGTTAATGTCTAATACACATCAAAGATCATAAAGAGTTCAATATGTGATCGACATTAACTAACACTCAAAATCTGTTTCTGAAGGTACCTAAAACTTGCTTCAAACTCAATATTGAAGGCAATTAAAGTGGGATGCATACAAATTACACACACTGCCTCCGTACAAACTTACAAACTGAATATTCTGCTTGGATCGCCAAATTAGTTTTCATGTTTTGATTTTTTAAGAACCACTATCAACCTGACTAATCCCAATCAAGATTCTAACTTATATATGTTGGTAGCATACTCAAGAACCCAAAGGATCGTAAGAAATTCCATAGGGTTCATAGTGTCTTTTCTTCGTGTGGTTTCCTTCCAAGTACTAGAGAATATTAAAGTAGTTAAAAAACATGGCGTGCCTATTTGATTTGTATAAACAACTTGTGGAAGCAACTTGTCCCTAAACATGCAAGGAAGACATGAAAGTAACGAGTGACATTTGTAGAGTTACAAACCATTGGGAGAGCATACATTGAGATAAAATGATCATTAGTTCCACCAAGGAGATCGATGCCATATAATAAAGAGACACAGGTTTCTCAATAACTAAACTTCAGTTAGAGTTCCCTTGCTACATAATGACCAAGAATGATCATGCTGCATGCGTTTAAAGTTTTAAATCAGTATGAACTCCAGAAAGAAATATATTATTACTGGGCTAACCAGTAAGATTTCATTCAGTTATATAAAAGACACCTTAGCTCTCTCCTATTCAGAGAACTAGAGACTGAACGCAAGTTTTCAAATTTAGGACCGTGAAAATGCATTCACAAACAGGTCAGGCTTAAAGAAACCAGCTTGCAACAAATTAGCAGTCTTGAAGTTCCCATAAATTGCATATCAGGTATCCTACTTGGACACATAAATAAGCGCTAATTAGCATGAAAATCTCTAATGTAAAGAGAAACAATAGCTCAACTAGTTTTAAAAAGGAGTCAGATTTAGAGCTACTAAACCTTTTTAAAAAATAGGTCTTTAAAAGATTTTATTTGTTATCATTAAGATAATGTTGAATTAATTGTTTGAAAAAAAAAAGTTTTGACTAAGATTTGGAGGGGTGCGCCAGGCCAAGGCAGTAGTGCAACACCAAGGCGACACTTAAAGACCCCAATAGCAAGCCATTGTGATGGGACTTCCCCCATAAAAAATAAGATTAATATCAAGTGAGCTGATGGCTCACATGTCAGATATTAAATTGATAAGAACAGATACTACACTTGATCTTAGCCAAAAGGCCGAGAAAGGTATGCTTTCCTTCTTCTTGGGCGGCTAATTTTATAGGCAGTCCCTTCATATATATTTTCTTCACTCAAATGATGTGGGATTATGAGACTTCTTTCCCTTTAGTTTTCATCTCAGGGTTTAATACCATTGACTGAAAGCCAAGTCCATAAACTCACCCCTCAAATTGTTGATTCAAACTCGAAGAACTAAGATAATACATCGGTCCTTTTTATCTAACCATGATAATTATTGTGTTGGCTAAACAGAAAATATCACCTGTGAACTGTTATCAATGAATTCATATATCTAAATGTGATTAAGAAAAAAAAAGTAGATAAATATCAAAACTCTTTATATGCAGGCGCCTCACTTGCACCATTAAGAGCAAATACAGACTATAGAGTCCACAGGCTCAGCATTCATAAAAAAACACAAGGAAATTATGCATATTTCCATTTTATTGTAAAGCAGCTAACAGACAGTATTCACTTTTATCAACAAACAAAAATTTTTAATCTCTTAACACCTATTAGAAAAAAAATGCATAGTCCTTCTGCATAGTTCTACCAATGAACAAACAGCCAAGTTTTGCAGCAAGCTTGTATATGAGAATGTATCTGACTAGACAAGTTTTGCAGCAAGCTTGACTCCCTTGTGTGGATGCATCGAGAACTTATAATACGTGACACCAAGTCCATTGTTTATTATATTATAAAATATATGACTGCAAAACTTGTTTGATCTTTACTACAGTCCTAAAAGATTTGTTAATGTATCATAATAGGAAACACGGAACATGACTTTCACAATGCATCAACTCCACTAGATAACGGTCAACCTTTTGCTTGCATGATATTGTAAAATTTGGATTCTTATGTGCACTCGAGTTTAAGGATGATAGACAGTCTTAGCATATTCAACACAATAAAGAGAGCATCAAGGAGATTTCTTTACATTTTCTTTCACTGACTTGCTCATACTATACCATGGCATTTGTTTAACGAATGTCATATTAACATTCCAGATTAAGTTCATTGATTCAAACTGGAATGTTAATATGTCATACCATCACAATGTGTTCTTGGTACTAGTATAGTTTTGTAATATCCTAGTTGGTTCAATGTTAGCTTTGTTGACAAAGTTATAATTCAATAGTCAAATCTTTTATGGTCATATCTAACTATCCAAGTTTAACCTTGAAGTTATGCTTGAAACATTCAAGTCTGGCTAAGAATTTTAATGCTTTTTCGTTGTATTTAATATAAATGAGAGGAAAATACTATAATTGAGAAGAAAGGTTTCTGTTTATGTTAACCTAAATGTTGACCAAAAGATTAGGTTTTAGTGTATTAAGTAATTAAATCCAGATTTTGTGGTTAAAAATAAAAAGGAAACAAGGAGGCACTAGTGTGCTTGGCTTTGTCAACAATTTAGTCTCATTTCAAGTTTCGCTAGAGAGATCGACTGACAAAAGAGTTTGGATGGAAATCCTGACAAAATGATGCTTGTAACTAACCGCACGGGCTAACTTGAAAACCATAATATAACATCGAGCATGATAAGGCCTCGCATCATATTCTTCGAGCATATTACAGCCGTATACTCACTCGTACTTTTAACGAAAATGGCTTCAAAACAAAATACTATATTACGAAACTCCACAATAAAGACAGCATCCGACTCAACAAAAACCAAAAGAAAGACAACATGTTGCAGGAACCAGGAAGGTCAGCGTTTATCCTAAAATTAGTAATATAACAGAATCTAATCTCATTTTTGTGGTGGTCACCAGCTTGCACAATCTACAGCTGCTCTTTGTGTCGCTTCAATAATTTATAAAGCCCAAATGTATTTTTCTCTTCCCACATATACGGTATGAAGAATGATCTATATAAAGGAGGTGAAAATTCCCTATCTAGATATGGCAATGCTGCAACCACCTACAAAACAAACGTCCATTATTACAGGGGTCAAATCAGGTCAACGTACATACACTTCATTTCTCTGATTTAAATTCATTAATGTTTTAAATATTGTTACAAAATGTTACTATTATATTTAACAATTTAAGAGAATAAACAGTACCTCCCATTTTGACAAGTCAGAGCCTCGAGAAAGAACCGGTCTTTGAAGCTGTAGCTCAACAAGAAAATCACATTTTTCCACATCCTGAAGCTGTTGACAGATTAAAACAGAATAAATTATAAAAAACCTGTTTTATGTTAGCAACAAGAACGGTCGCGTGTACAGGAAATTGCTGACAAGAAGCTTACAAATTGATCAGGTGATGCCTTGTTCTTATTATTAAAATATGATGGTGCTGCTGAAGTCCCACCCACAGTTGAATTAAATGGAAAAGGAAGTAAGCCCCTGAAACCATCATCGATCCACCTAACTTCACCCACATAATCTGGAATAAAGAATGAAGACGGAAAGCGGTGCCACTCACTTCCCACACACACCACTGCACCTGCATACACGACAACCGAGTCAACAAAACGGTCAACCCGACCCGACCTGTTTTGAAACGCCTGCAAAATGGTTCTTACCGGTTCCAGCATCATCATGATGTTCAAAGTGCTTGTAAATCTCTAAAGGAGCGGAATAACCGTTGATGATTGAGAATGTTCTAGAGTGAGAAAGGCATAATATGAAGCCAAGAACTACGGGTCTTACATATTTAGCAATCTGCATATGCAAAAGGTTAATTGCTAATGAATTCATCATGCCCAAATGAAATATGAAGTTATGATTTACCTTGTAAAGCAGAGATTGTTCGGTACTATAACGTTCATAAAAAAAATCTGGAAAACTTTCAATGACAGATGCAGCAGCAACACATATAAGAGGGTATATAGGATAAAGAAACCTGCAAGTCAAAGAGTCAAAGTTACGACACTCCTTGTTATATACTTTTCAAACAATATAAATTCACTAAATTCTGACCTTTCTTCTTTATGTGGCTGCAAAGACATGAAAGCCAACCAGATATAAACAGGGGACACCACGATTAACAAGTCGGGAGTATACTTCTTTTTTGTAACCGGGAGTGTGGCCACAAAAAGCAGACCAAGAATAAGTGCGAAGTTGAAATTATTAAACCCGTTTTGCAAGTAGTATAACGGTCCTTCGGTTCCATACAAATGGCTCTCACCACCTCCTGCCACATTATACACCAACAAATTCATAACAGATGATGTCCATTTCCCATAATAATGGTAGTCCACAAGTACCGAAAGTGTCTGCACAACATTTCATACAATCACACCAATACAATCTTTAAAAATTCAGGACAAATAATCATACAACCTCAGATTACAAGTACCAAAACGAAGGAATATTCCGTACCAAAAGGGTAATAGAAATAAGTGCTCCTGAAATAAATGCTTGTTTGAACCTTCTAATTAGAGAGTAAACTGTTACGGGAAGAAATGCAAGGATTGAAAATGGCCAACCAAGAATCACACCAGTTGCTGCAACAGCGACAGCTGTCGCATGCCTACCAAAAAGAAACAGTGCTGATGATAGGGAAATAGCATACATTGAAAACGAGCTCGGTAAAAAACCTGCATTGATGTGTCATTAATAAGACATATTAATGTGTCATCAAGTAATGTTAAAGCAGTTTAATGAGTACTCACTTGTGCTAGCGAAAAAGCAACCACTTGTTAAGCACAATAACGCAAGTGTATAACAAGCAAGGCGTTTTCCATATTTTCTGGAAATTGCTACCACCAGAGCAGCTTCGGTTATGACAGAGATAAGGCCTAGAAATATCCTCACAGCATAAAATACTCTTACCTGAAATGAGATCAAAATTAAATCAATTATGTTAATGAGATAACACTTAGGGCGCGTTCGTTTCACGGAATTTTTTTAAAGGATTTGGAATTGGAATGGAATGGAATGTTTGAGAATCCCTATCATGCGTTTGGTTGGTTAATATGTATTGGAATGAGAATCTTCTTCATTCTCGGGTTTTTTTTTTTTTTGAAGAACGAGGGCAAAGGCGGAAACGTTTTAGTTTTTTTACATTTTTCGTTTTTGATTTATATTTTGAGTTATGATTTTTTTATTAGTTTTTTTGAATTTTTTTGGAAGGGTTTTTATTAACAATAAAATCCCCTCCAAAAAAAATTCAAAAAAATTAATAAAAAAATCATAACTCAAAATATAAATCAAAAACGAAAAATGTAAAAAAACTAAAATGTTTTGATTCGAAACCCGTTCTTCAAAAAAAAAAAAAAAAACCTCGACCCGAAACCCGTTTTGATCCGTTCTGACCTTGACCATTCCGACCCGGACCCTTTCTGACCCGAACCCGTTCCGACAGAACCAAAACAACCCTTTTTAGTTGACCCATTCCGACCCTAACCCGTTTCGACCCATGACGAGTTTCGACCCAACCCAACCCATTTGCCACCCTAGTACTTATTAGGTTTAATAAAACAATCCTTAATTTTCCATAACAATCCTTATAAAATATGTGGGATTTTAAAATCCCATGAAATGTGGGATTTGATGGGATTTAGTTTCCATTCCCATTCTTTCATTAATGAAACGAACATATCAATTCATGGGATTTAAAATCCCATTCCTTAGAATTCCTTCCAAATCCTTGAAACGAACCGGACCTTAAGAAACTTATACAAGTCCTAAATTGAACAAGCATTCAAATTTGTACTTTTTCCTCTTCAAGCCAATTATAACACATTGAAGCCGGCAAGCCCACCAAATAATGAAACAGAAGATAAAGGTACGAACGCAACGCAAACTCAGAACTGCAAAAACACAGATACGATCTCATAAGTAGAAAATCAAATGGATTTCATATTCTAGAAAAAAAATCTGATCATTATTCATTAGTAACATTATGTAAATTCTACTTTGTCAAAAGCCCTTCGGGCACATGCCTAGGCCCTCAGGCGAAGCAAGGTGCACGAAAATCGCCTTGCTGCTATCTAGGCCCTCCGGCGACCTTCGGGTGAAATTACGGTCAGACTCCAGTCCAATTCTGACAAGATTCCGACGAAATCCTATACTTTCAACAAAATTTTGCAAATTCCGAGCAAACTGGTTTGAAACATCGAAAAGTGGCCTGAAATTCGCCCAAAACTATCCCTCAAAAAATGTCTGCTTAAGTTATGTACGACCCTCATTTTTTAAGCGCCTAGGCCCAAGGCTCATCCTTTGCACCTCTGATAACTATGTATAGATGTCACAATTAAATTTAACAAGACACACTAATCACTAAACATGCATTATTGCATAATATTTAGTTAGCCCTAGTTTCACTTTTAGCCAATGTTGTAGTAATCAATCGCTAGTTGCTAGTCAGGTGATGGGGAGGGGACTAGCGATTAATCACCGATTAGTCAGCGCCTAGCAGGGATTTTTAGAACCGAAGCAGTGGCCACGTGGCGACTGTCAATTGGCTTGATTAACCTATCTCTAGTCACCAAACTTATATAGTCTCATGGTCACTAAACAATCTAAATTAAGCCCTTCAATTTGAATCAAACAATCAATACATAATAATAATAATAATAATAATATCAGGATAATTAATTACCTGTACTCCCAAGTTTGAAAGCCTGATTTGTAAAGTATGAAATGAAGAGGCTCCCAGTAATTGAAGACCTCATCACAGTCATGAATAATATTGGTGGTTGCGCTCATGTACCTAAACAACCCTAGGGCAAATACAGGAAATGCCCACGTCAGCCCTTTCTCCACCTCAGCACCTCCTGCTGCTGCCTTATCATCCGCCCGCTTATCTACCTTCGTGTAACCGTCCGTTGACGTTGACGGCAACAGCCGATCGGATTCCGACGGCCGCCGTCGCCGTGTTGCGAGTGCTACTGACATTGGTCGACTGCTGTGGACTATGTTTTGGTTTAGATCGGTTTAAGGAAAAGAAAAAGAAAACTAGTGTGGTGGGTTTGCTTTTCTTTTTTTTTTTGCTTCGTAGAGAAGAATATAGTGGTCGGAGATCCGGTCGGAAATGGTGATTCGACTGAGAGAAAGGCCCAAAAACTATAGCCCATCTGAGCTGGATTTTAACAAAAAGGGAGCCCACGGAAAATAGATGGGTCGGCCAAGGTGTGCAAATCAAGTATTTCATGAACTGTTTCAAACATGGTCAACAAAAGTCAACAATCAAGTCGGGTATTTAACCGGGTTTTTGGCCTGGTTGGGTTTGCGTTGCACCGGGTTGTTGTTAAAAAGGCATTGTTGTTACGCCATTTATTATCAGAAACCCAACTCTTTAGCATATGAAAATCTAAATGCTAGTCAAAACACAAATGAAAAGAAAAGATTTATATAACCAAAATAAACCAAAACGTCATAACAATTATGGATAAAATTACGCCGAGGCTCAGATTGTATCCATGTATATGTACTATATCAGAGGCATAGTTCAAGAAAACAAAACCCTGGAATACGCATTATGAAAAACCAGCAAAAAAAAACAAGAAAACAAAATGTAGTTGTCTATTGCGCATCACGACGAATGAAAACACGTGTCTGTCACGATACACAAAAGACCTGTAAAGCATATGATATTTGGGTGGTGTCGTGCTACTTCGATGGACCTACCCTTTTGACCATCGTGATACGCAAAGTGATAGTTAAGTAACCAAGACATATGTTGAGCCACGTAGCGATGACTCAGCGCCACGTGGGGAGTCTAGTGATGAGGCAGCGAAGCTAAGGCGGCGTCACGTATCACAATAGCCCCCATTTATCTTCATTGCGATACGCAATGGATTCTAAAATCGGTTATAAAAAGGGAGGAGTCGGGTGTTCACTCCACAACACAAAACTCAAATCCAGACACGCACAACATTGGGTTTCGTGCCCCAATCCCCTTACGACGACCCGGCGAATCCCTAGGCCTTGAAGTACGTGCTAACCAGTGAAATCTTGATGAACCACCAACACCCGACGTGTAGTAGAAGTGTTACCCGTTCGATCTTAATCTTATACCCGTGTTAAGGTTGGGGTTCCGCTTAAGTTCATTAAATATATAGCTTAGACCCTAGTCTAGGGTGTATTCTAAACCTTCAAAAGTTTTAAATATATATTTTTAGCTTTTCATAAACAAAGGTGCCTTCCTCATGATGAAGAAACGTAAAGTTTACATACAAAGATTATAGTCAAAATGGCATTTCTTCTTGAAGAAAAAACATGAAGATATTTACAAATAGACGATTCTTCATGAATAAGAAACGTAGCATATCATTGGTAAGTAAACTAAAAGACTATGGGCCTAAATGCTTTACTCTGGCAAAAAAGTTATCATGATTTAAGACTATATAAATTAGACTAAAGGTCTAGATCTAGATCATTCGACCTAAATATTTAAACAAAGTTAATCCCATAGTATAGGTCTGAGGTAACTCATCAGAGCATATAGCAGTTCAACTGATCATCATAACAATGTGAGTACGTTTAATTGTTTAATCTTTTTACGAGCGTGGATACATCTAAACTTTTAATAACATGAATACGTTATCCCTTATCAAATGGCCATACTCTTATGGAACAAATTGGTGTTTGTTTCAGAAGAGTCAAAACTGGTTTACAAACAAAAAAACCTTTAAACAGATTTACCGACTAAGCTAAAAGGTGAATATGTTTAACTGTTTAACAAGTCGATTTTACTCTAAAGAGATAGATATGTTATTTGTCTTAAAGCTGAAAAGACAAATATACTGTTTATCTTAAGGAGCCTGAACAAACTGATTGTACTTCGAAGAGACAGACATGTTATTTGTCTTAAAGCTTAAAAAACAAATATACTATTTGTCTTAAAGAGTCTGAATAAATTGATTTTAATCTGAAAAGATAAATATGTTATTTGCCTTAGAGCTAAAAAGACAAATGCATTGTTTATCTTGAAGAGCCTGAAAACGCTTATAAAACGTTATAATACAAGATAGAAAATAGAGGTACTCAAATTAAATGCACATGAGTATGTGTCCATACATAATTGACAAGTAGCAGGTATGCTATGCGTCAGTCTCAAACCATATCTCTAATGGGCGTAGTTCTGAGATACCGTTGATTTGTGTGTGTATTATAGTGGTACACACTAAGAGCCGATACCATGCTAAGTCGTACAGAAAATTATATTTGTATTTTAACAAAATTTCAGAAAATGTTTTAGAGTCGGTCAACAGTTCACAAACATATCGCCGACGTATTTTCCAAACTGTTTTACGAGAAAACGGAGAGGTTAGACCGGACATGAAGAAGATTGAATATAGTAGTCATTAGATTGCTACCCAAAAATTGTAATTCTCTCTATATATATTAGTGAGTACAAATTTTTTTATCAGCGGGCACCCGCTACCCAAACCCAGGGGTGGCTTGTGGGACAGCGAAAACAAGTTAAGGCTTTAGGCCCAAATTAGTTAATGCCCCCCAAGTCTAAAAGAATATTATATATAGATATATTATAATGGGTAAAGTAAACTCAAAGTAATGTATTAGTGTTGTGGTAGGCTTAGTTGTTACTATAGAATATAGGTTACGAGTTAAAAAGTTTTAATAAACAAATTTTTTTTTTTAACAATTGTCATGAAAAGGCCCCAAAATCTTGTATCGATTTAGGCTTCCACATTCGTTGAACCGGCCCTGCCCAAACTATCACATGGCGACAAAACCTAGCAAACTTTGACACAAATATAGTGATAACCAATCCATTTGGATTTTGACCATCAGTTTGGTTCCATGTAAGTGTGTCACAAGCTTGATCACAATGGTGTGTATAAGCTTGTACTGATAGCCTAACTTTGGTGATTAATTTGTATTCTTTGCCAACTAATTATTTATTGCGTGCCTTTGCAAATTTGTAAAAAGGTAAAATGATTGCCAATCGGTTATTAATGTCACATCACTTTTAAAATTCTTCAAAGACAAATAATGAGTTGATAGAATAAAAATTGTCTGTTTTGACGGTAGTACAACCTCGAACTTACTATTTTGATCAGGCTTATGACACCTGCATGGAACCAACTGATACGAAATGGATTGACAAAAACCCAATGTATTTCAAGCTTGCAAGGTTTTACCCCCTTGTGATGCTATGGGTGTTGGGGGTACCACTTACAAAAAAGTTTAAATTTCATGTAAATACCGACTAAAACTAACAGAAGTTTGCGTAGTTTTTTTTAAATAACCATTTGAATTACTGATGGGCTACTAATCCATTTGACCTCTCAATTCCACCTTTAGAAGGAAAAACACTAGAGGTTAGAACTTAGAGCTGATTAACTTAAATGGAGTGCATTTTTGTACTTGGATAATAACTGAATAATTGAATGACGTAACTAGAGGTGTATAAAAAAATCGATTTGGAATCGGTTAACCAGAAACCGAACCGGACCGGTTTCTACCAAACCGGTCCCAAACCGATAGTTCGTATACCGGTTTGGGTATTTTTCAATCAAACCGGTTTAAAACCGAACCGGTCTGGACTAGTTTGGCTATTTCTATGCATAAACAGTTTCTAAACCGAACCGGTTTGACCCAAACCAGTTTGAAATATGCAAAAACCAAACCAGTTCGGCTTGTAAAAAAAACGGTTTTGTACACCTCTAGGCGTAACATACCCCACCCTCGGCCCTTTGTAGTCTTTAACGCTTTGCATAACCGGCCCATTATGGGTAGTTTATGAAACCCAAAGTCACACTCCTATGATTAGCAACAAAAGCCTGCTAGTCCTATGTTTCAATCCAAAGGCCCAATCACTTTCGTTTACCAAGACACTAGCAAAATATATTTAAGAGAAAATAATATGAAGTTGCGATTGTTTTGTTTTTATTATTTTGATTTCCAAATTTGATTTAAATATTCACTAATCCAATTTAAATTTGATAATGTTATCAATTACATTAAATTTGATTTCCAAATGGCCGTTAAAGAAAAAAAAAAGCCTAAGGAAGCTTACATTGAATTGTTAGAAGAACCACTTGTTAGAAACGTGAACCTTCTAGTGTGTAAGGCCCCGAACCCGGTGACCCTACTTTAGCGTCGGATTTACTCATAAACACAGTTCTTCAAATCAGAGTTTATCAAAACTTTTCGCGGAATATAAAACATCAATCATTTGTTACAAAACATTAAGTCTTTTCTTTGATACCATAACACAAAACTTTATATTTAAAACATATTTACTTCTTTCTTCAGATGCCAGCCGTTCAATCCATGCCGTGTGTCATCCTCATGCTAACCCTATAATCAGCTCACCTGCGTGCATACTAAAAGTCAGCTACGCTGAGTGAGTTCTAGTTAATCGAACGCCATACAATACATACACATACATACATATCCGTAGATACGTATCCATACTTCACTAGTTACCCTTCTGTTCTACATACATACTTGCTACCATACATACATACATATCTACAATCACCAACCTCAGTCTGCCGAGAGTACGTTCATAGTTCACCATCTATACCTGTACTCAAGGTCGTGAACACGTACAAGGTTCGCAGTCCTTACCTATGTTCACCATTTATGGTACGTACAAGGTTCGCAGTCCTTCCCTATACCATAATACATCCACAACACGTACAAGGTTCGCAGTCCTTCCCTATGTTGCAACCTAACTCATAGCACGTACGATGTTCGCAGTCCTCCCCTATGCTACAAAACCAGCACGTATAAGGTTCACAGCCCTTTCCTATGCTGACATACATCCACAACACGTACAAGGTTCGCAGTCCTTCCCTATGTTGCAACCTAACTCATAGCACGTACGAGGTTCGCAGTCCTCCCCTATGCTACAAAACCAGCACGTATAAGGTTCACAGCCCTTTCCTATGCTGACACCTATCTACATTTACATCTATCATCTACATCACGTATAAGGCTCGCAGTCCTTAACTACGCCATCACCTGCCGAGTCTATGTCCGACAGAAGCTAGAGGGATTTGCCGTCCTAACTTACCATGTCGAACATAGAACTCACATACCATTCGTGTACCTATATACACATACTTCACATATACGATAATTACATTAGAACATAAGAACACTCCAGGCGTTATTTACATCATTCATTCAACCATACCCCTTGTCGATACGTGCAATATCCGAAGATCGTTCACGCCCCGACAAGTGTTCATTTGAAATATTCATACATCTTCGATATATAATGTTCGTACCTTTATTTTTTAACCTGACAGTACGCGCAATATCCGAAGATCGTTCGCGTTCCGACAAACAATCATTCATATCTACCACACATATCACATATGACATACACTTATCACTTAGGATAAATGTATTAACAACACATCGAGTATGCACACAGCCCCGAAAACATAACAAGGAATGGGGCTAGAAACTCACCTGAATTCTGCTTCTTTTTCTGATAGCTGTAAATCCCTTCTCTATCTGAGCTCGGCTGACTGTACAAGTTACACGTATCAATACTCGTCTGAACTAATCTGGTGGCCTAGTATTAGCTTACTTTAACTTATCGCTTAATAATTTATTTTCTAATCAAACTTGGCTTTAGGCGAAGTTAACCCTCGGGCGAACTTGGCTTCAGGCGAAGTTAAACCTCAGGCGAACTTAGCTTTAGGCGAAGTTAAACCTCAGGCGAACTTAGCTTTAGGCGAAGTTAAACCTCAGGCGAACTTAGCTTTAGGCGAAGTTAAACCTCGGGCGAACTTATCATCAGGCGAACTTAAACCTCAGGCGAACTTGTCATCAGGCGAACTTAGCTTGCAGGCGAAGTTCATCAGGCGAACTTAGCTTGCAGGCGAAGTTCATCGCTTGAAGGCGAAGTTGCCCAGATGAAGGCGAAGTTGCCCAGATGTCCGCTGTTTCGGTTTCTGATCAACATTTCGGGCGATTTTAACACCCTTGTTAAGGTTCAATACCACCCACTACACTTCCCGACCATTTTTGGTCGTTTATACACTAAAAGCTCGGATCTTTAAACTTCCAAGATCAAGGATCATACCTTTTGAGCTTGTTTGGATCCCGTTTATCTTGGTATCACCACTAATCTTTCTCTCTTACCCGGACCTCGCTCGATCCTTCCTTCTTTCTCGGCCCGGCCGGCGGCGGTTTTGGGTGTGCTTGGTGTGTGTGTTAGGGAGTTTGGTGAAAAATGAAAGATATTTTGGGTTTAGGGGATATTTATATCCCTGAAATCCCATGGACCTAAGGCCCATTCTCATTTAACCCATCTCTATTAATCCAAGTCCATAACCCACATCCATTACCCGACACTAGCCCGACCCATACCAACTCCTATTATTTTATTTATTTCCTGATAACCCGAGTAAACTTTCCCTCTATTATTAAGTAATATAATTAATATTGTCTCGAAATTTCGGGATGTTACATAGTGGTATCAAGGTGTTGAAAAAAGTTTGTCTTTTCAAATGGGAGGGTTTAAGTCTCGTGGTCAACAAATAGGTGTAATTTAAGAGTAGATTTAGAGAATACGTGAGTTGTCGTGCTAAAAGAACTAAAGAACTAGGCTTAGACGGATGGGCGTTAACGCTTAATGGCAAACATAAAATCCAACGCCTCATCAAATGACCGGTTCTAAGGGTGTTTGCCCGAAATTCCAAACTCAGTTGAATGAGATAGTGGTGGACCCCTCTCACACGCAACCAATATATACATACACACACAAAAATGTATATACTATTTTAATTTTTTTAAAAGGGTGTTTGAAAGTGAACGTAGCATTGAAGAGAAAATAAGTGTGTTTGAATTATTGGTGGAAATTTAATGTGGTAGCATACGTGACATGTTTATAAGCATTTGCAACCGTATGCATTGGAGATGCTCCTCGGAACATGAATACTTTGTTTATGTATGCCTATTAATTGAATAAACGAATATATAAACACAATATTTTGTTGGTTTAAGTAAATGAATGAAGATGAGCAAAAACTTTGTTACCTTAACAAACATCCCGTAATTCATTCTTATAGTCCGTTACGATTGGTTTAAGTTAATTTATGTTTGTCCATTGTATATATGTGGTAACGCCTAGACGCACACGTACTCTCCAATTGAGAAAACCATTTACATTATAAATTCTAGCTCTATCCTCAAGCAAGCAACTTTAGTTCTAAAAATTTCAAGTCATAATCGTCCTTTCTCACCACTCATAGTATGTTTTCTTACCATTTTTACCTAATGAAAACAACAACCATGTCTTTTATGCGTTTGGTTAAACATAAGCATCTTATATGTGTGTGGTTAAACAAAAGCAAATGAACACACGCACAAGTAATGTTCGTGTTTGTTCAATTCACTAATAAGTTTTGATGATTTTTTATAATATAAACTTTATTACATAAATAACTATCTGCGGCGCATTAACGTTATAGACACGTCACAAAGGCTTTTTGAGACAAACTAAGAGGCCAACCACCGATACTTTTGCGACAAAAACAAATTCACAACATAATTAATATCTTTCTTCGCATCATGTGAGACAGATTTGCAACTGAAACTTTTGTGATAAAAATATTTATGACGTGTGGGTTATTGTTAAGCTCATATCGGTAATAGCCTTTTTTAGTAGTGAATACACATGCATTTAATTAAAGGAATATGAGGTAATGCGTGTGGTCCTTTGATGGGATTGTCTTCATTTCAATTATGTGATGGAAATTGGACATGTTACTTTGTTCACCATAGAAGCATGTACCAGTGATTGTTGAATTTTTGTCGATTAAGCTCCAACTATGGAAACATGGTCTACTTTCACACCTTGGGCATCTACTATTTTGTAGGCTTATTTTCAACAAAACATACAAAAACAAGTCATGAGAAAAGGTAAGTTTTTTTTGGAGGAGAAGTAAAAACAAAGCAATCATCACAATCACTATCATCGAATATTATAATTATTATTTTCAATCAAAAGTTTACCCCTGTGGTAAAATAATTTTGTATTAACTAGAAGAATTCAAAACGTGTAAAGGTAAGAGAGGGCTAATTACGGTTAATAACCTGTGTTATGACTTATGTCATATCATGTATCGGGGTCATCTGAAGTCAGTGTCACAATATTTCTTGTGTTTTATTTTGTAACCAATTAACTAACATCCATGATTCTTAAAACAAAAAAGTTGCAAGAGTGAAAAAAATGACTTTTATCTTGTTGTACTTTAAAAGCGATTTCAATTTTCGTATGGGTTTCGAGAAGAAGCGCAAGAAAGCATAACTCCAATGATGTATGTGAAAATCCCACTCAAAAGTCACTTGCCATTCATGTAGTTTGAAGTATACTAAATATGATTATAATTAATTATTATTTTTATTAGGCAAATTGGAAATATATATTCCCTTATTTTGTGTATTGGTCGATAATAATTTCACCTTTAAAAATCACTACCAACGGTTCAATCTTTCAACTATTTTTGTCTCAATGGTCCTCCATTAAAACACACTTAACTCCGTTACGTTTTTTTTCAAGTTTCAAATCGATGTTTTAGGGCTTTTGATCAGAAGAATGATACAAGTCAACTGATGTAAAATTTATCTCTAAACGGTGATCCAAACGACGAAACAGTTTTTTTAATTTAGGTGTTTGAATTTCCATTTAACAAAAATCAATCCATTTGAAGCACCGTTTTGAGATAAGTTTTACATCAGTTGACTCATATCCTTCTTCCGATCAAAAATCCTAAAACATCGGTTTGAAACTCGAAAAAAACGTAACGACGTTAACTGTTTTTTAACGGATGACCACTGAGACAAAAGTAGTTGAAAGGCTGAACTGTTGGTAGTGATTTTTAAAGGTGTGATTATTATCGGACAATACACAAAAGATAGGATTATTTATTTCCAGAGTAATAAATGCGCATGTTGAGTGCACATGTGTAACATTCGTCAATTTCTGGTTTTGTTTGTAATTGTTTACCCGACTTGGTTATGTAATTCAAATCTTCTGTTATCAATGAAAATGAGTATTTATTAGTATTTTGTTTGGTTTAATTCATTTTATATTGTTATGTTATCTAAACATGTTAAACCATCCTCAAATTTGCTTATTTTGGGCTAAAGACTACATCTTAATCTTGTTTATTATTCAAATTAGTGACTCTAGAATGTTTACGTCTACTGCTCGTTTAGTTGTTACATGTTATATGATTAAGTGTTTATTTCTTAATTGCTAGTGACCTCATCCTGATTACTAAGATTTTACGCCCGCCTTAGTAGCTTGACTTAGTGTCATGATAAACGGATTTTATTTGTTATTGTTTCAATTAATTGTTGTGATCATGCATCCGCATAAGAATTGAATTTTTATTATTATATGTATCAAACTGTGTTTTTGCTCACCAACCTTGTGCTGATCAAATATATCTATTTTTAGATGTGTTGCAGCACTTTTATGATATAAAAGAAGACAAACAAGTAGTATTTGGTCTTTAGGTTATCGAAGAAATAAACAATTTATTTTAATGTTTTGTTTGGTTTGAAAGTTTGGATTATATTTGATTCGAAATATTGTGATGTACTTTGGTTATTTGAAATTAAATAATTAGTTACTCCCACTATATTTTTATTAGTGTCTTGTGAACTACTGAGCAATCAGTCGTGCCTCAGCATGTTCCGTCGTAGTTTGGGGTGTGTCAACATGTGCAATAGAAGATTCTTGCCATCGGGGCATGATAAGGTTGAGCTTGGGGTGGGGGGGGGGGGGTTGCTTCATTTCATTAGACAAGTACTTTTTGTCTTCATTTGAGATTGAGCAGGTGTTGCGATTGAGCACGGGGACGTGTTGCACTATTGCCGGAAATAAATGTTTTTGTCTTCACATAGGCATGGCCCAAGAGTAGTTAGCGAAATTTTCTTCGTTTCTCTTCTTCTTCTTCTTTTCTTTGCTCGTTTAAGGCCAAATTCATCCTAGAAACAAAAGTAAAACGATAAGTGTCGGTTTCAAGTAATTTCCCAATAAATAGATGTAAAATATTGTGAATTTGATGTATAATGTTGTGTACATCAAACATACCCACACTTAAACATTGCTTGTCCTCAGGAAAGTTAAACATAAAAAAATCTCCAAATGGCGATGGTTGATTAGACCAAGCGAAAACATCCCCCAAAAAGTTAGGTGACCCTGAAGAAAGATACAAGTGTTACAAAACTAACCGAAATCATATGAATATATGTAGTGATAGAATATGAAAAATGGTTTGTTTTTATAAGTTTCTTTTTATGCAAAACCCCATGTTCTCACAATGTTTACACACACTCGTCTTTATGTATGATCATACATGTAATGCTGTATGTATAGAACACTCTTTGTCGAAATGCAACGTGTAAAAAATAAGCTTGTTAAGGAATCAAATCCCCACCAATTAATAAAAAATGTTGCATAAATAAAGAGGTAATATAGGTTGAGGTGTTTGGTTTTGTGAAGGTATGGATAGGGGAGTAGATAGATTGATGATTTAAGGTGTTCTTTTTAAGGCTTAAACAAAGAGTATCAGCAAATATAGTTTTTAAAAAATTGGGTTTTGCGATTCAAAAAGGAGTAGCGGCGCAGCTTGTTGCCCGCTTGCCTTCTGTTTCGATGTAATCCAATATTTAATATTTAAAAAAAAAATATGATATATGATATAAATAAACAAAGAGTATGTACAAGCGTAACTTAATTGGGAGCTATGGCATGTCTTCAACACTTTGAGTTTCAAAAATTTCACTCCTTTCATCACCCTTTTCTGCGTGGCGATATACTTGTATTTTGATTTTTTTTTTCATTTGTTTTTGGAATTTCAAAACTAAAAAAAATATGTGACCAAAATCTGAAATATATGCGCCTTGACTCGCATGGGTCGTCTTAAAATTAAAAATGGTTGAAACTAAAAAGGTTACTGTTGGTGGATGGTTTATATGAAATGAGTGAAAGGGAATGCTTCTGGGTAGGGTTTGTGTGATTTTTGTGATGGTGTTTGAGGGGAAGGTTAGGATAGAATATGTCGTACCTCAACCTAAGACGGAAATGCAAGGGTGCAAACTAATTGCTCAAAGCTCACAAGACACTATTTTACAATATTTATGACAATATCTAAGTTATTTTATTAAAGCAACCAAAGACCCAATCTTTTCATTCACCAAATCAAGGTGAATAATCACATTCTCTTTTTCTATTTTTGTTTAGGAGGCTAAACTATTTATTATATATTTTTACTCAATACAATTCTATCATTTGCGTGATTGTGTAATTGTTCGATTAGCTACTAGATGTTACATGACTATGTGTTTACTGCTTTTATAGTTGATTGGTATCTCATCCTCATCCTCATCCTCATTAATATGAACATCTGTTGTCTGAGTATATTTGACCGAATTTAGTGTCATGATCGAAAAAACACAATTGTTATTGGTTGCGTACTTATCCGAGTAAACGTGTCTGAATCTAGTGGCATGTCGAAAAAACACATCTACTTGTTTATGGTAATTAATGTTATTCACATATCGCAAGGAATTGCTTCGTTCTCATTATTATTATTATTATTATTATTATTATTATTATTATTATTATTATTATTATTATTATTATCATCATGGTTTCTCACTCAACATGTGTTGTTAACAAATTATTTTTACGCATATTGCAGGTTTGTTATCTCAGATGAATTGAAATGGAGAATTTAGATCGGACCTTAGGATACAATAAAAAAATGTTTTGTATTGAGATCGATGTAAATGTTTTGGATTATTTTGTTTTGTGAAACAATCGTGTACGATGATTTGAATGAATAAATTAGATATTGACACTTATTATTATTATTATTATTATTATTATTATTATTATTAGTGTCTTTGAACTATGATAAAAATATTGCCGCGCTCCGGCATATTCTGCTGTTAGGTTGGGGTATGACAGATTGGTATCAGGGCCAAAGTCTATAAGATAGGTGGTTAGACGTAACAACCTAGTAGCATGCTTAGGGTCCCTATACATGTTTATACGTGTGCCCTACTTGTTTAAATTTTTTTCATGGCTTAAATATTCATTGTTTATATTTATATTATTGTACTCAAGACCCACATACAATTTCGAGGTTATGCCTCACTCTCAAAATCATTTTCAAAACCCTATATTTATTATTTTATTTTTGGAAATTCTTTAAGAATTCCCATGATTTTTATTTTTACTCCTCTCTCTTTAAGGCTTGAACATATGACAAGTTTTCATAGTAACTGGAAGGGGGAGAACATTATGAGTCGGGCCTTGACAAAAGATTCCGAGAATCAAAGGAAAGATGCTATTCATTTCCTGGGGGATCCCGACCATAATGTTTGAACTTATACGCCAAAGCGAAACATACGTTCTATGATTCAAAACCTTAAGTGGTCGACGTGATCATGTGGCAATCACATTCCTAAATAACAACCGAATTTAGTGGTTCATGACTAAATTTGGTGTATTCCTCATGATGTTTTAGTTGAAAGAATGGAAGGGAAAATCCATGGTGATTCATGGATATTCCGACCATTCACCTCAATACCTTATATCTCGATTTTAATCAATTTTAAATTTTCTTGTTGAAACTAAGTCATGGTGATACATAGACATTTCAACAATGAGATTTTTGTATTAATGTTCGAATTTTGAATGATATTTTCACATTTAATTGGAAATGAACTATGGTGATTCATGAACTCCTAATAACTCGATATTTATTTAATCTATTCGATAGTGTTAAATTTAATTATGTAATTATTTATTTATTAATATTCCTTCCTTTATTGTAAAGGTGTATTTTAGTTTTTTCCTCACGAATGATAAGATCCTCAATATCAACCATAATCTCAACCGCAATTTATGTTAGATTTACTTGAATTTTACCCAATTATTTCATTACTTTTGCACAAAACTCATATATTTACAACACTTACCTGAATTTTATGGAAATTTATACTCAAAGCTCATACATATACATTAATTACCCTAAGCTCATGGAATTTTACACATTTTATTCTCGCAACATGTCTTCTCGCCTTATCAATCATCATAGTCGCTCTGGTAACAGCCGCAATATGTCATCCCGCATCGCCAAGGGATTGTTGAATATTATTTTGTTTTGTGAAAAACTTGTGTACGATGATTTGAATAAATAAATTATATATTGACACTTATTATTATTAATAGTGTTTTTGAGTTATGATACGAATATTATCGTGTCCCGACATGTTCTGTTGTTAGGTTGGGGTGTGATAGCCACCATGGTCATTTTTTCATTGGTGAATGTGTCCGCTTGCAACTCAACTTCTTGGTGCGTGACTTCTTTTTCTTCAAATTTCACAGTTGGCTTTCCAAGTATCAATGCTTACAATTCTTCAAGATCACCAACCACGTCAAAATGTTCTTAATTCACTTCCATGCGTGGTATTGCTGACAACTCATCTTCCCAAGATGGAACAAAATGAACCGGAGGTGAGACTTGCGTGGTACTTTGTGGGCTTTGCGTTTCTCGCACCTCCTCTGGTATCTTAGTGTCCTTTTTCTCAATCAATCTGCTTGGATAGGAAATCTTCGGTATATATGCTCCCACTTGCTTCTTGACTCGTGTTGTACTTGCTGGGCTTCGCCTTAGTTGCACCTTGTTCATTATGGTCTCCATTTCATGAGTTTTCTCCAACACAACAGTGGATGAGGATCAGGGTATTTTAATTTTAATCCGCATTATCCACATAGATGTTGTGATTCGTGTTCGAAGGCAAACTTTCACATTGACGATTGGCAATAAACTAACTGATCACGGTGAGACGTGCCTGTATTCTACAGAGTTGTTCCTCATATTCACTAATATCAATTTATGGAGGCATAATTGTTATGCGCTCCATATTTTGCATGTGTTCTTCCTGCCTCGCAATCATGTCACTAAGTGCTTGTGTAAAATATTCATGTCACCGAGCTAATTTATGTGTGAGATCGTCTAAACTATGGCTCTACTTGGTTTAACTTATTTGTCTAAATTCTTGTGTTAAACTAGTTTATTGTCTCTCAAAGTAGAGATTGACTTGACATATTATTTTTTAAATATTTAAAATTTATTTACACACACATATATGTGTGTATATATATATATAATTATTCATACATAGTTTTATATATAATCATATATATTATATAAACTTATACTATAAAAATATTCAACATGTTTATATACTATGCTCGTAGGCTCACTAGCCTAATCATGCTCGATATTTAAAGCTCCTACTCTTTTTATACAATGAACTCTACTTTATACTTGATTTCATTTAGCTCGATTTAGTTTGAACTTTTAATAAGCCGGTTTTAAATAGTTGATGAGTGACTTAACTTTAATAGATCACTTTAGAATATGACGACTGTTCATGAAGAGGTAGGTCCCAGCCGAGCCCAGTTGGACCCGCAAGACTCACCTTGAAGAGAGACGTCTGCGCAGAAACCAACTGGATCCGCAGGACCCACCATGCTCAGAGACGTGACGTCCTTACGCGCAGTACGCAAGCTGTTCCCGCAGGAAATGCCTCCCAATGGTGAAGTACTCTGCCTGTTCCCGCAGCTGCGGATACAAGCCATCAGGGAAGGCCACCCGCGCAGCAAGGCAACACGCACAAGGCACTTAGCTCTCAATAATTCAGTTGTCACCTGAAGGAATGAGCAAAGCCGGGAACAATCCCGCACAAAGGCGGGAGGGGGAATACTCCCGCCCAAATAAGCCAGTCCGTACGATATGGGAAGATCTTCTGTACTGTACCTGACGAGGTATGGGCAAAAGATCTGACCAAAGATACGACAGCTCATTGACAACAGTATGGCGAGCAGCATGCTCTTGTACTGTATGTCACTATTAGCCGCTGCCTACTCACCAACTCCTGTCATACCACGTGCATAGCCGGCAGTTGGTGGAAAAGGAATAGTACACAGCAGGCCTGGTCACTGTCAGCCGCTGCCTACCCACCAACTACCAGCATGGCACGTGCGTAGGCCACAGTTGGTAGAACAGGAATACTATTCAGCCGGCTACACCTTCTTGGAAACCTACCTTCGACTATAAATACCCCAAATGGTATGATCTTATCATCTTATCATCATATACTATCTCGTATTACAATAGACGAGACTCCCCCGCCAAACACTTGAACAAGTTAAAGCGTGGGCGGAGGCACGTCAGAAGGAATTCCAAGCTGAGTTGGACGAACGCTTGCGTTCCGTCCAACAGGCTGACGAATTCGGATACTGGGACAATGATTCGGAGGAATCCGATAGTGACGCAAACCCTCGTCATAGGGCGAAAGGGAAGCGTAAGGAAACGGACTCCCAACCGAGAAGGCATTTTGAAGAAGCCTTCAAACCGAAAAACACAGGTGGAAATCCACGTGACTTCTCGAAAACATTTACACCAACTGCTGCAAAGGCGGGAACGTCCAAATTTGCAAGGGATATTGCGGAAGCAATCGTCCCGAAAAGTGCCAAACAGATGTCAAACATCGGCACTTACGATGGTATATCTGATCCAGACGATCATTTGAACAGGTTCATAGCGGGGGCAACCGTCAGTAGCTGGACGGAACCTACGTGGTGTTACATGTTCCAAATGACGCTTGTTGGGGCAGTTAGAGCGTGGTTCGATCGTCTACCGGTCCACCACATCTACGATTGGGAATACTTCCAGCAGAAGTTTAGCCAACACTTCAGCCAATAAATAAAGCATACCGAAGAGCAATGGACAATCCTCAAATGCATTCCAGAGGAAGATGAATCTTTGCTAGACTTCATCACTCGCTTCAACTCAAAGAAGCTAAGTTTGGGTAATATTAGCGAAGATCTTGTTCGCGCTGCTTTCATCCAGGGCGCGAACGACCCAGAGCTCATCCGCACCTTAACGGGTAAAGATGGCATGCCATCCACATGGGATGCCATCATGACAGCAGCTAAACGCTTTGCGGAAACGGAGAAGCAACTGGGTAGAGATCTCCCCCAGAGCACAAATCTCTACACCCAGAAAACAAGAGAAGACAACGTCCTTACCGCCCGATTAAACAAAAAGCGGAAGCTAGGCATTTGGCAGTCAAGGGTAAACTTTGACACCTCATCCGGCTTGCAACATCGGTTAGGCGGAAAAGATAACGTACAGTCAAACCAGAACTCCAGATGGACGCCGCTCACCAAAAGCGTCACCGAGATATTCGCCACTGAGGAGCTCCCATGGCCAAAGGCTCCAATAATCCGACATCGTCACAATGCTGATCGGAGCAAATACTGTGACTTTCACAGGACAAAAGGCCACAACACTGAAGAATGCACAGACGTAAAGGACATGGTCGAAGCATTTGTCAGAGATGGGACGCTCGCGCACCTCGTGGCGCAATGAACGCTGAGCAGACTGATGCGTGTAGAACCCCAGCTGGGGAAAACACGAATAAAATTGCAGCTTCAATGTGGAGACTACATGCTGCGTAAAGAACGAGATCCCGAACCAGGTGCATATCGGCTCGATGGCACTCCCATCCCAACAACATGGAAGGGAGCTCAATTACACAGTTTGCATGTAGATCAATTCCAAATTTGTAAAGAAAAGGCCCAGAGCCACTTCTAATGGAAATGATTATCCTTAGAACATCGACGCTGATGATTTTACATTTATACTTTATGAACTTTCCACACGGATATGCCGGTTTTCACCGCATAATTACGTGGAAAGTCGTTGCGTGGGGAAGGCGGCAAAACCCGCATAAACCCAAAAAACGACAAATCTTCACGCAGGTCAGTTAAAGGGTAAAGTTCAGTCATCCCACTAAATGAAAGTGCCGGTCTATCCGCATGAATCATGATAGAGGAAACTGAACACTAACCTATTAACAACCGCGCGTCGAACGGTTAATTTATTCAACACGGATATGACGGTTTTCACCGCATAATTACGTGGAAAGTCGTTGCGTGGGGAAGGCGGCAAAACCCGCATAAACCCAAAAAACGGCAAACCTTCACGCAGGTCAGTTAAAGGTAAACTTCAGTCATCCCACTAAATGAAAGTGCCGGTCTATCCGCATGAATCATGATAGAGGAAACTGAACACTAACCTATTAACAACCGCGCGTCGAACGGTTAATTTATTCAACACGGATATGACGGTTTTCACCGCATAATTACGTGGAAAGTCGTTGCGTGGGGAAGGCGGCAAAACCCGCATAAACCCAAAAAACGGCAAACCTTCACGCAGGTCAGTCATAGGTAAACTTTGGTCAACTAAATGAAAGTGCTGGTCCTAACCGCACAAATCATGAGAGGAAACCGAACCTATTGACAACCGCGCGTCGAACGGATAACTTATTCAAAACAGAGAATTTCTAACAAAATGATGAGGAAAACCTACACGCAGGTTAGATGTAGGTAAAGTTTAGCCATCCTACTAAGTGCAAGTGACGGTCCTACCCGCACAATCACAAAAGAGGAAGCAAAACTTCAACCTATTATCTGCCACGTTCAAAAGTTAACTTATCCTAAACACTTAGAAATTTCAAAAAAGATGAGGAAAACCTCCACGCAGGTCAGATGTAGGTAAAGTTTAGCCATCCTACTAAGTGCAAGTGACGGTCCTACCCGCACAATCATGAAAGAGGAAGCAAAACTTCAACCTATTATCTACCACGTTCAAAGGTTAACTTATCCTAAACACTTAGAAATTTCTAAAAAGATGAGGAAAACCTCCACGCAGGTCAGATGTAGGTAAAGTTTAGCCATCCTACTAAGTGCAAGTGACGGTCCTACCCGCACAATCACGAAAGAGGAAGCAAAACTTCAACCTATTATCTACCACGTTCAAAGGTTAACTTATTCTAAACACTTGGAAAATTGCTAATTTAAACTAAAGTATGCAAGACATATAACGTTTATAAAGCAAGGAATCCAGTGGAAATAGCGGTCTTACCCGCACAAAGATTTATATTTCATAATATTCATTACAAGAATGGCCGGGTAACTACCCGCCTACAAGAATATAAATCTATACAAGCTAAATCTATCCTAGCAGTGGGAAGGGATCTTCAGGATCAAGCTTCAGGGCCACTTCCACTTGGACCAGCACCATCAGTAGAGCGTGGCGGTTCAAGGAAAGCTTTAAGGATAGCTAACCCATCATCAGCAGCAGCAACTTCGTTCACCTTCTCCACCACCGGATGCGGGAAGGCGGCATACTGATTCACTGCTTGGTCGTAAACAGCTTCAGTATCCACATCAAATAAAGGGAAGTTGTAAGGCGGGATGCCTTTCTCAACGAACCCTAGACCAAGCAGGAAGCCGGCCTTTTCCCCATCCTCATGAGAAGCGTTGAGGGCTGCGCTCATAGCATCGTCATAAGACGTATCCGCGAAGACCCGATGTACAACCTACAAGAGAATACAAGTATCAAAACCTTTTCTATTTACAAAGAAAAGCGTGAAGACATGAAGCTAAACATACCTGAGACAACGCTTCTCGAAGAAGCCATTCCTTGGCAACCAGAGCCTCCTGGAGGGCAGCTTGAGCTTCGTTACGGGCGCGTTCGGCTTCACTTTTGTTGAGGTTGGTAAGCAACGCTTCTTTAGCCGCAGCCTCTTCGACGCCCTTTAGCTTCCGCTCAGTGTGGTCAAGCACCCCCCTCTGGTCCAAGATCTCTTGGAGCTTTTTGGCGTCTTCCATCGCCAAGGCATCATGAGCCTGCTGGAGAGCCTCTAATTTGGCTTTAAGCTCCTCATTCTCCACGCGTAGAGGCTCAGCAACAGCTTCAGCCTTGGTGGCCCTTTCAGTTGCGTTCCTAGCAGTTTCCTTAGCCAGCCAAAGCTGTTCATTAACAGCTTGGGCAGCCTTGGAATGGGCCTTGAGACGGGCCTGAACCTCAACTTCAAGGTCCTTGAACGCCTTCTCCTTCTCCGCGGCCGCAGCGGAGAGCCTCCTATTCTCCTCCCGGACAGCCCGCGCCTGAGCTACTTCTTGAATGCGAGCCGCTTTTAACTTGTCGTTTTCACGACAAAGCAGCTCGACGCGCGGCTGTATCCGGGCCAGGAGAACCCGAAGCTCATTGGTTAGCCTACCCTCCTGGTAGCTAGCCATGGCTTCCCCCAACGCACCACTGGGATCTGCGTGACGAGCCCACTCCACGCACTCCACAGGTGTGCGAAGGGTTGTTCCTCGGCGGATGTTCCATCGTGGAACATACACTTCATTGGAATCCGACACTACAAAAAAACAAAAAGCAGTTAGGAAAAGATGATATAAAAAAAAGGCCAAAAGAACCCTACGCACCTGTAGGGTCAATAACAGGCCGATAGCCGCCAAACCCATCACCTGAACCCAAGGGAAATCCGTCCAAGAGGTCAGGTAGATGGGAAGGAGGCAGAGGTTGGCGAGAAGCCCCATGCA
The DNA here is from genome assembly GCF_021521415.1 of Bidens hawaiensis. Taxonomy (NCBI): domain Eukaryota; kingdom Viridiplantae; phylum Streptophyta; class Magnoliopsida; order Asterales; family Asteraceae; genus Bidens; species Bidens hawaiensis. The sequence goes on along the minus strand of NW_027494691.1, from coordinate 235,384 downwards.
TACCTGAAGGATCGGCCGTCGTTGCCGATGACGGAGGAGGCATGGTGAAGGCAACCGCGGCCGCCGCGGTCGCCGCTGCGGAATTCGCAGCAAAAGTAACCGCCGGCTCAGTGAAAGATGCGGTAAAAATGGCACTGACAGCCGGCGGTGATGTCATCACAGCTGGAACAGTTGGCTCAATGGATTGAGCAACTGAACCAGCGGAAGCAGGCGCAGCCGCCTGGGTCGTCGCCTCAGGTAGGCTGACCAGGCCTACTGTCATGGGCGGGGAGGTACTCCTCCCCGCTCCACCCTGGAATGCGTCAACATCCACGCCTGCACAAAGAAGATAAGTATTAAAGATGGAAAACTATGAAGTTAAAAATATAGTTTGTACTTACGGGTTTTCTTGAGCCTAAAAGTGCGGACAGGCGGGGATGAACCCGATGGAGCCGGCCTCTTCACGCCGGTCACCGTTGTCATCCTGGGCTCTCCGGAGGTGACAGTCGTCACAGCCTCCGGAGCAGTGGTCTTCTCACCACCGGGGTTCCCCGCCACCTCCTCGCTCTCGGCCTCTGAGTCAGACCGAGGCACCGGATCGGCAGTGGAGGCCACCTTCTCCTTCCCCTTCCCGCCGGCGGCCTTCTTCTTCCGCACCAACGGAGGACCATCTGCGGATTCCTCATCAGAACATAAGATTAGAGGAATGCCAGCAGAGGTTTCAGCATTGAGGGGTCGAGGGTTGAATAACGCCTTACCTGGCCGCCTGGCGCTCAGGATCTCGTGGCCTAGCGGGTAGACCTCCACGAACCGATCCGCCGTTTGTTCTAGGATGGGCAACTCGTTCTCATCTAGAGCACGAGTACCCATCCGAGCGGGACTGTCAGCCTCCCGCGGATACAGGAGCGACTGCAAGTCGTTCATTTATGAAATAAACAGGAAAGAAGTTAGAAGAGATTCTAAATCAATAAAAAGAAACAGAGCATACCGTAAGGAACAGAGTTCAAACCGTATTCGAGGACGATCGGGATCTTTTGCGCATCCGCGTCCTTCCATACCCGGCTCATCTCGAGCATCACCATCCCGGACTCCGCAAAGCGGTAAACCGGAGATTGGACTCGGGATATCTTCGAGAACCATTCCGCCTCCTGGTAGTTGGAGGCGTGAAGGCTGGGAAGTGCTTGCCCATTCTTGAATTTCATGGCAAGGGGGATGGCGCGAGCGGAGATGAAAAAGAACTCCCGCTTCCACGAGCGAAGACTGCGCTCGGTTGCGCAAATCTTCAAACCCTTGATCCGGGTTATCAGGGTATACCACCCCTGGATGCACCTCCAAGTGTAGAAGGTCATCAGGCGGTCGACAAAGTGCTCAATGCCCAGAATCCGTCACACCCACTCGAAGTGGCGAATCTTCGCGATCGCCATCGGGTGCACCTCGGTCTGGTGTACACCGTGCCTTTCTAGGACACGGTACACAAACTTTGTCAACGGGAACCTAAGATTCCCATAGACAAAGAATGCAGCATATACCTCGATCTTGCCTCTGGGGGCATCATACACCGTCTGATGGGGTTCAGGAAACTCAGGCTCGAGAGACTCGAGCATGAACTTCCTGACGATGTACTGATATAGATCGACAGGCAGAGCACACTGGCACTCGCCAGCAGTACTCTTGTCATCGGCGTGCACCCCAGCCTCCTGGGCTGTACCCTCAAGATCGTAAGCAGAAGACATCTTGCAGATGAAAGAAGAAAACGATTTCAAGAGAATGCTCGACTGAAAAGGTGAGTATTCGCCGGAAATCGTTTTAAAGATGAAGAGAAAAGTGAAAGTGTGGATTACAAAGAACCCTCTCCCCCTTTATATACTAATCGCAATTAATGCGATGAATTTAATGCGGAAGAGAGAGAAATCGAAGGTGCAATGAAACTATGACACGTGGCAAAAAGCAAGCTGGCAACAGCTGTTGAAAGGACGCGTGCCATTAATTTCGCGGCCACGCGCCCGAAAAATCGCGCCCACGCGCCTGAAAAAGCTTCTGGAATGACCAGGTACTGTCACGTCACCATAACTTCCTGCACGTCCTGACACAGTCAGAAGAAACCGTCACACGACGTTTCAGCAGTTTGGACTGTTCTTATCCTTTCACCAACTCTTCGAATTTCAAAAATTCAAAAAGATTCAAAAGTAAGCGGGAAAATACCCCTTACCTTGGCAACCAAGTAACTGTAAGACAGGTGCGGGTACAGTGTTAAGGCAAAACCCTTCACATACTTAGCACCTGCAGGGAATTGATGCCAAGAATACCTCGGCAACCAAGTAACTATAAGACGGGTGCGGGTACAGTGTCAAGGCAAAACCCTTCACATACTTAGCACCCGCAGGGAATTGACGCCGGGAATACCTTGGCAACCAAGTAACTATAAGACGGGTGCGGGTACAGTGTCAAGGCAAAACCCTTCACATACTTAGCACCCGCAGGGAATTGACGCCAGGAATACCTTGGAAGTAAAGTAACCGTAAGACGAGCGCGGGTACAGTGTCAAGGCAAAACCCTTCACATACCTAGCGCTCCGCAGGGAATTGAAACCAAGAAGGATCTCCTGGGCAATGCTTGCGGAAACGGGAATAACATCCCCGCATAGCGGGAACGTCGAGAACTACATTGTTTGAAGATCCAGGATGGAATTGGTGGTTTTAACATAATTGATCACTATGTTCAAAACTACCAAAACCTCATGGAGAATCCACACAAGTGAGACTCAACGCTCCTGACTTGCGAGGAGGTTACAGACCTACCCGCATCATACCCAAAGATCAAGCAGGAAAGTCGGGAATTTCTGCAAGTGACATAAGGACTTCCGCGGGAAGAATCCCCATGGAAAACCTTAAAACTAAACCCTTTTCAAAACCCTTTGCTTAAGTCCAAAAGTTCACCTCACTTTATTAAACATTCATGAGAAGAACATTGGACTGGGGGGACTTGAAGAGGTAGGTCCCAGCCGAGCCCAGTTGGACCCGCAAGACTCACCTTGAAGATAGACGTCTGCGCAGAAACCAACTGGATCCGCAGGACCCACCATGCTCAGAGACGTGACGTCCTTACGCGCAGTACGCAAGCTGTTCCCGCAGGAAATGCCTCCCAATGGTGAAGTACTCTGCCTGTTCCCGCAGCTGCGGATACAAGCCATCAGGGAAGGCCACCCGCGCAGCAAGGCTACACGCACAAGGCACTTAGCTCTCAATAATTCAGTTGTCACCTGAATGAATGAGCAAAGCCGGGAACAATCCCGCACAAAGGCGGGAGGGGGAATACTCCCGCCCAAATAAGCCAGTCCGTACGATATGGGAAGATCTTCTGTACTGTACCTGACGAGGTATGGGCAAAAGATCTGACCAAAGATACGACAGCTCATTGACAACAGTATGGCAAGCAGCATGCTCTTGTACTGTATGTCACTATTAGCCGCTGCCTACTCACCAACTTCTGTCATACCACGTGCATAGCCGGCAATTGGTGGAAAAGGAATAGTACACAGCAGGCCTGGTCACTGTCATCCGCTGCCTACCCACCAACTACCAGCATGGCACGTGCGTAGGCCACAGTTGGTAGAACAGGAATACTATTCAGCCGGCTACACCTTCTTGGAAACCTACCTTCGGCTATAAATACCCCAAATGGTATGATCATCTTATCATCATATACTATCTCGTATTACATATTATACCTGATATCTGCTATAGCAATCTCTTAATATACATTTATATTCAAGAGCAATCTAGTCTGATTCTCACGCCGGAGGGTGGTCACAAGGAGGAACCCCCCCCCCTTCTCAGTGACGAGCTCACGGTGTCTGTTTTGCAGGTTATCAGAAGAACCATCTTTGCCGGGTCTAACCCCTCGTGGGAAACATCTATCTAACCCCCAGGTTATCCGTAATCTGCCCGGGGTCGATTAGTGTTTCTTCAGTTCAGCTATTAATATTTTAGCTTTTCATGTTTCGAATCTTTTCAAGAGCTTTCATGGGAGAAAAATCATATACAATGAACATAACATGAAAAGAGAACATTATTCAATTTATGTAGGCTAAATTATAACTATTGGATTTTGGAGGAAAAGAAATCACTATGAAAAGGATATCGAAACGAGTAATATTTAAAATAAAAAACGTCAACACCATCAATTAAATTATAATAATTATAATTATAATCTTATCTAATCTAACCATTATATTAAAGCAACACTTGGTTTCCACATGGCCTTTGGTTAAGCTATCCATATGAGATTCCACCTCAACAATTTCTAAAATTATAATTTACACCTAATAAACTATTTAATTTTAATCTATCTATTTATACTATTAAAACAAAATCATTCTTCCACATGATATGTTACTATGAATCTATAAGATAATAATATATTGTGTTAAACATATTTTTAGACATATAAATATATTTTAATATGCTTTTAAGACGGCAAGGTATGTTATTACATATATTATTAAACTTAACTTTTTTTGTATTTTTTTAACTACCCGTGTATTACACGGGCTATATCCTAGTAAAGTAATATAGAATAAGCAAATTTTTCTTAAAACACATCATCACCATACACGGTTGGTAGTGACAAATAATAATTTAAGAACTACAAAGAAATGCATATGCACTTTCTTTTACGTGGGCAATTCCTATTGGTTATTTATATTACTACTGTTCTTAGGTAGTCTAAATGCATAATTACGTTCTCTCAAATAATTTGGTAAATAATTTTACCAACTACACTACTTTGGTATTTTTGTAGTGCATTTATGTTTAATTAAACAAGGTACGTACTTTCTATATTATAACCGTCTTTTGTACTTGCTTGGATCGGTAACTTTGAGAGAGCGTAATTATGCATTTAGACCACCTAAGAACAAGAGTAATATAAATAACCAATAGGAATAGCCCACGTAAAAGAAAGCGCATATGCATTTCTTTGTAGTTCTTAAATTATTATTTACCACTACCATCCAGAGGTTATTTTTACCAAAGTAGTTTAGTTGGTAAAATTATTTATTAAAACAGTGTACTTTGAAACTTAATTATCAAAATGGGTATTTTTAGTAGGACCCACCACTCACTCATCCAATTCGTCTTCTTCCTCTTCCCTCTAAACCCATTTTTCCTCTCTCAACCTAGACCACCACCAACTTCGATCAAATAATCCGTCGACCATCAATAATCTTCCACCGATTACCATGCCCTAACATTGTTAGCCTCCGTCAGTCCGTCACCAGAGTTCTCTTAACATGTAACTATCTCGATCTACGTATTTTTATTATACTTCTTTGGATAATTAATTCCAATTTGGTTTTGATTATTGGATCAATGACGACTAGATCGAGGAAAACTTGGAAGAAGCGAGGCCATGTCAGCGCTGGACAAGGCCATTTCGTGAAACACCGAAAGCAAACGGGATGTAGAGGTAACGCAGGAGGAATGCACCACCACCGTATCTACACTTCTATTGTCCGATAGTCAACGTGGACAAGCTCCAGTGACGGATATAGTCACCTATTAAGAGAACTCCGGCGACGGACTGACGACGGCTAACTGTGTTAGGGCATGGTAATCGGTGGAAGGTTATTGGTGGTCGAAGGATTATTTGATCGGAGTTGGTGGTGGTCTAGGTTAAGAGAGGAAAAACGGGTTTAGAGGAAGAGGAGGAAGATGAAGTGTGTGAGTGGGTGGCGGGTCCCACTATAAATACTCATTTTGGTAATTAAGTTTAAAGTACACTACTTTGGTAAAAAAAAACTTGAATAAAAATGTGTGATGATTACACTAGTGTAAACGTTAGTTACACCAATGTAAAAAGTCGATTTGGTGTGTAAAAAATTATTGTAATTTTTTACCTACATATTACATATATATAAAAAAAATTAAAAAAAAATTGTTAAGTTGAGTTATTCATGTTTTTAAAACTCAAAGTAGTTCTAAAAATAAATCAACTCTCTCTCTCTCTATATATATATATAGAGAGAGAGAGAGAGGAGAGTTGTCCTAAAAACAAGTAGTTTTCTAGGAAGACTGAGAATAAATCATAGTCATTTGCTCATTTTAATTAATTGTTGAGATATAAATTACCAAAAACCGGCATAGTTTCCTAGAATTACTTTTTCACTATATAACCAACATAATTTCTTAAAATTATTCTTTCACCATAGGTTGTAATGTCACATGTCAAAAATCCATTGGTTCTTACAATTCATAAAAAACTCCTTATTTTTATTTGAACTATTTCCTAAAGGAGAGGGTTATCCTAAAAACAAGTAGTTTCCAAATAATGCTAGGAATAAATCATATCCATTGGATAATGTTATTTCAAATGGTTGAGATTTGAAATTACAAAAAACCGACATAGTTTTCTAGAATTACTCTTTCACCATTATAATCGTCATAGTTTCCTAAAATTATTCTTTCACTATAATATGTAATTCTATATGTCAAAAATCTATTGGTTCTTGCCATTCCTAGGAAATTTCTTATTTTTATTTGAACTACCGGTATCATAATGGAAACTTGCTGAATTCATGTAAACTCATCGCATTTTGTTTTAGTTCCAGTATCGTGATGCGTGTAATGAAAACAAACCAAATGCCAAGTTTTTTGTTTTAGTTCCGATACTGTAACGAAAGTGATAGAAATGGACCAAATTTACGTCGACTCACCATCTCAACGCCCGGGATTGAAAATGATCAAGTTTTATTGATGCTCGAGTTTTACCGACGACGCCACTCCATTGGTTCACCTCAATTTTTATTTTTTTTTTGTTTATCTTTGGTTTTAGTTCCGGTATATTAACGCACGTTACAAAACCAGCATCAACGCTTAAGACTAACACATACGCTTGGGTTTTATCACCGTCCCGGTTTTATCGACCTACCCCGACGCAACGCGCCAAGTAAAACACTAGTGAAATACAAAAGTGATTGTGTGTCTAGAATTTTAGAAAAGGATAACAAAACGAAACTTATTACAATTAAACAATTAAAGAAATGTTATTAAAAATTAAATCTAAAATTCAAGTTTCAACTTTGATTAGAAAAGACGGGTTAAGTTGTTCTACAAATGAGCATAAAAATGAGAGTGTCATAAAAAGACCTCTTAAAAATAATAGAAGAATCATAACTCAAAATAAAAATCAAAAATGAAAAAAAAAATATAAAAAACCAAAATGTTTCCTCTGTCGTCTCCGTTAAAAAAAAGACACTATAACGCAAAAATAAAAAGACACAACAATCTTTTTTCATGATAATGTCTTTTTTTTTAACGAAGAAGGCAGAAGAAACATTTTAGTTTTTTTTTTCATTTTTTATTTATATTTTGAGTTATAATTCTTTTATTATTTTTAAGAGGTTTTTAGGGCACAAATAATTCTTAACTTTGTGGGCAATGAGGGAAACATTTTTGTTTGTTTATTTGTTTTTTTTATTTTTATTTTTTTTGTTTTTGATTTATATTTTGAATTATAATTTTTTATTATTTTTCTTGATTTTTTAAAGATTTTTTTAAGCCACAAATCCTTATCATTCTTTTTATTACTTTAACTCTTTGTATTTTTGCCTTACCTAAAAAGAATACTATTCATGAAAAACATTTTTAATCTATACACACATATAATTTCAAATAATGCTATCTTATTAAAAGATAAAAATTAAATCCTATGATTATTTTTCTAAAAATATTTAATTTAGAATGTACGAGTTGCCTTTCTTGGGTTGAGTTATTCTAAAAAAAACCCAATAAAAATGAGAAATGTAAGAAGCCCTAATTAGCTGACATGTGTCAAGTGAGGATCAAAGACAAAAAGAATCTAAAAGTAATAGTACATATTTTTTCTCTCTCCATGCAAGTCACATGTTAATTCTCCCATCATTTTAAAACGTCTATAACTTTTTCATCTGATATTTTTTTTAAAACAAAAATCACCAAAATAACAAGCATTTTTTATTTTTAATACGAGTATGATTTTGTTATATAAAAATTAAAGCAAAAATTACGTCATTTTTTGCTTACCATTGTGTCTTGTTTCGTCATTTTGTCTTTATGTTTATCATTTGCTTTTTTTTAAATACTAATAACACCGTTGTGTAATAATAATATGTAAATGAAATGATTAAATAACAACAAATTATCTAATACCTAAAACACAATAATGAATACATATTACACAATAACCTAAAACGTAGAACTCAATGATGAATGCATATAGCACAATGACCTGATAGGTAAAACACAATGGTGAATACATATAACACAATGACCTGAAACGTAAAACACAATGGAAAATACATATTACACAATGACTTGAACGTAATGCATAATGAACATAATACTATTTTTCTCAAATTAAGTGAATGACACATGTCAATTCATAACAAAAGACTATGAACGTAATACACAATGACTACAACACAATGATAAGTAGAAAGACAAATGTTGAGCACAAAGACACAATGACAAACAAAAAGACACAATGACGTAAACTTTGTTTTAATTTTTATCTTTAATATGAGTACCAATTGAAAACCAAAATATATAACACAATACATAGAAAAACACAATGAACAACCAATAACAGAATATAAAAAAAACCCACTATTTTTTTTTCATATAACAATATGATATTCATATTAAAGATTAAAAAAATGCCTTTTATTATGATAAATTTTTATTTGTAAAAAATATCGTATGAAAAAGTTATAGACGTTTTAAAACAATGGCGGAATTAAAATGTGCATTTCATGTGAAGAGAAAATTCATCATAATAATCTTCATGCCTTTCTAAGAAATTTTTTTTCTTAAATTAATCTCTACAATTCAAATTTAATATTAATATATTAGATTCCTTCTCACCATTCTCATTTTTTTGGCCTTTGTATTTTAACATTATCCGCCTTTCAAAAGAAATGTGTGTGTGTGTGTGTGTATAGGCAAAGTATAAAATGAAAACCCACTTGAGTTGTGAAAACCCGTGAAAACCCTATGTAACATTTTTTTGTTACATGTAATATATGTTGTTACACTTAATACAAAACATTGAAAACATAAAAAAAATGTTTTGCTATTTTTTAATATTTTTTTACTAGTTTTTATTTATGTTTTCATAAGAGAGAAAATGTAAATTAACTTTAACATTTTTTGTTAACTTTAATTGTGAACCACAAGATTTAATATTTAATTAAAAACATGTGGTTGATAATGAGTTTCTAAAGTTTTCACAACTCAAATGGGTTTTTATTCTAACCTAACCATATGTATATAGGGAATAGATCATGCGAGAAATGATATTACAGTGAGAAGTGCGAGAAATGAATCTGAGCTATTGATTGTGTTTAATCAATGGTTTACAATATAAATGGCATTATCGTAAATAAAAACACATATTTATGACATATTTTTAATTAAAAAGGGTAGATATGTCTTTTGTGGTGTAGGCCTCATTAAACCATACGTTAATTAATTCAACGGTTATTTCTTATGTTCAATCAATGCTAATAAGATTATTAATACAATTTAATTTTCCTTATTAAAAATTTTGCAAATATTTATTTATGGTTGTGTAGGTTGTATGTTATGGATTTTTTCATATGGTACCTATGTAACAAAATTAGAAACATACAGTTATATGTACGATTTTGTGAAAGTGTAGTTACCTATTTAATTCAAATTTGTATGCATGGGGGGATAAATATTTGTATAGTAGTGTATTGTGTGGGTTCATATTAACGGTGTAGTTTCATATATGTACTGTGTATATGGTATCACGAAGGTGTATGTGTAAATTTTACAAGTGTAGGTTATTAAATTATCCGTTATTTATTATATGTAGTTTAATGTAATAAAAAAAGTTTATTTTGTACTATGTAGGTGGTATTTAGAATTGCGTATGTGTATTTTTTTCGTGTGTAGGTTCATTTATGTACCATGTAGGTTCATATATGTATTGTGTTGGTGGTATTTCAAATTGTGTATGTGTACTTTTTATCGTGTGTCAGGTAATTTATATGTTGGTTCATATATGTACCGTATGGGTGGTATTTTGAATTATGTATGTGTAGCTTTTATCATGCGTAGGTTCATTTAAGTAATGTATAAGTTCATATATGCATTGTGTAGGTGATATTTCGAATTGTGTACGTGTAATTTTTATCATGTGTAGGTTTATATATGCATTACGTAGGTGGTATTTTGAATTAAAATGTATAATATATACAAAAATATTGAAATTAAAAATAAAATAAATAAAACGATGTAGATTTGTTTGTTGATAAAATGTAAATAAAAAGATATCGATGATGAGAATTTGAATTATGTATATATTATAATAAAAATAGTTATATTCAGAATTAAATAAAATGTAGGTATGTTTGTTATAATAAGAAAAAAACAATAAAAAATGGTTAAAATTCATAATTATAATAAACTGGAATTAGGGTAGAAAAATATAATAAACAATTAATACGTAACTGTCTCCAGATAATAATTAGTTACCAAAAATAAGAAAAACCATTTATACTAAAATGTCCCTGTGATTAAAATAAATCATATAAATAATGAAAATTTGTGATTGGTTGGTTTTATTTCTCGCACTTTTCGCAATAAGATACATTTCTGAAATGAGCCTAATTGTGTATATATATATATATATATATATATATATATATATATATATAATTTCTAATAACTTAATATGGTAAAGGTAAATACACTTATTTATGGTGAAATAAAATAACTGCTAAATATTTAATAGTTTTTATTTTATCACATCTTTGAATACATATATTTAGTTCTCAATGGGTTTATTTTTTTTGTTAAAGGTATAAAATTCCTATTTTCACTTATGGTTGTACAAACTAATGCCAAATGACATAATTTAAATGTAATATAACGTTATTGGTGGATTATGCATAACTAATTATTATTATATTTTTATATTCATTTAATTGATTAATATCAAGAAAATCTTTGAGTCAACAAAATCATCTTTAGAATATTGGATAGGCCTACCACAATAGAGTCAATAAAATAAAATAACAAGAGAAAGTTTTTAAAGTTGGGACTAGGATTTGAGTGTGTAGATTAACTTTCTCTTGTGGTACGTGGCACACTTATACTCTTTTAAGTGATTGGACAAAATGATAAATTTTTAGTTTTTTTTAATGACTAATTAGGATTGCTGGTGGGTCATTGGCCCACCAGATCATATACATTCTCCGAGTATCTGAGATCACTCTAAAAAAGAAATCTATTAGAGGTGAGAAAACCCACTGACATAACTTGTAACCGCCTATATTTTTTTTGTTCAAATGTGGGACTTGAGCCATGGATTATTCACTGGAAATTTTTTAATTAGAACCAATTTATGTGATAACAAATTTGTGGAATCAATTTGAATTCTTTAAAACTGTGAAGTATTTTAAGAAAGTTGGCATTTCTTGAGATGCCAAAAATTTGGTATCTTAACTAATCTTAGATTCTTCTTCTTTAATGGAAATCTCTTTCTTTATAAAAAATCCAATTAAAAAAGAAAATTCTTTTAGGATATTTAAACCAATTGCATTATGGTTTTTATAAGAACAATTCAAATATATAATTGACGATGACATAGGCTATCATAATCATCCATATGCAATTTTTAATTACTAAGATGAAGAACACTCGTTACCAAAATTAATAAATAAGAATCATAGTGATGGGTTTCTCTCTAATGATACATTTCATCTTAGAAAATTACACTTGAGTATTGAAGATGATTCTATTTAATTACCTGTTGAAAGAACACCAAATATGATGATAAGCTGACTTAAATCTCCTTCTACACTTCAACTCTAAATCACAGCATTTATATCCAACTCTTAAGATATTAGGTTATTAATTTCATTTAACTAGTATAACAACCAACAAACAAATTCCACAAATATCAAACGAACAGTCAAAAATTCACTTGAAAGCCCCTTTTCTGGTAGACCTGGGCATGTTCCATGGCGCGAAGTCTCTTCTCATCTAATAGCTCTCATTTTTTCGATCTTGTACCCACGGAGCGGTACACTGAACACCAAACTCTTTCCAATCGAGACGAAAAAAAGAAAGAATAGCAACTACATCAACAACCTTGATTCCTGACGTGAACGGCCGCTTTCTTGGAACTAATTCATAGCCGCTTGAAATTCGTTCGTTATAGAACTAACACTATATAAACAAATATAACAAGTGTGCAGCAGCATCAACCAACGGAAAAACGTAGTCACGGACTGTGCTATAATGCACCCCAAAAAGGGAAGAACTCCTTAAAATATCTTTAACATTGTTTTGGTAATTTCCTATATTATTTCATAAAACTGTTGACGTGGATAATTGAGTAATAAAAATTAATATGGGGGGATTATTTATAATATCTTTTATATATATATATATATATGTATATAGGGATATGTTATTGTAAAAAGACAATGTTTTCTAGGAATAGTAAGAATAATTGTGGGCCATTAGATTAGGGGATCCAAAGGTTGAGATTTAAAATTACAAAAAATCGATATAGTTTCTTAGAATTACTCTTTCACCATTATAACCAACATAGTTTATTAGAATTATTCTTTTACCATAGATTTTAATGCCAAATGTCAAAAATCTATTGAATCTTACCATTCCTAGAAAACTTTTTATTCTTATTTGAACTCTTTTCTATATATATATATATAAACGAAATCTTTAAAACTTTATGTTTGTTCCCTACATCCTCTCAAGCCACCTTATTATTTTATCTGTAAATGAAGGCTTCTCATACATCTGATCTGAATTCACGGATATGTGTCTCTCCAAACCCAGATAGCCCTTAAACAGATTATAACATCTCATTAGATTAACCTTTAATCATATCAAATATTTGATATGAAAATCATATAAAATAGGGATATACTAGAAATTAATATTTGATTTAAAAAAAAGATATTATTTATAACTAAGAAACAGTTTTATAGCAAAACAACATAAAAGGAAGAAATAATAAGCAGATTATAGGTTTTACCAAACCCAGATAAATTTTAAATAGAGTTATAACATCTCATTTATTTGTAAAAATCTTTTATCATCAAACTCTAAGTATATTATTTTTCTTTACAATATATAAAATTAAAATCCAAAAAAATATAAAATATTACAAACAAATAATGTAAAACAACCCCACAATACGGGGGATAAAAACAGTAAGATCATATTACAAAACCAAAAAAATAATAGAAAACAAGAAAAGAATAAAAAGATAATCCGGGGACAAGATCTTAGTCGCTTAAAGTTTGGGAATTATTCGATGTTTAAATGTTTAATTTCCTTTTTTCTATTGTTAACTTTGTCTTATAATTAGATTCCATTTTTAGCATATAAAATGTTGTGATTGATACTTTAAACGTGATTTTTTAAACGACAACTCATACAATCTTTAACTCTATTTGTAAATTATACATTTTTTCATAACTAAGGTACTTGAACCCTTAACATTTAAAAAACATGACCTTATTTAACAACATAAGAAGATTTTAAGTCAGCTTATCATCATATTTGGTGTTCTCTCAACCGATAATTAAGTAGAATCAGCCCCAATACTCTAGTGTGATTTTCTGAGACGAGATATATCATTAGAGAAGAAACCCACCACTATGGTTCTTATTTATTTAATTTTGTAACGAGTTTTCCTCAACGTAGTAATTAAAATTTCATATGGATGATTATGATAACCTTGGTGACACTATGGTAAGTTATATATTCGTTGTTTATGTACTGTCAAAGACTTAGCGTTGATAAATTAGTCTTCACCGATGGACCATCAATGACTTTCGCTGGCGAATTACTAATGGAAACTTCACCGATAGACCAACAATACAAATTGATAGCTAATAAGCGTAGTAGGAACACTAACGACAAACAATGATCATCAACATATGCGTGTCATTGAAAATTTCATTGGTAAGAGAAAATTTTCTAGCGGTGCTACATACTTGATTTCAATATGTTAGAATTACGACGTGTACAATCCTTTTAAAACTATGTATAAAAGTGATGAAAGACACTCCATTACGTTAACTAATGACTTCAATATATGTATGGTTTTTGAGATCTTAAACTTGAAGCACAAAATCAACTTTGAAAAACGATAAACGACATTCGATCTGATCAAGGTGGTGAACTCTTGTATATGACTTCGATGGAAATCTAAAGAGTCATGAAATAATATTATAATGCTCAATTGTGATCCTCCTTTTGGAGCAATACCGAAACCGCCACATTACATATATATATAGCCAACATAGCTCTAACCGAGAAAGTGGAGGAAACATATATTCGATATCAAACCTATCATGTTTGAGGATACTTAGATTGCGAGACCTATGTATGAATGAAATCTCCAACAAACTTCAACCCACGTCCAAAAAATTTGTTTTCGTGTGAATTCTATGGAAAGTAAATGCGGTTATTTCTATAATCTAACTGAGAATAACGTGTTCATTGCTCATCATGTTAATTTTTTTTTTGGCAAAGGAGCTTCTTTCAACTGAAACGTACTATTAAAAATGGTATAGAACTCAAATAAGTTCTGAGAAACTTAAGCAACTCCACTTCTAGTTGCAAGCGAAAATCAACAAGAAGATGATGAACAAGTTATCCAGGTACCCATTATAACACCAAAGGCCCATTGATCTAATAGAACTCATTAGACCCGAATAGAGATACAAAATTATCATGCCAGATCGAGGAGGAATTAAGTTTATTTGGTGAATCAATTAATGTGAACCTATCAACTATGTGGTTGCCACTAAATGCTATGAATCTCACAATTGACTTGAAGCCATGATCAACGCTAAGATGCAATCCATATATTATAATCAAATTTGTTTATATATGTTTAATTTTGCTCCACTTGGGTGAATATGCATGTGTAGGTTATATACATTAATTAACAACCTAAGTTTTTGTGAACGGAAAATGTTATATCTATCCCTACTTGATCCATCCTAAACAGCTAAACTACACAAATGACAAATTTTCCATTTATTTGAGATTGAACCCAATACCTCTAATCTAATAGACTTGCACCTCTATCATATGGACTAATTCCACAATATATATATATATATATATATATATATATGAATGAGATTTTTTTTCTGAATACCCGTACCTGAACTATACCCACGCCCACACTCATACCAATTTATCCTATTAGGTACGGGTATCAACACCAACATTCAGGTTTTCAGTATTCGGTAAAAACAGATACGGGTATGTTTTACCCATTTAAAATATGTAGAGGTTTATTAGGAAATATCTATATTTAATATCTTATAAACTGGGCCAAACCGACTTTTAAAACCATAAAACAAGAAGACTTTATCGAGCTTTCTATTTTGGTTGTGGTATTAGTCATGTCAACACTGTATTGGTACCCGTATTCATATCAATTTGGCTAATTTGGTCCTGTCGTGTATTGGTACCGGGATTGATTCAACTAATTTTTTATTCGCACCTGTACTGGCACCTAAATCATTGTAGATTTAAAAAATAAAACAAAGCAGTACAAAAGCTGATACCGTATCGAAATACCCTTACCAATACTTGTACCCGTACCATACCAATAAATTTTATACGATACTCAGTACTTGTTTTTATTGATTTCGATATGCGTATAATTGGGACGGGTACGAATGTACGATGGGTATTGTACTCACACACACACACACACACACACACACATATACTAGATTTTATCTCCCGTATTACGGGGGTTGTTTTGCATTATTCGTTCTTAATGTTTATATATTTATATTTGGATTTTAATTTTATTTATTGTAAGAAAGTTAATAATTAATATACTTGAGATTTGAGATGAAATGGTTTCACAAATAAATGATATGTTATAATCTGGTTTAAAAGCTATCTGTGTTTGGTTATACCCATTACCCGTTTATTTTCTTTATTATAAAATTGTTTCTTAATTATAAATAATATCTTTTTTAAATAAAATAAGATATTAATTTTTAGTATATTCCTATTTTATAGGATTTTCATATCAAATATTTGATGAGATTATTTTTTAATTTAATGAGATGTTATAACCCGTTTAAGAGCTATTTGTGTTTGGTGAGACCCATAGCCATGAATTTGGGTTAAATCAATGAGATGCCTTAATTTAAAAATCAAAAAATCTGGTGGCTTCTATAAAAAGAGGGAGCCCATATCGTGACACACAGGATTTTTGGGTTTTCTTTTATATATATATATATATATATATATATATATATATATATATATATATATAGGCTAAGTATAAAATGAAAACCAACTTGAGTTGTGAAAACTCTAGAAACTCACTCTCAACCAGATGTTTTTAATTAATGTTTAAATCTTGTGGTCCACAATTAAAGTGAATAAAAAATATAAATATAAATATAACTTTTTCTCTCTCCTGAAAACATATATAAAAATTAGTAAAAAAATGTTAAAAATGATGATTTGATGTCGTTTATCTCTTATTGGTCCACATGGTGCCCCATCTTTTTTTTTAATTTTCTATATGTTAAAAATTTTGTACGCACTAATTTATGTTTATGATTTTGTGCTGATATCATTGATACTAACCGAATTCGTGTCGGTTCTCTGTCCATTGGAACATGGTTTTGCGACATCAACATTTTTTTTGTTTTGCTTTTTTCGATATTGTGTCGACGCCAACTGAATTCGCGTAGATTTGCAGCACGTTGGAACGTGGTTGTGCCTCCTCAACGGTTTTTTTTAAATATCTTTTTATGTTATTTTTTTAAACTTACTAATTTATGTTTACGATTTTGTGCATGCTGATAGCGTCGATACGAACTAAATTAGCCTTGGTACGTGCATGTTTTGTTTTTTGTTTTAATTTGTTAACATGATGAATTTAGCTGGTGATAAAATTATTCTTCGATTTAGTTTTGGCGCCACAATTCGATACCAACCGAATTCGTGTTGGTTAGCTGCAAAAACATGCATGTTATTTTATGAATGTTAATTTATTGTATTTGGGCATTCATGACTTTCTTTTTCCAGTGTTGTAACCTTATACTAACCGAATTTGAATCAACTCACTACTTCATTGTGCAAGTTCTTCTAACCAACCACAAGTCATTTTAAATATGTTATATTATCTTAAGATATACGAGTACAATACTATTATATTTATTTACTTTTTCTGGTTTATTGTTGTTATCAAACTTAACTGATCATACCGGTTGAATATTCATACCTTATTAACTTTACAAAAGATGTGTGTGAAACGTTATCATCACATTTATTCAATTTTATTTTATTTTATGATTAATTTTTCAAAAATTAAAAAGGATGAACGTTTTTTATTTTCACAATTAATAGGAAAGTAATTATAGGTCATATGCATAATACATAAAAAAGTATTCTAAGAAAATTATTCTATTAGAGGCTATTAGTGCCAATTCAAGGATGAGAATAATGCAATTTGGTGAAGAAAAAAATTCCTAATTGCCTTTAAAGCACTTTCAAATGGACCCATGTCTTGTCTTCTCAATACCTCCTCCTCCTCCATGATTTGATTTTCAATTTTTCCATTTTGATTTCTCATCTCTCTTCAATTATATATCATTCTTATACAATTCCTATTCCTGTTCTCTCTAAACCAATTATCAGTTTTTCTTACAAAAAAACTCATCACTTCATCAAGTTTCATGTCTAGTAATCTGCAAAGAGAAATAGGTGAAGGATCATCAAGGGGCCGCGGTGACAGTGGCGGTGGCGGTACACTTATACCTTCTGGTTCACAACCACCGCCAGCGCCACCGCAGCTTAGCCGATATGAGTCACAGAAGCGGCGTGACTGGAACACTTTCGGACAGTACTTGAAGAACCAAAGACCACCAGTGGCTTTGTCTCACTGTAACTACAGTCATGTACTAGATTTCCTTCGGTACCTTGACCAATTTGGAAAGACTAAGGTTCACTTACAAGGTTGTGTTTTCTACGGTCATCCGGATCCGGCTGGCCCGTGTACTTGCCCACTTAGGCAAGCATGGGGCAGCCTTGACGCCCTCATCGGGCGTCTGCGTGCTGCCTATGAAGAAAATGGCGGATTGCCTGAAATGAACCCGTTTGCTAATGGAGCAATTCGGGTTTATCTGCGCGAAGTTCGTGATTCGCAGGCGAAAGCAAGAGGGATCCCTTACAAGAAGAAAAAGAAGAAGAGAAACCCTCAGGTTCAAAAGGTAAATGAAGCAGCAGAAACATCAAGTTTTAGAATTCAACAACCATGATCTATGGCTCTTCTTCACTATTACTGGTAATCTTTTTAATTATTTATATGAAATAATTGTTTTTTGACCATATGATTATATTTAAAATTGTTTTCCTAAAGGCTAACAGATCGTATTTGCATATAAAACAAATGAATGATTTAATTACAATCTAAAAAGCATTTTTTTTGGGGGAAAAAGCAAACCCTAGCAGACTACTCATAGTTCTAGAAACCCTTGCTTGCATGGAGAACACACCTCAGTTGTTCTCTCTCTATTTGCATAACTGGTTCCCTCTATCAAAATAATATAAATAAAAAAGTATTATATGTTAAATGTATGAGTATTGTTATTAAATTTAAAATAATAATTAGTTAATCTCATTAATTAACTACTATTTAGAAAATATTGCTAGTCTTGTCTCTTTTATTGGGATTCTGCACTATCAGGAGTGGAAATAAAGATTTGATCAAAGTAATTAACTCAATTTATAGTTGCAACAGTTAATCAAATATAATTACTAGTCAATTAGCATAATTAGCAGTGTAATTAGTGTGTGTAATGCATAAACACATTACATTATTAGAGACAAACTACATAATTGAAACATTATTATATATTATATTATTATCTATTTCATCTCCTACTGAATATAAACTAGTGATTGCAACATATGACTCAATATATATTTATAAAATCTACATGAATGTGTTAATAAGATAAATGAAGTTGTTAAGTGATCGCAATATATAAGATCCAAACTTCGCGCCTAATTCTTGATCCGCAACCAAATCAACAGTAGTTTATTGCATTCCATTTGTTTTTTTCTTATCAAAGCTATTTCACCAATGAAGGTGTTCGAGTTCTATGTTTGACGAACCGACTGACCGAATGTTGGATAGATTTATGATTGATGATATGGCTTTTAACACACTTATTGTTTCCTTCTTGTATTAGCATAGCATGATCAAATCCAATTTACTTACTCTTAATTGTCTCACTTCTTAGCTACACACACATAGAAGACCATGTAAAGATATGCACCTTTGATTTGGTTGTGATATGTAACCATATAACTCGTTATCTTTCTCTTTCTCTTCATATAATCTAACCAACACTACGAACAAATTTTTATATTGTTCTTCGGATTCTTTACTTAAAATTGATTAAATATTGAACTTGCATCCACACATTGTAATCTTTATATGGTCGCTACTCTTGGGTATGTTTAGCTTCCCTCATTTTATGTTATTTACTTATTTACATGTTCGCCTTTTATTATAGGTATGCTCAGTTTCACTAAGTTTTCTTTGTTTCTTTCTGTCTACCTTACTAATATTTAGATCATAGTAAGAGACACAAAAAACAGGATATTATAAACATATAGTACAATATTTAGATCATAGTAAGAGACACAAAAAACAGGATATTATAAACTTATGTACAATTTATGTAATTAGTTATAGTCTTTGTACATTTCTTGTAATTTAACTTTGCTATACTCAATAATCTCCACCAACTTTGGTGTGAGTTACCATAATCTACAATTAGTATTATATTTCAATACCGTTAAAATCAGTATGAACGGTTGACATTCCGTTTCAGAAATACTCACTCGGGTATTGGGGATAGTTCCAAACACTGTTAAAGAAATATATTATATTTTAAGATCTAACTGTAAGCTATTAATCGTTTATCTGTTAATAGTGATATTTTTAATTATAGCAACTTAATTTCAGTTGGACATGGACATACAAGATTTGAAGCTAGCTCCTGAAATATGTCACCGATCGAATTCCATTAATGGGTGGATATAAACTGCACGAAGTCCATTGATGCCAATGCCTGATTCTCTTATGTCTAAAGGTCTGGTTTCGTTATGGTGATACATAATTAATAAGAGGATGATTTATTATTATTAATATATTATTAATATTATTATTAATAGATATTTGAAGATGATTAATCAATATATATCTGTCCATCTATATTGTCTAAATTAGATGTTTATCATATATTTGTCCGTTTGAGTTTTATATTACAATATGGATAGTTAAAATTTGTATTGATAATTGAATGAATATATATATAAAATGAGCATATATAATGATGTGATAATTAGGCCCACTTATAGTACCATTGGATTCCTCCTGAAATTCACTCATTAATGGAGACTCGTGAGGACACCATTTCCTACTTACATCCAAATTGCTTCACCATAATCTTATTATTTTTAAATATGCATACATGTTTTTTGAGTTAAAATAACTACTAATTTTTTAAAAGTCTTAGTGTTTTAATGTGGATACATGCGTTATTACTTTTAGTGTAATATTACTTGGGAATAATTTGGTTATTGATTCAAATGAGAGCTACTGATTTTCCAACCGTATATATGAATGATGGATGAAAAAATTTAGACGGCAATCAGTTTTTTCGTACTTAATGCAAGAACATGTTGCATCATAAGCGAATACACTACACATGAACAGATATTGCAATTATCGGTGAACACAAGTAAACACCGGTGTACTCACTTCACTGGTGAAGTGGAGATACACTATATGAACACAATGAGATTTTCATAGAGAAGTAAAAACATGTATTAACTGTTTAATGCAATGGTAGTGTTGAAACCTATTCCAGATTGGGGTAACGTTTCTAACAATACTCATGAGAATGATGATCAAGTGTGTGATTGTGAAAGTAGTGATAGTATGAATAATATGCTTATTGTATCTTGTATTAGTTGAATCATATGTGATATTCTTTTCCCTTATATAGAGGGAAGGGCTATACATGTACAATAGGTATATTGATATTATACATTTCCTCTAGTTCTTCCTTTCTTCCTTCGGTTTGATTACTCCTTGGCTCTTTATCCCCCGGATCATGCTTCTTGTCTTGAGACAATATGTCTTAGGCTACCAACCGGATCAGTCGCATAGGAGGCAGTTTCCCTCCAAATCCACTTCCCTCCAAGTGGCTTTCTAAAATGTCCTCCTTGTTTGGCCTTCTGTATTGGGCTCTTATTGTCTTGCTGGGTCAGAGCCTACTTATGAGACCCGTCTCATGGGTAGTCTCTTCAAGTCCCCATAGTCTATTGCCCTTGTTATTTATGATAAGAGTAATAGACTCAATAACTATTGTCGCTCGTGTCTTTCTTCACTTTCTTCTTTTTGGGCTTTTGGTACCTGACCCGTTGTGTATTCCTTTTCTTCCTTCAGCCTTTGGCCCTCTTTTTTGCTTAATGGGTTTTAGCCTGTCTCCGGAGCCCCGTTCCGAGGTAGGCTCTTCAATTCCCCCAGTCCATTGTGCTTGTTTATGACGAGTACAATGGACTCACAACAAGTCTCTATTCTTCCTCCATCGTGACCTCTTGTGTGATTCTCCTTATTCTCCGGTTGACCTTTATATGGCCAGGGGTATCTTTGATAAAAAAGAATATCCATAGAACTATCATTTGCTGGTTGGTCTTTGGCCTACGAACTTTCTCCTGGCCATTGTTCTTTTTGACTTAGGCCCCATCCATTCTAGCAACATGTGTTATTTTAATCATTTCTTTCTGGTTGATACCACCACTTGTTTAGATTGATTGGATAGGCCCTTAATCCTTCTGGAACCTTTAATTTCGTTTAGTTACTTTGGGAGGTCTTTTGGTTACTCTCTTTTGGGCTTCCTTTCTTTAGCCACCCTTACTTTGAGCATGTGTTAGGCCTATTTCTCTTATCGTTTGAAGAGCCCGTTTCAAGGGTAATCTCTTCAAGTCTCCCCAGTACATTGTGCTCGTTATTTATGACGACTATAATAGACTTATATAAGTTCTTCGCTATACTTTTATCCCGACGCTTTCTTTATCCTCCGGAAGTGTCTGCTTATGTTGTTTCCTCTGCTGACCCGATTTTCGTGTTATCTTAAACGGCTCAACACTTCTCTATATATTTTCAAAAGACATTTACCCATCTTCGCACTTTCTTCATAAGGTTAGTGCCGGTATCCTTTATCGACGTCACCATCACCTTAACGGTTGTTAAAGTAAGAATGTTATTGTTGGGTTCCTTTTAGGGTAGCTTCATCAAGTTTCCCCCGGTGGTAAGGGTGATGAACCAACTTGGACCTTTCCTTAACTTGAAATATTCAATCCCCCTTTCAGCCCATCGCCAGGCCCATACCTAAACTGGCGATACTTCTAAAAAATCTTCTCACGCTCCCCTAAAGATGTGATGACACCTTTCAACTCGCCAACCTTTCTCATAGCTGCTTTTTCCCTTTTCTTACTTTTAAAGTTGCATTTCCTATATCCTTCTCACCTGGTTGGTAGGATGTTTGGTTAGAGTAACTTGAACCCCTAAGTATTTTGGTTTCTTATGGGCTTTCCTGACTTGGACCTCATCATGGGACGGAGACCCATTTTCACAGCATGCTTTGCAAGTCCCCTAGTCCTTATTCTGATATGGATAAGAGACTAATGTAGTCCTAGCTCATCTATATGGGATAGGTTCATCCCTTTTAAACCCACTCATTGGACCAGTTTCGGGCGAGATCGTCTTTTGATATTTTGGCTGATGTAGATGATAATTAGTTCACATGATCTTGATCCAATTCTCTTGATAATTTAAATCTACTTTGATAGCAATACGCGGTCCTTCTTCTATTTTGACTTATCAAATTTGGACCCAGTATAGTCGAGATGGAGAAGTCATGGATGAGACAAAGATTACGCATCTTTAAACTCACTCCTACAATGGGTCCAATCTTGGAATTACCTCTTCAAGTCCCCTAGTCCCTTATGCTAATTATTTATGATTGGGACAAGGGACTTTTAAACCCAAGTTTCTTTATCATAACCAAGACAATGCTAAGCTTTCTTTCTTGAGTAACTATGTTGGTTGCACGTAATCTCTATCTTCTTGTTGAATAACCCTACCAAAGTTGTTAGTAACCGATTAACAGAATCTAATAATAATCATGCTATTCTTGCTTGACTAGTATTGGACGTAGAAACTAAGGCGCAGACAATTTCCGAGCCTCGTGCATAGGGCTATTTTCCACAGGGGAAATTACAAGTATTGAGCCACCTAGATGGGACTATTTTTGTATTGGATCTAAGCCCCTCAGCGGGGCCTTCCTTTCACACTTGTGAAGGAGAATTTATGTCATTTTCCCTTTATAGGGAATTATATATGTTATGCCTCTTAAAGAGGGCTTTATCCCATTTTTAGGGAATTATAAGTATTGTGCCTCTTAAAGAGGGCTTTATCCCACATGGGGGAATTATAAGTATTGTGCCTCTTAAAGAGGGCTTTATCCCACATGGGGAAATTATAAGTATTGTGCCTCTTAAAAAGGGCTTTATCCCACATGAGGGAATTATAAGTAATGATCGACCAAGCATATTTTTAATACATGTTAGAAGTCTTACACATGAAGGATGATGAAAGGGGCTGATGGAAGGGGCTAATGGGAGGGGCTCATTCGCTTATGATAAAAGTTAATATGGATATGGAGGTTTCTTCCCTTTGAAAAATTCTATAAATGTAAAGTGTTGTTACAGGAGGCTTTTTCCTTTTATAGAGACTTTGTCACTCTTTAGAATGAGACTCTTCTTTTTTAAAAGGACAACTCTTGAACATGAGGTGTTGCTGTAGAAGGTTTTCATTCTTCTTGGAAGGAACTTTCCAATACCTCCTTCATTGGAAAGGGACTATTTTTCTTAGGAGTCTCTTTAAGATGGAGATTTCTTTATGAGATATGTCATCATGCATAAAAGCTGATGAATGGGGTCCCCCTTGCCTTAGTAAAGTGACTTTAATGACGAAATCCCATCACACAATGGTGCAATGTCAAATTAGTCCCCCAGTTCCATGTTGGTGTAGGGAGGGGGTTTCTTCTGAACAGGATTGACCTTTTGCATGTGTCATCCCCTGGATGGGGATTTCTCTTCTTTCTAGAAAACTCTTGTGATATGGGATGTTGTGATGTAGCAATGATATTTGACGGAAAGAAGTACCTTTGAACATTCCATCTCTTGGAGGGGGATTCTTCTCCTTCAGATAAAATTCTTGTAATGCAAAAAGTTGTTATAGAAGTCTCTTCTTCCTCACAGAAGGAACTTTTCAAATACATCCTTCATTGGAAGGGATTATTCTACTTGAAAAAGAAAATATGGAAGAGGTTGTTTTCCTTTGCAGATAACTCTTGCCCAAATGCTATTTTTCCTTTGTGAAAGGAAGTTTTAAACACCTCATCCCTTGGAAAGGGAATCTCCTTCTTAGAAAAAAGATTATTGTAATATGGAAAGGGGCTTTAGTACGGATTGTCTGGAAGGAGTGTTTGTTATGAAGGGATTATTTTGGAAGGGGAATCTGTTGGTGCATAAATGTCAGTAGTTCATAGTCTAGTGTCT
Organism: Bidens hawaiensis; assembly: GCF_021521415.1. NCBI lineage: Eukaryota > Viridiplantae > Streptophyta > Magnoliopsida > Asterales > Asteraceae > Bidens > Bidens hawaiensis. The sequence goes on along the minus strand of NW_027494691.1, from coordinate 210,668 downwards.
GTAATCGAGTCTGTAATGTTATTTATGTTTTTGTTTAAAGCGAAGTTGTTAACAAGTTCGCCTAGGCGAACTTGTTGAACAAGCGAAGTTATGGACAACTTCGCCTGAACATATCAGGCGAAGTTGTCGTGTATATAAAGTCTTAGGTTACGGCTTTGTTTGTGTTGGTTAATCAGTTGATAGTTGTTAGCAGTTTTGGTTAACGAGTTTGTTCGGTAACGTGAGTCTGTAATAGTGATATCGTATCACGTGTTGGGTTATCAATATAACGTGTTTGTTTATCGTATCGTGTTTGTTTGATTTGCTTTCTACGCTCGTAACGATCTACGCAGGGATTCCGCACCTGAGTAGACCGCGATATCTCGTGTGATCCGTCCAGGGAACCTACAATTGGTATCAGAGCTTTTGCTCGATTGTGTGGTTCGGGATATTCACGCGGGTGTAGAAATCGTCCCGTTTCGACTATTCGCGGGACGTGTTTTCTGTGTTATTGATCATTCTTACCTCCTACCATCGTGTTCAAGCCCTTACACCGTCAAAAACCTCGTTAAAATCCGATTTACAGATCTGCAGAAACTTCGTGTTCATCAGGCGAAGTTGCCGTCACTGTGCGTAGGGTTTCGGCGAAGATATAAGGTTAAGCGAAGTTATCCACAACTTCGCCTACCTTCTCAAGTTCGCCTAATTCAAGCGAAGTTCTCTACAACTTCGCCTACCTCTTAAGTTCGCTTACCTCAAGCGAAGTTAAGAATCAGTGAAGTTAATCAGCGAAGTTATACAGCAGTGTCGTCAGCGAAGTTCGTCAGCGAAGTTCTCTACAACTTCGCCTACTTCAAGCGAAGTTCTCCGTAACTTCGCCTTCAGTACTTTAAAAAAAAAAAAAAAAATTTTCTTAATTTTACAGGTTTCTTAATTTTCGGGAAAGATGTCGTCGATCAACATCTCTGAGTTAGTGAAGATGGAAGTTGAAGCAGGGTCAGCTACTAAGGCCCCAAGATTGCTGAAGGGAACCGATTTCGTTGCATGGAAGGATCGGTTCATACAATACGTTAAATACCAGGATGCGAAGATGTGGGTATGCATCCAGGATGGTTATATTCCACCAATTATGGAGTATGAAGGTCGTGACCAAATCAAGAAGCATAGTAAAATGGAAGAAGAAGAGAAAAAGATGTATGAGGCTGAGAGCAAGGCTCATGCTGCTATTACTATGGCTCTTCCACAAGAGATCCTTCATACGTTTAGAAAGTACACATCAGCAAAAGAGCTTTGGGAAGCTCTTGAGAGCAGATTTGAAGGGAATGTAGGAATCCGGGCTTCAAAAATAAAATTGCTCAAAACCCAGTTTTCAGTCTTCAAGTATTTGAAGAATGAATCTTTAGATGATATTATCACTCGATACTACCATCTGATGACTGAATTGAGCAACTATTCCATTTCCTACCGAGAAGAAGAAATAGTTGAGAAGCTTCTAGATGCTCTCCCACCAAAATGGGAGATGTACACTGTGCTGATGAGGGAAGACAAAGACTTTCCCACATATGATCTAGAAACGGCAGTCAACAAGCTCAGAACCTTTGAGCTTAACATGGTCAGAAAAGAGACACCTATGGATCAGGTTCAAGATCCAGGTATGTATGGAGCTAAAGTCAACACTAGCTCAGGATCGAAGACTGAATCGGCTGCCTACTACACAAAGGGAGAGTCGGGCCCCAACTCATCACATGAGGGGCATGCGTCAGTTAACACAAATGGGGATGTTTGCTATGTAGCAGCTGGATCGAGTGGTTCTCAATCCCAGGTAAGCAAGAGTAGTTGCTCTCCAAGTTCTCCCAGCAACAACTACTCCAAGATGCCTATGAGTGTCAAGTCTGTTGAAGAGCAGTTTGGTCTCTATGCTTCTTTCATTGCTTCCTATGAGAACTACATTCAAGGGAAGATTGTAGATCCAGCTATGTTGGATGAAGATTACGATCAGATTGATGCTGACGATATGGAAGAAATGGATCTACAATGGCAGATGGCCATGATTGTGAGGAGGGTGAAAAGGTTTATGAATAAGACTGGAAGGAAGTTTTTCGGTGGAAAGCCGGGGTTTGACAAGGCAAAGGTGAGATGCTACAATTGTCAACAAAACGGTCACTTTGCAAAAGAATGCAGGAATGAGCGTGTGGAACGAAGTCAGGGTAGGTCTCCACAGCAAAGTGAGGGTAGAAAAGATTACAGTGCCATGATGTCTAGAGCAGATGGTGAATACAACTGGAACCTGCTTTCTAAAGAAACTTTTGAGCAGGCAAATTTGGCAAAGGTAGAAACTGAAGAAAGTGAGAAGGTTACCGGAGAGGAAAAAGCTCTAATGGCAGACGATAATGAACAGCTCTCCGAGGTATGTTCTAAACCAACTTGTTCAAAATGTGAGAACTTTTCTGAGCAACTAGCAACCATAACCGATCAGTATGTTAGGTTGGATGCTGAATTTAAAACCTTAAAAGAAGATCATCACTTTATTAAATCAAGAGAAAATAATTATAAAATTAAAATAAAAGCTTGTGAAAAAGATGTTAAAAGTCTAAAAACAAAACTTGCTGAAAAAATTGAAGTGATTGATTTAAGTTATGAAGTTTTGGAAGAAAAGACAAAACTAATTGCTGAGAGAGAAAAACAGATTGCTGACCACCAGGTGAAAGTGGTGGAACTGAATCGAAAACTGGAGCAGTTCAGAAATTCTTCTGCTATTCTTGATCACCTTGTTAGTGATCAAGGTTCCTCTGCTAAGAGAGGAGGAATCGGTTATCATGAGGTTCCACCACCGTACAATCACAATTACACTTTTAACCATAGTGTTCAGAAATCTGTTGATTTTGAGGTTGCTCAGACAGTGCCGATTAAAGTAACTGTTAAAGAACCAAATGTTAGTAGAGGCGAAACAAGTTCGCCTGTTTCAAGTGTTGAAATTTCTGATCAAAGTCCAGTCTCGTCAGATTCGGATAAGTCATCCGAGTCTGGTAAGGCAAAAGAGGAGGTTGTGTTACCCAAGAGTGGAGAAAAAGATAAAATGAATAAAAAAAATACTCCACTAAACCCGTACGTCCCACCATATGTGAGACGAACGGGCGGTAATATAGCCTCGACATCTAAAACACCGGTTGATAAAAAAGTTGAGCATAGGTGTTGTTTTAGATGTAATCAGTTAGGACATCTTGTTGCAAATTGCCCTCTGAAGCAGCGATTCAGAGGTGTAAGGCCTACTAAAGCTGAGAATAAACCTAATAGTAATTATCATGCTGCTAAAAATGAAAACCACTTAAAATTCAAAAATGTGAATAATTCAAGTTTTCATAGAAACAAATATCAGTTTTACACTTCTAATAACCAAACCACAAGCTATAATTCTTTCAATAATCAAAGGTTTGGAAGGCCTTACAATCAATCTTCAATGAGATATCCTAATGGGACTTACAGGAGTTACCAAGATACTAACTTTGGAAAGCCAAAGTTTGGGATGTATAGATCCAAGACCAATTGGTCTTGGATCCCTAAATTCTAATCTTTTGCTTTATTGTGCAGGAACAGTTGAACAGGGCTGCCAACAATCTTTGGGTTGTAGATAGCGGCTGTTCCCGGCACATGACGGGTAACAAATACTTGTTACACATTTTGAAACCTGTTCAAGGAGGGAGAGTTAGCTTTGCCGGTGAAAGTGGTGGCAAGATTACTGGAATGGGAACGGTGTCAAACGGAAAGATGACTTTGGAGAAGGTTAACTTTGTAGAAGAATTGAAGTACAATCTGCTGAGTGTGTCGCAGATTTGTGATAAGGAGTACACCGTTCACTTTACGAAGAATGAGGCGATCGTGTTGAAACCTGGTTTTCAGATACCAGAGGAGTGGATTTTGATGAAGGCTCCACGTGAAAGAAATACATACATTATGGATATGAGATCAACTGAAATGGCCACGGCAGAATCATGCCTTATGACGAAAGCGAGTGAATCATAGTCCGAGTTGTGGCATAGGAGAATGGGGCACATTCATCTTCGGAAGATGAACAACATTGTCAGGAATGGACTTGTGCTGGGCGTTCCCTTGAAGAATTTCAATTTTGAAGATAAATGTATTGCGTGCAAGAAGGGAAAGCAGCACAAGAAATCCCATCTCACCAAGGAAGTCAATTCAATTGCCAGTACTCTGGAGTTGCTTCACATTGATCTCTTCGGTCCCGTGAATGCAAAAAGTCTAGGGGGTACTTCTTATTGCTTGGTGATCACTGATGACTACTCACGATATTCGTGGGTGTATTTCCTGAAATCAAAAGACGAAACGGCTCAGATGGTGAAGAATTTGATTACCAAAGTTGAGAACGTTATGGATAAGAGGGTTAAGTTCATCAGGAGTAACAATGGGACGGAGTTCAAGAATTTTGAGATGGAAATCTTCTGTTTTCAGAGAGGGATTGAACACCAATACAGCGCTCCGTATACACCGCAACAGAATGGAGTGGCTGAAAGGAAGAATAGAACATTAATTGAAGGAGCCAGAACTATGCTGGCTGATTCGAAGCTTCCTGTGGTGTTTTGGGCTGAAGCTGTTGCTACAGCATGTTATGTTCTGAATAGAGTCTTAACTGTTAAAAGACTTGGTAAAACGTGTTATGAGCTTATGCATGGGAGAAAGCCCAATTATGAACCTGTATAATCTTTGTTCTTCCATGATAATCAGTGGTCGTTTCGACCCGATTATGAACCTCGAACCGTCGGACCTTCAAATCGATTTCAAAACTTGTTTTACGTGTTCATGACCAAACTGATCGTCAACATATCCTTAAAAGCTTGAGTTTAAGTGTCCTAAATCGTCAAAATACCCAGAAAACCTCAGATTTTCGAGTTTGAATCAAACTCACTGTCGCCGATTCAGATTCAGGCGAACTTAAGGTTTAGGCGAAGTTATCCGTAACTTCGCCTGAGTCTAAACTTCGCCTGAAGCGATGTTGTGGTGAGGCGAAGTTATCATTAACTTCGCCTGGATCTTTTAAATTTTTAAATTATTAGACGAACTTAAAGATGAAGCGAAGTTGTTCCCAACTTCGCCCCAACTTTAACTTCGCCTATACAGAAGTTATCACAACTTCGCTCATGGTGATAAGCGAACTTGTGCTAAACCTTAACGTGTATCTAACTTGGTTCATTTGTTGCAGATATGGCTGCAGTAGCAGGTGCCGGAGGTGCTGGAGGTGATGACGGAGATAATCAGAGACAATTCTTTCCGGGTCACAACATGTTCATCACTTTAGACCCGGAAACGAGCGGAGTTGAAGACTACCGTGAGATCATCACATTCCTCATTCGCTCGAGGATATTCCACGCAATCACGACGACACTGCCGATATCCTTACCCAATATCGAGGACTTCTGGCAGACGGTGGAGTACGATTGTCGTGTTGAGCCCCCGGTTATGCAAGCAACCGTCAACAACCAAGAAGTTCAGTTCTCATCTGAACAAATACGGGTGGCGTTACATTTTGGATAGGAGACTCGGAACGACCCTACGGAGTTTGTGGCTCCGTTTCGTGATGGAGCTTATCTAAGAATGGGCTATTCTGGTCCATTGGGCGATACCCAGAGACGGAAGGGGTTCCTACTTGATCAGTGGCGCTTCCTCATGCACGTTATGATAGTATGCATGTCTGGGAGGAAGGCGGGCACTGATGGTATGGGTGCGACCATGCAGTCAGCAATGACTGCTCTGACTTATAACAAACGTTATAGCTTTAGTCAGATGGTTTTTTACGAGATTGATAGACAGAGGAGGGCGATGGCTCGTGAGCGGTTCATAATGTATCCAAGATTCATCCAGATGATCTTGAACCATGTGGCTCCGAATTTGCCTCAACGACACCCGATAAGATACGTGGAGAATGTGAGCAAACGTATCTTTGCTCAATGCCGTACATCCAGTGCGAGGAGCAAGCCTGAACTGCGTCCAAGGCATACTCCACTCTTCGGGTTCTTAATAAACCCGGGGTATGTGCCAGCTCGGGGGGACGAGTTCAGAGACCCTCAACCACAACAGGCAGGAGCAACTCGAGATGTACCTATTGTGCCTGTTGTATCGGCTGAGGAGGATGTTGACCTTGATGCTGCATTTGGCGGTCAAGGATTCTTCGACATGGATCGTTTTGATCCACATGAAGAAGTGCAGGTCTCTGCTGCACAGGTTAGGGAAGTGAGTGTAACTAGAGCAGCTACGACGGTGGCTGACTCAGATCTTGACGATGTTAAGGATGAGGCGAGGAGGATGTTGGTGACTAGAGAGAGGACGTTGAGGAAGAGGAAGAGGACATTGGATGATAGTGAGTCAGAAGAAGAAGAGGAGGATATACACAAGTTGATCAGACGATCAAGACGTGAAAGGACAGGTGCTGGTATGGGAGCTGGAGAGACTTCACGAGTTATACGTTTTGCTCCATCCGCACTGTCAGGTATGTCGATTGTTCCTACTTCTGTACAGGTTACAAGCGCAGCAGATGTTCCTGTGGTGGCTACATCAGCTGTCGGCATCCCATCCATCACACTACAGACGCCGACTCCGGAGATTGTGTCGTTACCACCTCCAACGCTTACTCATTCAGAGGTGGTGGCACGGTTTGTAGAGTCGACGGTCGTCGCAGCTGCAGGGTTGTCGGTCACGATACCACCTGCGGTTACGTCCACAACTGCTTCTGAAGTCCCGGTTACATTCGAGATCCCTCCTCAGTATACTCAAGACACATCTAACATGAGGTTTGATTTCGATGCAACCCTCTCAGACTCGGAGAGAATAGCTGCACTTGAGCGGGTCGTGGCAGAGCAATCGAGGATAAACTTTATCCAGACCCAGGCTATTCAGCGCCTTGTAGCAGAGAATCAACTACAGTCGTCCCTCCTGGTTGAACATGGGTGAATTATAGATGCTATGAAGGAGTTCTTGGCATCTCAGGGGGAGACAGGCTGTAGAGGCGACGAGTTAAGGACGAAGAAGAGAAATGACAGAGACGATGATCCCAATGCACCGAAAGGTGCAGGTGGTGAGTTGCCAAGAACTACTCAAGCTCTTGGGACTTCCACAGCTCAGGGGGAGTCTGCGGGTGCAGTTGGTGGTGATGAGGTGGTGATGGTTGATGATGATGATGATGATGTGATAGATGCGTTGAAAGAATTGAATGATGATATGCTAGAAGATGATGATATGTTTGATGATGATGTGCTGCCGATTGAGGAGATTGAGAAGATTGGAGCACAGATTGTGATTGAAGATGAGATTGAAGAGGGTGAGATAGTAGAAGAAAATGTTGAACACGAGATCCCAGATGTTGAGAAAGCCGATATTGGTACTGAGATGGAGAATGATGAGACAGAGTGGGAGGAGCAGCCTAGGTGGAAAGAAGGATATGCTCATTGGTTTATTAAGACTAAAAAGCCTGCTGTTCCAACCATGTTCAAGAAGAATTATAATATCAAAGGCTATGCTGAAGCGAAGAAAGGGATTATTTGCTGGATCTATGATGAGCAGTTGAAGCTCTTTGTGCTCAAACGGTATGACGGCGTTCAGTATTTTAAAAGAATGTTAAGGTCGTTGAATACACTGCCGGAATGTGAAGTGAAAGACTTAGCCAGATTGGGGTTAATCAATGGAAGTGACGATAATACGGCTAGAGTCATTGAGAAAATTGTTTGGAGAGAGAGTATAAAAGAGAAGAAGTTTGAGCTGTTGAAGCCTCAAAAGGGAAAACTTGTTGAGGACAAGGATAGAGGTCTAAGAACTGATGGAAAACCTTGGATGGTAATGAAGTATAAACCGATCCGGTGCCTGAAAGAAGTACCGATGAAGCTAATGCCCAAGGATGTGCTTAAAGACCTAAAGTGGTGGTACATGGATTGTGAGACAGCAGAGGCGGTGATGGAAGACGAGGATGAACAAGAGCTCCTTAGAGTTTACGATCCGATACATTTGGTAAACTTATCGCAAGTTGATCTGAAGGTGCTTAATGAGAAGAAAATCTTTTATATTCCTGCTTGGAAGGATGAAGCGAGGAAGTATCAAAGAGTCGTGTCAGTTTGTGTTAGAGAAAGAGTGCATGCGTGAAGATACAGGATTACAAGACAAGAGCTTAAAGATCAAGATATGAAGCTACTGCCAAGGGGGAGTCTGTTGGTGCATAAATGTCAGTAGGTCATAGTCTAGTGTCTGTAATCGAGTATGTAATGTTATTTATGTTTTTGTTTAAAGCGAAGTTGTTAACAAGTTCGCCTAGGCGAACTTGTTGAACAAGCGAAGTTATGGACAACTTCGCCTGAACATATCAGGCGAAGTTGTCGTGTATATAAAGTCTTAGATTACGGCTTTGTTTGTGTTGGTTAATCAGTTGATAGTTGTTAGCAGTTTTGGTTAACGAGTTTGTTCGGTAACGTGAGTCTGTAATAGTGATATCGTATCACGTGTTCGGTTATCAATATAATGTGTTCGTTTATCGTATCGTGTTTGTTTGATTTGCTTTCTACGCTCGTAACGATCTACGCAGGGATTCCGCACCTGAGTAGACCGCGATATCTCGTGTGATCCGTCCAGGGAACCTACAGTATCATTATGAATGGATTGTTTTGAAAGGAGGCTTCCTTCTTGGAAGGGATTCCATTATGACTTGATTTTCTTGAAAGGGGCTTTGTTATGAATGAATGTTTAGTAAGGGACCTTGTTTTGTAGGAATTATTTTGTAGGAGGCTTCGTTCTAAAGGTATTTTCTCAGTAAGGGACTTCGTTCTGGAGGAATTGTTAAGTAGGGAGCTTTATTCTGAAGGATTTGTTTAGCATGGGGGCTTCATTCTGAAGGAATTGTTAAGTAGGGAGCTTCATTTTGAAGGATTTGTTTAGCAGGGGGCTTCATTCTAAAGGAATTGTTAAATAGGGAGCTTCATTCTGAAGGAATTGTTAAGTAGGAAACTTCCTTCTGAAGCACTTGTTAATCAATGGGCTTTATTCTAAAGGGATTATTTAGTAAGGGACTATTTAGTAAGGGACTTCACTATCCAAGGATTTGTCAATATATAAAGGACTCATTGTTGACTTGACCAGGAATGGACTCCTTGAGAGATGTGTCACCTTAAAGACATTCTTTATGGCATTTAGTACAAAAGCAACATTTAAATAATGTAGAACGCATGCATGTATGGTCACATCACCTTTTTTAAATAATGGTGCATGTGGGCATGGTCACATCACCTTTTTTAAAAGCAAAACTTTACATCACCTTTTCATATGGCCATGTCTCCCTTTTTTGTAACAAATCAATATTAAATGGACACTTTTACTAAGATTCTTTTCAAACCATTTTTTATACATAGAATAGATTGTGCCTTAGAATAAGAGTAGGGCAATGTAGGGTTTGACCCTAATTTTCTCTTATTCTATTTCATTTACTTATTATTTTTATATTTATTTTATTTTCAATAGAAACTCATATTTTGATTTGTTTTCTAGAACTTCAAACCTCAATGGTGATGTGAAACAATTCTTATAACCTATATGGTGTGCTAAAGTAATGTAAATATGATGAAGAGAACAAACCGATTATTTTCATTAAGAATGAAGGTACCGTCGAGATCTCCGGAGTCAACCGTAATTGTCACACCCCGACTTAGGGCCTAGGTGTGACATCTGTAGTTGGTACCTGTTTTGAAAATATATCAGAGTTGCGGGTTATTAGCGGAAGTCTTTTGATTATATTAATTTATTTTGAAAATCTCTTGAATAATAAATATTCAAGAATTTAATTTACAAACCTTTGTTTATTCTTGTTTACAATATTTGATTTATTAAAAACTGAGCCATATCTATCTGCGAGCATCTATCTCCAAGAGTGACTCCTATCCCTTGCTATCTATGCTATACTTGCTTTCATGTAATGAGGGGAAAAATACGTCAGCAATATTTGATTTATTAAAAACTGAGCCATCTCTATCTGCGAGCATCTATCTCCAAGATTGACTCCTATCCCTTGCTATCTATGCTATACTTGCTTTCATGTAACGAGGGGAAAAATACGTCAGCTATATGTTGGTGAATCGTTGACTCTGAAAACATTTGACTGACAAGATAGTTTTTTTGAAACAAACTCAGCATAAACGTCTCTTATTTCTGGGAACTTGTGCCACTGCCATACACCCATAATTATGGTTCTCCAATAACTGATGCTCATTGGAGAACTTTCGTTATGCCTGTTAGCCTGCGGCCACGTAGCCTTGATTGATAGGTTAACAGATATGTTTGGATCCAGACACATGTGTACTCGGTCTGAGTTGCTTTTATTATCTACCTTGTAACTTAGGGATCAAGTAATCCCTTAAAATGTATAGATCACGTAATCTCACATTTGACTGCCTGTTTAAGATAAACAACCCGTTTATCTGACTGTAAAAGGTTTAATGTATTCACCTGTGATTGTGATTGTCTTTTCTGAATGATGTGGTGATCTCGTTTGAAAACCCTTGTGAATGAATGATGATTGATCTATAATAAAATAAGTTTATATAAATACTCGGATCGTCTCTTGATCCAGCTACAGACCTTTATTCTGGTTTTGATAGCTTTAAACCTTGACTGATCATTTGTTTGAATAAAATATTTCGACCCGGAGTCTTTTTATTTGTTTACAAATCATGAATAAAGTTTCTTCTTCATGAAGAAACATCTATTGATAGGTTTCTTCTTCAAGAAGAAACATTAAATTAACTATAACCCTGTTATGTAAAATCTTACATTTATTAATTGTGAAGAAAACTATATCCCTTGCATGTAATGTTTCTTAATTGTGAAGAAACTATTTTTGACTATATCTTCTTGTATGTAAAAACTTAGGTTTCTTAATCATGAAGAAACATTATTTTAACTATAACCTTTGCGTGTGTAAAGCTATTGTAAACACAATTAAGATCAAGGTTTTGGGCTATACCCCTGAGTATGGTCTGAGCCATATAATATAATAATAATAAGATAATATTTGGGCATAACCCCTACCTTATATCGGTACTCGGGGATGCTAATTTCTATAGTAGAATGATAGCTCGATTGAAAGAACCTTGTTCCTAACTTGCTCAACTGATCCTCGACTCATTACAACTTCAATACTTGCACGAACTTCGAGAAAACGGGACCTCGAATCTTCACAACAGCCGGGCACGATCTCCAATGCTAAGTGTGTGATTGTAAGTGTGGAATTGTGATGAATGGGGTTCAATCCCGTAGCCCCCTTTTATAGGCGAAGTTTTGAAGGCCTTCGCGTAGCGCGATGGTATTTTCTCAGGGCCATCGCGTAGCGCGACGCCGCAATTCACCAAGAAGTGCCACGTGTTGACACGTTGTTGGCCACGTGTCATTGTTTTGCTTAATGGGGTGTCGCGTAGCGCGATACCCTTTAAATCCTGGACCATCGCGTAGCGTGGCGCCCCCTTTTTCAGCATTTCTAGGGAATGGCATCACGTAGCGCGATGATCAAATCTGTCCACTCATCGCGTAGCGCGATGATCAAATCTATCCACCTATCGCGTAGCGCGATGGATCTGGAAACTCAAAATTTTCATTTTAACCCCTTTAAGTTTTAGAATTGTCATTTTTGGCCCAATACTTGAATGGGGTATTTTCGAGATGTTACAGTAATATGTCAGCAAGATTTTGTTGTTCCGCTGGACGAGATCCCACTAGAAAACTTGCTATCTTGAACTAAATGGGCTTGAACGTGAGAGGAAGGGGACTCCAAACTGAGTTGAAACGGTGCAAACCTAGGCAGAATAGGCTCAAAACCAAGCCTCTTCGCTTTCCTATTTTTACCAAACTTATGTAGATCTAAATGTTCTGTAGACATTTGAAGTTTTCTTCCCACTCTTGTTCTTCTATGCTTGTTCTTAAAGCGTCTCTATGAGTTCGTATGAACTCCGAGGTTATATTGGGCCTCGTCATGTCTTCAACCTCCATATCGTCTTCATTTATGAACAAACTGGTCCACCGGTGTTCTTTATATCTTCCCAGTATGGATGTGCACTTGTGGGCACTTTGGACTTAGTGACGCTGTTGGTTCCGACAGAACCGGGGGTGGTGATTGCGGTAGCATGTCGCCGGTGTGGTTGAATTTAGTACAAGAAAACGAGCATGTGCCCTGTTGGCTGAAAGCAGTCGTAATGTCCGATTTTTCTAGACCCGCCGGAGGATATTTCCAGATCATTGATTTCACAGAATATTCTGAAGAGTCGGGAAAAAGATTCCGGCGACGTAAATAACGCCGACGACCCTGAACTAGGTTGGTGCTTGTTTACCAAAACGGTGGACGGGCAAACCCAAATATTTTTCCGGTGAGACAACGGTGGTGGCGGCGGATTTGATCGACCATTCCTTTAGAGATTTAAATGAGACCCGTGATCAAGAGGTCCCACGGATGGCGCCAATGTTGAAACCTATTCCCGATTGGGGTAACGTCTCTAACAATACTCGTGAGAATGGTGATCAAGTGTGTGATTGTGAAAGTAGTGATAGTATAAATAATATGCTTCTTGTATCTTGTATTAGTTGAATCATATGTGATCTTCCTTTCCCTTATATAGAGGGAAATGGCTATACAACATGTACAATAGGTATACTGATATTATACATTTTCTCTAGTTCTTCCTTTCTTCTTTCTGTCCGATTACTCCTTGGCTCCTTATCCCCCGGATCGTGCTTCTTGTCTTGAGACAATATGTCTTAGGCTACCAACCGCATCAGTCGCACAGGAAGCAGTTTCCCTCCAAATCCATTTCCCTCCAAGTGGCTTTCTAAAATGTCCTCCTTGTTTGGCCTTCTGTATTGGGCTCTTATTGTTTTGCTGGGTCAGAGCCTACTTATGAGGCTCGTCTCATGGGTAGGCTCTTCAGGTAGAAACTATTGTCTTTTTCAGTTAGGTGTAAAAGAGCTAAGCCAATCTAGAGCACACCTAAAATTGAGCTCAACTCGTTTAACTTGATAGAAAACGAGGGGGAAATTAATATGCAATTTAGTGAACATTTTCAGGAACTTTCTATATTGCTTTTCATATTTGTCTTTCAATAACCGCATTGTATAGGGAGCTCTAGCTTCTAGGCTCATACGGTTTTACTTGCGATTTTGACTTTGTTTCTTTAGGCTTGTTAGATTATTCTTCCGCCTCCTTGGATGTTGGGTTTCCACATTCTCTTGTATCTCTTGATTTTGCACCTTCTCGTGCTATTGAGTGGTTCCGTCACTTCTTATGGTGACTGCCTCACATGGGATTTGATGGTTTCTTCTTTTTGTTGGGCTAGCTGGACGATAGCTTTTTCAATGCTATGGATGGATGCCTTCTATTCTGACTCGAATATGTTCATTCGGGTTGTACACATAAAGCTCAAAAATCTGTTCTATGTAACTTTCTTTTCTGATACTTGATATATGTTGCTCTGAAAATGAACTTCTAGTTTCCCTCCGGTTCGTCTTTGGTTGGTTCCTAAAGCCGGAGGATTACATTCTGAATCAGTTTCACAAATCGGTAAATGTTGCTATCGGGCATGATTTAGTAATACGATATCCTCCGCATGTGTTACACGTTTCGTGATTTGCTAAAAATTGACTCATTTGAGCCGAAATGGCATCAACTCTGGGCTCTAAAGCATTGTTTGATTCTATTTAATGAACATTGGCCTTCTTTGTTGAATTTCTACCTGATTTATGGGTCAATCAAAAATATTTATAAAGTTACTTATGCTAGAAAGGGCAAATAAGGTGTCGAGTCCATAGGAAATAAGTGAAAAGTGCTAATCGAGTTCATTTTTTCTTAATTAATTATACTAGTTTGAACAAATGATATCAAGTAGATTAAATATTGATTTGGTTGTAAAACAATTTGAGAAAAAGATGACACACTTCAGGTTCGTGTAATGCAATAAACTGATCAAATGTAACTTCTATCAATTGGATAATCTCATAGACATTATTCATCAGTGAATATACTAGACACTTTAATTTGGTTATGATGATTCACGTAACCTAATCCGACGAATTGACACAACTGAACACGGTCTACCTAATTACCAGTTAGTTAATATAAAACACAACATAGATCAATGACTATAAGAACTTAATCATAAATGGTTCAATGACTATAATTTGGTTGCGATGATTAATGGTAAATGGTTCAATGATTGTAAGACACGGTCTAGTTAATAATTATTAGACACTGTAATTTGGTTGTGATGATTAATGGTAAATGGTTCAATGACTATAAGAACTTAATTATAAATGTTGATGAACACAAACCAAATAACTAATAATAAGCGAGAATACCATAAAACAACTATTTAATCAATCAAAACCAACATAATGCTAGATTAACCACATGTCTAATCAAACCTCAATCCAATTCTAGAAAGCACAGATACATTTAGTTTATGCAAAAATCCTACACCTAAAAGTGGTTACAAATGGCTTGACCTTGCTTTTGCATGATGAATAGCTCGCTCACGGGTTGGAAGGATAAAACCATTGAAGTTTTAACGATCCGAGAACTCTGGGATGGCACAAAATCGCCCTTCGTGGCTCGCGTGTCGCGAGGGAATGATTGTTCAGCATTTTATTTTCGTTCCACTCATTTATGCTTCGAAGCGCGTGCGTATCAACCCTGATCATCCTGAGACGCCAATATAAGCTTGTAACTAGTCCCAATAAGCATCTTTAATGTTCAACAACCTGAATTATAAAAGCATGCTTGAAATACCACAGTTCTAACTAGAAACTTAATAAAATACTTAATTTATACCCAACCATACTACATTGATTAGATGTATAATCCTTATTTGAGATCTTTTCTAGGAGCACATAAGTCGGGAAGGAGGTCAAATCATTGAACATGCCTCCTATTGTTGTGTCAAGAGTCAACTTGGATGGTGTGAACAACTCATTGTAGAACATGTTAACCGACATCCATGGTTCCGTCTCCTGATGGAGGCAGCTTCTTAATAGCTCCTTGAATCTCTCCTGAGATTCAGTAAATGATTCATTGTCTTTTTAGCAGAACAAGTGGATTTGCTTTCTTAGCTTTGTGGTTTTAGACGGCAGAAATAATTTCATTAAGAATTCTTTACTCATCAGGGCCCATGTGGTAATAGAGCCAGCTGATAGAGAACTCAGCCATGACCTAGCTTTATCGAAAAGAGAAAATATGAAATAGTCTAAGCTTAATAACATCTTCGGTTACGTTTGCAATCTTGTAGATGTCACAATATTTAGTGAACCTAGTTATATGAACGCTCAAATATTCATCGGCAATTACGTCAGTGAATTGGCACAATTTTCAGATCATGTGAATGATTTGGGGTGCAATTTGAAAGTTATGTGCAACTACCCTATGTTTGACGGTGCTTCTGCAAATTATATCGAACCATCGGTTTTATGCAAGGTTTAAAATAATGAAATCTTGCCTCGAGGCATTTTCCCTTCGACTCACGAGGCGTAGGCTTCAAAGCAAACTAAGGTGGAATTAAAAAATAATAACTATATATCTTATAAAAAATAAAACTATAAACCTTAAAAATAATTTTTCAATTATGCATACACGCATACACACATTTATATGTTATTTTATGAAATAGACAAATTTCTACACACTATCATGTATGAAATAGACAAATTTCTACACACTATCATGTAAGATAAATTTTAGTAAAGTTTATGGTTAAACTTAATAAAGATATAAATTTGAGAGTAAAAATAAAGTTTTGTTGAAGAAAAACGTGAAAAAAAATGTGTTTTTAGAAGTTAAAAGTATAGAGTTTTCAGACTAAAGAAATGGTAACGACGTAAAAAAAACTTGGGTTCTCCAAAAGTTTTCTGATGCACGATGAGTCTTAAAGCTACAAAGATTGCACGTCTTAGATACACTTTTTGCTCCGTCTAACGCTAAAATCGGGCCATTAAACTCGTTTCCCACACTGCTACCACCTCACTCCTCTTCCCATGCCTTACACAAGTTTCACCGCCTCGGCCCTTAGAGTTGTACACACAAAAGAACCCATTGGGTTGTGCCTAGTATGTATATTCTCACTGCCTCGCCTCAAGGCGCATATCAAGGCACTGCCTCATTCCGTTTTTAAACTATGGTCTTACGTATTCAAAAATTGGACGTTTAGTCGCTATCTTATTTAAAGTCCAATGTATTTTAACTAATGTACAAAAAGTAAATAAAACAATTAAACAAGAAAAATACTAAACTCACAACTAAAATGAGTTAACTATCAACTCATATTGTTTTCAAAATCACCATGGGGTGTGTTGAGTCAGTTTTCTTCGTTTTTCTTCGTATATCAACTTGTTTTATTCTTTTAAGGTCATAATTACCTGGAGGTAGAAATTATAAACATAATTACCCAATATTATTACTGATATTATGTCTATTTGTAGATATTTTAGTGCTGAAAAGATGTATAAATTTATATACATCAGTAGTTCGCATATTTAACCAACCAACCACTTTGTTTATCCTTTACCTGCTAGGGATTGCGCCCCTAAGTTCACATCCAATATATAATCTAGAGATAAATTAGATCTAAACAAACATGCATAACTTCATAGAAAGTTGCATCCAATCTATACAAACAACTAAATTGATTAATACATCATATGTAAACACAAACACTGCGAGTTCATTAATAATAGACATCATAAATTACACAATAATAGTAAAACATTTATACACAAATCATGTAACAAATTTTTATCTTGCCTAACCGGCTATAAAGTGGCTAGCCGGCCATTACCAAGCTCAAAGCAACCATAATAATCAATAACATGATAAACAAGTTTAGAGAATTGAAAATCCAAAGATTCAAACCCAGTAAGAAATTGTGCGCTAACCAAAGGTCAAATCTTGGATTCCCGGTCGTCCTCGCCTTGTTTGACTTTGAAGGTGGTGATTACAACTCCTAAAAAATCCATATAGCCTTCAACAACCGCCTCCTATTGTCTTTTGTTTTCAGTCCATCACAACATTTTTATCGAGTATGTGTAACTGTGTAAGGCCCCAATCCCGTGCCCCACATTGGATGTTGGATTTACTCATAAACACAGTTCTAAATATCAGAGTTAATTACAACTTTTTCGCGGAATAATAAAAAGTTCAACCATTCATTACAGAACTAAACATTCTTGTTTAAACATTCAATTGTCTTAAAACATAAAATAAAACATTGGGTCTTCCTTCTCTAGATGCTATCCACTCAGTCTATATCATGTTACATCCTCAAGCCAGCTCCTTTAACCTACTAAAAGTTAGCTACGCTGAGTGAGTTCTAGTTAATCAGGCAACATACGTTACATTCACATACTTACAAATATGCATCCGGCGATTCATATTATATACTTAACATGCTCCTCTTTCATTCATACATATTTACATACATATATTCATTCATTCTTTCACATTTTCATACTTTCTTTCTTTTCATACTTTCATGCTTTCATACCTTTCATACTTTCATGTTTTACTCAATTAGTCCATACATACTAACTCTATGTTTTAAAGAGCATTTCGCCCTGCATACCTCGGATATTATTAGGGTCCAGTGCCCTACGTACCTCGGATATTATTAGAATCCGGTACCCTATATACTTCTGATATTATTACGCCCTGCATACAACCATATATATCTTGTCATACGACCATACATACTTTATCATACAACCATACTTACTTTACATATCTTTTTTTGTTATACATATATATATATATATATAGGATTATGTTCATTTCAGAAGTGTTTCTTATGGCGAGAAGTGCGAGAAGAGATTCTAACCAATCATATAATTTCTTTTTTATTTTCTAATTATTTATATACAAGGGTATATTAGTGAAATATAAAGTACATTGTTTTGTAACTTATACTCATTAATGGTTTAATAATTAATGATAAGTTACTAGAAAATGGTAAGTTACAAACTATTATTATTGTTTTCTATTTCATATGAAATTTGAACCATTGGAATCTATTTGATCTAAAATCATTTTATTCTAAAAATGACTAATTATTATTTTGAAGTGGTAACTGATCTTGAAAATGTGTGTAGGTACGTGTGTAGGTACCTACATCAATATATACTACAAGACAAAGGATATATCGTTCACATGCACATGAAAATCAAAACACTTACTATTCTCTTCAGACATGATGTAGGTACGTGTGTACCTACATCAACATGTAGGTACATGTGTAGCTACCTACATCAATTTGTTCTCTTCATACATAATATAGGTACCTACACACGTACCTACATCAATATATTCTCTTCATACGCTTACTACATCAATTTATTCTTTTCATACATGATGTAGGTATCTACATCAATATGCACATGTGTATCAATCTCATATGGAAAGTCGGATTTCATGCCGAGTTATGTCAAGAGATTTGGGAGTGAAACAAGGGTTTGCATAAGTTAATTATTTTATCTCTACACCATTCTGACGACTTTACCCTTTTAAGCCTAAAATATATGGTCAAATATTCAAAGTATTTACAATAATGCCATCTTGTGTTTTAAGCCATTGATTTGTGTATTGGATGAGATTCACTTCTCGCGCTTTTCGCTCTAATATCACTTCTCGCATGATCCATCCCCTACACACACACACACACGCTCAGATACATCCATACATACTCTTAACTCTTTCTGTATCATTCATAAGCATTCATATCGCATACACTTACCACTTAAGGTAAGTGTATTTACTAAACACATAGGAGTATTCACACAACCCCGAAAACATAACAGAGAAAGGGGCTAGAAACTCACCTAAATCCAGTTTCTCTCGGAGTTAACTGTAATACCCCTCCTTAGCTGTGTACGACTAACCGTGTAACAATTATGAGTATCAATTATCTTGTTCTAACGATCTCATACTTCTAGGTTAGTGAACCCTCAACTAACGGGGGTCTAGGGCAGCGTCCCTGGTAGCAAGGTCAAGGGGCGGCAGCCCCTAGCAGGGTTCAAGGGGCAAGCCCCTAGCTGGGGTCGAGCTGTCATGTCAGCTTGAAAAGTTTCATTTCATTAGTAATGCTTCATTAGAAATTCATTAGAAAATTGACTTTTCATAATTTGAGCTAAGTCCATTTTAATCGAATTCAAACCAATCGAGTCGAGTCGAGTCCTCTTATTCGACTCAATTCGTTCTAATCGATTCGAGTCCACCTATTCGTCTCAATTCGTTCCAATCAAGTCGATTCATCCCATTTGACTTGATTCATTTCAATCGAGTCAAGTTCGGCTCGATTTGAAACTTGTTTTTTCATGCCTTTCCATTCTGATCACTTCTGTCACACCCCAACCTAAGGCGGAAATATCAAGGTGTGATCCGATTGCTCACAGGTCAAAGATACTATCATAATATGAACGTGACAATATCTAATTAATTATTTTATTTGAATTATACACACAATATTCAAATACAATAAACAAATTAACTATACATATATAGGCTCAAATAAAAATTAATATCCCAAGGTCTTGTCTACATGTCCAACCTTCAATTTTCAATACAAGCAACCTGCATATGCGTAGAAAATGGAGTTTTTTCAACATAAAATTGAGTGAGAATATCACCAATTTCGACACAACAATATAAATAAGCATGATGTAATAAGTGCGGTAAATATAATCAAAACACAAAAAAGTATGTGGACCGTTGCCAAGCGAATCAGGCGTTGGTCACTAGCAGGAACACCCGCTATATGATTGATTGAATAGTAATCCCAATATACGATTGATTGAATGGTAACACAAGTAAGCAAGTAGCACGTATGTTTGATTAAATCACTCACAATAACACGTATGCATTTGTTTGAATATATATAGTATGAAAATACGAATACGTACACATTTGTCCCCAAAAAGATTAGAAAATTTGTAAAACAGGGGAATGATAAACTCGCCTTAAGCGATTACTAAAGGTGATTAAACGAGCTAACAACGAGTCATCCACTACATGTCAAATGATATATATAATTCATCATATGAGATTTTAGGATATGATAATATAAATAAAAACGAACTCATGACCGCTGGAATCAATCCAAACGGACGTTTAGAACTCAAGTTATGTTTGTTTTAAGATTTAAACGAGTTGGTACTAACCAGAATCCGAACAGCGAGTCGGAAGTCGGGTTTTGGTCAGTAACCTTAAAATTACGTTACGAGAATAAAAGTCTTCTGGACCGAACGTTGAATCCGACCAGAAGTATGAGAAAACGTTAAGTCAAACTTGTTGACTATTATGCCCTTAAACGGGTCCAATTGACCACCGAGACTCCCTCAATCAGCAAATTGATTGAGGGATTTTGTTCTACAAAAACAAATCTACAATATTGAAGAAGATGACTTACCCGAACGATAAATGGAACAAGAGATAATCGAGGTCAAAGGGTCTTGAAGCTTGAAAATCAACGAAGACTTGAAGAACTTGAAGAATTGAAGAAACCGACAATGGGGAAAGGGAACTTTCATGGATTTTAGTTATGGTGGCTGGTATTGAAATAATAATTTAGGGTTTTATGATATGGCTTGTTTAAATATTAAGGGTTAAGGCTTGTTTATTAGGAAATAACTATTTTAGGAAACCGAATAATCAATTAATGACAGAATCGGATATAATAACATATAGATTTCGACTTGGACAACAAGAAAATGTCTTGGGATCTGTAATAACATTTATTGGAGTTTAAGATTCGTTAATTTAATCAAAAATAAGAAAGAATTGGCAAAATTAGTCCCTGTAGTTTTCGAAAATGTGATTTTTAGCCGTTTTAATCGATTTTAAAGGTTTCTAAGGACTATTTGGCATAATTGAAAGTTATGAAATTATAAAATAAGTTAAACCAAGTTAAATACATATAAATACAAGTTTTAAATAGTTCAAATGATCCGAATTACGTTCCCGAATCGGTTTAAACAAATACTAAAAATCCAAGATGTTACAACTTCCTTACGTCCCTTATGCCTGTTTTACTGATACAACGAGTGCTGGGCCGTAACAACTTGATTCTCTTGGTTTAACAAGGTCCGAACATCACTAGTTCGTCCCGACTTAACCCAACAACTAGTTTACCAAAAGTATATGTTTTTCTTACCCTATAAGGCCTGAATTGCCTTAGTATCAGATCTTAAAACAAACCGACATAAAAAACCTAACCTTTAAAAGTGTACCTTACGGGTTCCGGTAGGTTCGAATCTGGACCAACACATGAATCTAGACGTGTTTTCTTGTTGTTTGATGATGCTTGAACACGAAATCTCTCTGTTTTCTCTTGGATCTCGGATCCGGATGAGAGGAAGGAGTGTTTGTGTGTGTTTTTGAGTGTTTGTATGGAGGCAAATGTGATGGAAATGAGAGGTTAGGATTTTAGGGAGATTTAAGGATTTTAAATACTCGAAGTCTATGGACCTTAGACCCGTAACCATTTCTAAGTCCATGTATTAATCCTAAGCCTACCACTCAATCTCATTATTATTTAACAAACTTAAATAACAACACACATATTTTAAATAATAAAACTTATTTTATTTATTACTTTCAAAATACGGATGTTACATTTTGTGATTGACATATGGAATGTGGCCCTTGAGCTGCTCACGAACTATGCAGCTTTCTTTTTGTTATAAGCTGAACCTGAATTGACTTTTTGTCCAAGTAATGATGAATTAGAGCAAAATCAATGTCCATAAGAGTGCCCACGGATCGTGCATGGTCCAGTCAAATCTTTGTTCTTTATTTTCTTCAATTTACGTGCTCGCTTCCCTTAAGAATCCTTCATTTTAAGCTTAGAACCTATAACTTGTTCAAACAATTATATTCTAACAGGTTTTAGAGAATAATCAACATCAAATATAGTGGAAAACACATTAAAAATCTTGTGGTCTTGCAGGCACATCAAATACCCCCACACTTGAGCATTGCTTGTCCCAAATCAATCTCTCATGCAAGCATTAGCTCCCAATCAATTGCATTTTTTCACTTCTTGATTTTATTTCTATGAGGTTCAATACCCTCCATTCAAGCTTAGAAAACAAGGTGGTGGTGAGAAAGCTTCTTAAATCAGTTCCAAGGAAGTATTTGTAAATTGTAGCATCCATATCAAGTAACATTTTGAAATAGAGAATTTGTCATTTGAGGAATTCATTTGGAGATTGAAGGCCAATGAAGAAAGAGCTAAAAGTCATGATGAGAAGGAGGATGATCAAGGTAAGTTGTTGATTTCAATAGATGATGGGCAAGAAAGATATTGGAATGGTGAGTTTGATTGTGGTTAAAATAGACGAGGGTAAGGGCTTTAAGTACTGTGGATAGGGTACAGATTGTGGTTATGGTAAAGGTTGAGGAGGCCTGCGCTCCATAATAATGAAGACCAATGTGAGCATGCCATGCACAAAAAGAAAAGAAATGTCACGTGTTACAATTGTTACGAGTATGCTCATCATGCGGCTGAGTGCCCCAAGCTAGAGTGAATGGAATAGAAGGCTAATTGTATTAAGAGGATGAGCCAACGTTACTCTAATGCAAAGCGGGACAAGTTCACTATTAGAGGTGAATGATAGATAATTATAAAAGTTGGAGACAAAGTTGGATGGCGCAATATTCTAAGTACGGTGGTTGGTGTTGTTTTCAGTTTATGATAACTATTACAAGAGTTGACTTGTTTTGTTCTATCTCTTGTTTTGTGAGTTCAACTTTAGATCAGAATCTTCAACTAGAAAAAACCTATCGTGTCAATCAATTTTTTATAGTACATAACATACATTAAAACCACGAGTCCCTTGGCCGTGAACTTTTGTAGACTATCGTAACATATTACGTACAACCTTTGTCAACTCTCATAATTGCTTACAACTATGATAAGTATTAACAAGTGTAAAAATAGGGAGTTTCATACTTAAACTAAATTAAATAAAATCTTCAGGTTTTTTTTTATAATAATTATTTAATTAAAATCACCTTTGTTTTAGCAGCAATAGTCTTTCTATCTAATGAAATAATTGAAGGGTTTACTCTCTTTAGACCTCCTGTTGCGGGGCTCTTTGGGCTCCCAAAAGGCCCCAATGAAACACCCCCCTGGCGCTTTGCGCACTTTGGAGGGTGGGGCGCTTCCCACATAGCGCCGGTGGGGGGGGGGGGGGGAAGAAGATGGCCATTGATTGGTTGGGTTTATTTATTTTATTTTTATTTAATAAATAATAATAATGAAGTAACGATTGGAAGGGGTATCATCAATTACACTTTTTTTTTTGTCAAAAAGCTCATATGGTGACGTGATGCCATATGACGCAAAACGCCATATAGGAGCTCAATCTACTACACGCGGTTTCACATTCTCCCAAGACGTTACTTGCCATAAGTGGGATTAGCCAAACAAAACTGATGGGCTTATCTATTGCCTTGCTCCTCCGCTCCATACTGCTCCAGCCGCTCACTGTAATAGCTTGCTTCTCGGGTGGCTCGCCGTGTTAAAAAAGAGTAAAAAGGATTAAATCGGGATGACATAAATGACAAATATACTCTTTAAATATATTTTCAACAAAATTTTCCAAATTAAATAATTTATATATTTATAAATTTTAAGGAGCTCGAGAAAGGACGAATATAAGCAGCCAACAAATGGTCAAAAGAGCTTAAATGCACATTTACCTTCTTTTCTTGCATCAAATCCATGAAGTCCCTACCAAGACTGTGTCAAGATGAAAAGGGTTGTCATCATAATTTTACAAGGACAAATAAGTGAATAACCCCCCACCTCAAAGTCATGTCTGGTACAATTTCCTCATTTATCACAACATATCAATCAACCCTAAAGCAGTTCATGTTTTGCTGCTCCAAATCAAATAAAACACCATAAAATCTTAAAAAAGATCGATGTTTTTGGTCAATTTGTGCAAAAAAAGATACACGTAGCTCATTGTCACATGCAAATCTTAAGCGCGGGCCATATCGTGAACATCGCATTCATTGAATGAAGTTAAAGATTCCTTTGCACACATGTGGCTTCATATGTAACAGTTGATACACACATGTATGCATTTTTTTTCTTTTAGGTTTAATGTCATGGGGTTTGTGTTTTTGCTTATACCAACAATGCAGCATTGGGATGCATCAATGTACAAACATGAAGGTACAAAATATTTTGTGTTAAAACTCGAAAACTTAAATCGGGTTTAAAGAAACATGTAAGTATGAAATCGATGCCAGCATATCAGTAACTTAATCTAGTGATTATCTGATTCTGATTCTTTTTAGTTATAATAATTAATTTGAACACGCATCCAATTATGCATTTAAGCAAAAAAGGTAAAATCCCAAAAGAGAATACTGTTCCAAATGTTACATGAAAAAGATGTCAAGTATGACTTTTGACTCCATCATATTAGTGATGTGTACATTATACCTGACAAATAGCGTGTTATTTTAAAAAAAATGATTATTTGGTTTAAGGCCAGAGCACGTTTTTACGAAAAATGGGTGCGAACGAGCCGTTTAAAAAGAGAAAATTCTGAAAGTAGTCCTATTTAGGAGAGAGAATCTGGAAATAGACTTTGAGATTTTCAAGTTCTCAAAACAATCCACCCAAAACCGTTGGCGCCAATGCATTTGGTGTGAAATTCACCCACCACTAAATCGTTGACACGTGTAAAGTGACTGACACAATCCGATAGTTTTACTTTCAAATCTATCTGTTCCGATTAGTTTGGTCTGAAATTCGTGTTCATGTAAAATTCGTCTGACCAGACGAATTTCAAGTGAATTCCGTGGATCCTATCATCTTCATCTTCGTCACATCCTCCCTTCGTCGTCGCCGCCACCCATCTCCTTCTCCGACGAACTCCAAGAGCTCAACCTTTTCCGGCGAGTCACCGCCATCGCCAGAAATTCATATGGATTTGACCGGCGGTGGCAGTGGCTTGCCAGAAAATGTTGAGCTCTTGGAGTTCGTCGGAGAAGGAGGATGGGTGGCGTCGGCAGCGAAGGGAGGATGTGATGAAGATAAAGAAGATGAAGATGGTGTTTTTTTGAATTTCTTCTCCGAAGATGAAATTTACGTAAAATTCATCTGGTAAGACGAATTTGAAAAAAACACGAATTTTTATGGAGGTGATTTTAATACCAGCAAATATATATTTAATTACAAAACTATCTGGGCCGATTGATTTAAAGACAAAAGCCACGTGGTATGTGATGTTATGTACATTTGTCAGGATTTCATTGAACGACCAAATCCATCATTGGGATTTCCAATGTCACAGATCCTATGGTTTTGGATGGATTGTTTTGAAAAGATTTTTAAGGATTATTTTCAGATTCTCTCTCTAAATTTAGAATTTTTCATGAAAATGACCATTTTGGGCATGTGTGAGGGCCTGTTCTGGCCTATGAGCTTTTTTAAAGAAAAAATAAAAATTAAATCTGCCCATTCAATCAATTGCTAATGTCTAAATCAGCCCAACATCACACACTTGGGTCAAGATTGTCGGAGGTAAACTTCACATGATCATATAATGTCAAGTTTGACTTTAAACTTACAGGGTTTGACAAAGCTCTTTTAGTTCATAACCATATAAAGCTTATTCTACTTTGAATAAAATCTATAAAATAGCTTCACCTCAATATCTAATCCAAATTGAGATTTTAAGTAGAAATGATTCCTAGAGTGGATGCAAGACCAATAATCATCTACTGAAACAAAGCACCGAAGTAGACTCGTTTTCGAAAACTAAATAAAGAACAAAATTTTCATGTGTCGACTTTCATGATATGATCAGGAGTTGATTCAAGAGATAGGAGACTATTACTTGAACCGTGTTGACAACACAAATATGGAGAAAAGGCCTAAATTTAAAAAGATATAACTTGGGAAATTCTGGAGCCCATTACCAAAGGTCTCCACGAGCCCATGTGGCAAACCATCTATCATGCATTCATGCCCAAATTACACATATGGGGCTCCGATTTTTGTCCATAATGACTTTTCCCCGATTTTTGCAATCTTCGAAACCGTTCCTTAACCTTACGCGTTTTCACTGATTAACGTGACCTAAGTTGTTATTTTTAGCATCAATTCGTTATTCAATTGTTGATTTGTAAATTTAGAAATGTTGCAAATCTGACAAATGTAGAATTCCTCTTTAAAACGACACATTTGGAATCGTGCGTTTCATTCAGAATTTGATTAACTTTTCTTTATTTGAGGATTATCTTTTACCATACATAATCACAAAATCAGAATCATTAGCAACCTCACACATCACTTAAACCGATAAAATTGCTACTTGAAGTCACAATAATCACTTTGTATGCACAAGCATATCCAAACGCCTCCTAATAGCTCTTCCATAAAAAGAGCTCTAATATAAATTACCTGATAAGCATATGCACACTGCAATTTTTACCCTTTACAAATCAAAAACTGCATAATACGCAAATAATCAATATTGATGTACAGGAATCATAAACATAAACATAAACATAACTCATATAACGACGTAAATGAGACTGAAACTGTAAAAGGAAAAAACAAAAAAACAAAAAAAAAATAATAAAAAAAAAATAATAATAATAATAACTGGCTTGAAAGATAGTAGTAGTAATAAACTTCCAAAGTATGCATTTCATAAATACTTCCAAATGGGATCAGTAACCTACAAATCATAGTTGAAGATTATTATCTTAACCTCAAAAAGACCATATTTCTGACATAAGTTTCATGGTTAGAGGTGTCTATTGTGGCCCATTTACTTAGGAATGGGCCAATACAGATTATGTATTATCTCTAACATACATAATCCAAAGAAATGGGTCAAAACAGTTACAACTGTAAGTGTATGTTTATTGCAAAAACCTCCTAAATCATCAAAAAAAGCATTAGCTTATTAGTGAAATAATACATCTTTGGAATCACATTGTAACAAAAACTTTGTTTCGGAAAAACGTGTTTCACGTCAACCCAACTCAACCCAATATTACTCATTTTGACCCGATCATGTGTTGATCATTACCCAATCCGTCCGTTTTGCCACTTGTAGTCTTAATAATGCATACGATAAATCTGCAACAAATATTTCAATACTCATAAATGTTTCACAAATATTCAAAAATATAGCTCGAAAACAATACAAACCAACATAGGCAATGACACAATCGTATCAGCAAAAAAAACAAATCCAAATCGAAAGAAATCCCTTCCATAAAACACCTAAACATCAATGAATCTTGTTTTGTTATTTTTACCACACGTATGACCTTCTTTATCATTAATAATTGTGTAATTCGAGCTGCTTATGTCTCTAAAATAGCAGAACTCATTATCACCATAATTATACATCTGTTGTGTACTCCCCAATCCACTGACCACCAAATTGTCCTTCACAAGCATCGATCCCTGACCCGTTTGCACATTTTCAAGAACACTTGACAAAGACTTAGAACCCGAATTAGCCGTCTTGTTCTCATTAAATCCCAAAGTAACATTCGCTACCTGAGTAAAACTTCCATTCCCTTTACCCTCAGTATCCGAATATATATAAAACGAAAACGATTTTAAAGATTGTTTCAAATAAACAGAAGACGCCTTCTTGGCAGACACACTGTCATTAAACTCTATCAACTGATCAACTATTTGCAAGTTACCGTTTTTTGCCATCGCCATAATATTACTATAATTAAACTTTTGAGTCGATTCTGTTACTATCTTACCAAACGAAGATTGTACCCACCCTGCTGAATTTATTGACCGTGTGACATTAGTAACAAATGTCCCGTCCAAACCCGTGTAATTATAGACCAAAGAAACACGAAGAGGCGAAATATTTTGTGACAATAACTTCCCATGTGTCTTCTCACTCTTTTTATCTAACCAAACATGTAAATTTGCATCAATGTACCAAACGTTTAACGCGTTCGTGACACTAAACGCAAAATCATGGGCTTTCCCGTCTAGAATTGTTCCTAAAAACGGGGTTATCTCGATATCATACGTAGGAAGGTTAAACGACCCGATTCCAGTAACGGGCCTCCACAATAATGGGTTAACACCGCCCGTGTAAACCACTGTGAAAGGCCAAATTGCACCAACAACTCCACCATCTAAACTTACCAAAACCTCACGAAACGGGCCATTACCCGCGAACCCTGTCAGATTATTACTCAAAATGTACTCGTTTGGAACGTTAGTCTGCCAAAACTCATCATTTTCATGAAACGAAACGTATACTTCGAGAACCGCTTTATACGCATTTTGGGGAACTATAAACTGTTTCGACATCACATCCGTCAAATTCTCGATTTTGAACCATAACCCATCGTTTATCGGTAACTTTCTCGAAACGGGTATGATCAAATCGGCACGTTGATCATGTAACCGATTCGAATTTTTCGAAACATGATTACTTTTAGCAGGGTAAAAATGGATACTAATATTCACATGGTAGACACCCGTATAAGTCTTATCAATAATATTACCCATATAAACATCAAGTGTTTGATTAGTCATGAGTAAGGAGTGATACCTAGTAACATCTTTCTTAACCGTCCATTCGATCCCGGTGGGCCTCGGCTCGGCCGTGCAGCTTCTGAGAAGCTCGACACCGCCGAGCCAGACCCCGAAAATGCGGTCGAATTGGCGGCCTTTACTGGTGGCAGTCCATTCAAGTACAATTTTGTTTGTGGTCTTTAATAATGGGCAGTTTGATGGTGGTGTGTAGTTGGCGGAAACCGGCGGTTTGCCGTAGGTGAATCCGAAATCATGGGTTAGAATATGGGTTGAGCAGGGTTTTGTGTGTGGGAGTTGGAGTGGTTTAGTTACTTCAAAGTAGGTGGTGGGTTGGGTGGTGGTGGTGGTGGCGGTGGTGGTGAGTGGTGGCCGGAGTGTGGTGGCGGAGATGAGAGAGAAGAATAGGAAGAGGAGAGAGAGGACGGTGGAAGCCATGAAGATTTGATGGTGGTTGAGAAAACAAGGAGTTAAGGTTGTTGGATTTTAAGGGAAAAAGGTCGTTAGGATATTAAGAGGTTTTGCCGGTAGTTTGGATGGATATATGCTTTGGAGTGGAGTATTGTGGTTCAAATATAATAATAATTAGTATTATTAATTATCGCATTAAAAATCATTTAACTTTTTTTAAAGACTAAATTTTTACACTTTATAGGAAATCCGCGGAATTACTTAAATTCTTTTCTTAACTTATAAAATTGCATCTTTTCTAAAAATGAAAGTTTTTACTATATAATGTACAATATTTTTCAAATATGATTTAAGGAAATATGCAGTTTGTAAGTTTAGAATATCAGCTTGCTTATAGAATTGGTTTTTAAGTTATTATTTGATTTTTGGATTTATGTAAAATGTTTGAATTCAAATAATCTGAATTATGAAAAAAAAAACTATATATAATTTCAAATTGTGTCAAAAATCATGCATCCAGATTAAAATTTATAATTCAAATTGAAGTATTTTCTAGTCCGATTGGGGTGATGGAAAAGTGTGGCTTAATATAAAGATGACAACAACACTTTAGATGTGCTTTAAAGAATAGAAAGAGACTAGTCACCTTGTTTATAAATATACGTATACAATATCAAAATCCTTGTCTTTTATCTACAGAGTTAAAACAAAGTATTGTGGCCTAAAAGTTAATAAAGATCACAATAACCTAGTCACATATTTGTTACAAAGTGACAACGAAGGGGTTCATTCGATAATTTGTTTGTTAGCATAATAAGTTGGAATTGAAATCTGGATTAAACAACAGCACGCTCCGTTGGAGAATAAATAGAATCGGAATTAAACTGAGGAATATTCAATCAACATTTCACATATGGTGCATTGATTACCTAGAAAACAAACATAAAACTGAAAAACATCAGTTTAATCTTGAAAGTTGACCTGAATCACCGTTCAGAAAGAAAACTTCCAACGGTTTATAACTACTTGAAGATGATTCAGCAAAAGTCGATCCAAATCTATATGTCGGTTGCAGTATCTTGCTTCCTTTCGGGCAAGGTACTGTCAGTATCCTTGGGCCCGTCCTCATCTGCCAAATCTACAAAGTTCATAAGCTTTAGAAACACTTAATCTGTTCAAAATCATCACTCAATTTTATAAACACTTGTCTAAAAGACCATAGGGTTAATAAAATGTTACCTCAACAATACCCTTTCGAGGGGCGTGAATGGCGAGACATAAGCTGTAATCATTCTTCACACGTCCACGAGAATCTTTATTTACAAGCCTTTCAACAAAAAGACAGCTAGCATCCCGATACCCCTAAAGTTTTCGGTTTAAAATAATAAAAACTACAAAAAAGTAGCAGGTGTGTTTACGAAATTACAACGAATACCTTCCATAAGCGCACGACCACAAGGGCACGCGTGTCCAATAACATAATACGACCGAGTGAATCCGTTATTGCCGCCAATGTCCCGCTAGGTGATAAGGTTAGTTTCTCTCCCTTTCTCGGGTGATCTTTCAAACATGTAAGGGGCAAAGCTGCAAAATTAACTTATTATTAAATATTATTGATTTTAAAATTTTCATATAAGCCGTTGCGAAATTTAGAATAAAAGAGACCTCGAGCAAAAGGTTGCGGTTTTGGTTCGGGTTTTTTTGTCGGTTGTTGGGTCCTCCAAACCAATTTAGAGAAAGAAGCTATGGTTGAAAATGTTGCGGGTACAACTTTTGATAAAATGGCTCCAACAAAAGACCTGCTTCGGTCTTCAGAAAGCCTTTAAAAAACCCAAAACAAAAAAGTAATATTATATAATAATTAATATCAGAAAAAAGGAAGTTTAATAGTTAACACCAACCTGAATGCTGAAATTGCAGCATCGGCTCCAATGGTAACAGCGCAATAATAACGATCACTCGACTGCTCAACAATAAAAGCAGCTGAATTCAAATACCAGAATACTACCTTAGTATAATTACTTAACTACCCCCAAACTTTAGTAAAATGCCAAAACTACCCCCGTACCTGGAGTTCCAGAAGAGGTGGTGGCATGATGCCAGTAACCGCAGCATCGACACATGAACCGTATTTATTAACGTTCCAGCATTGATAAGGAATAAGGGAGGATGAAGTTTCATATTCTTCTGAGCCTTTATCGGTTGATGATTGATTC
This sequence comes from Bidens hawaiensis, assembly GCF_021521415.1. Taxonomy (NCBI): domain Eukaryota; kingdom Viridiplantae; phylum Streptophyta; class Magnoliopsida; order Asterales; family Asteraceae; genus Bidens; species Bidens hawaiensis. Next base: position 179,452 of record NW_027494691.1, on the reverse strand, counting down.
CAAAACCGGTTTTGCGTTTCTTGATACCATTTCTTCAGTACCCTCTACACACCAGAATTATATTTGTCAAATTATTATTAAACATTTAAATCAATTGTTATAAAATTATATGACATACCTGAATGTCGGATCCATCAAAACGAGCAATTATGCTGGGTATAACGACACACACTTCCTCAGATGATGATGTGTCTTCTGTAATATCTCGCTTGGTCCCACGCACTCTTAATCTTAGAATCTTTCCAGGATATACAAGCTGGAAGAAGAAATTAGCATATTTTTTAAACAAATAATTAGCTTCTCTGTGACAATTATACACGATTGTCACACTTATCATCAACACTCCAAAGTCCAAAACTTTATAAACATATCAAAATTTGCATATTTACAAAAACAATGCTTTACAAAACACAAACAGATCATCTCAACATAAAATTACCATAATGAGATCAAATCATAACAAATACTAAAAACCCAGATACAATTCTAACCATTTATATCTCAAAACAATCAATTTTGCAAAAACACATAATAATCAGTAAAACCCAGTACCTGTTTATGAATAAGATCACCACCAAGTGAATAAATCAACAAATACCCACAAGACGTTCCAACAGCAATGACCCTAATATCATCAAACACCAGCCACTCAAGTGCAGACACATACTCCGCCTCAATTGGGGACAAATTGGGTCGGATCTTGACCCGGAAATTAGCAGGGGCGGAAGCGTGAGACCACTCGAGAACAAGGAGGAAGTAACGGTTGGCGATTGCGAGTGAGTCAGTGTCGAGTGCGCAAATGAGATTGGGGTTGTCGAGCCAGCCTTCTTTACCGGCGCCCAGGTCGGAAAGGTCGAGGTTGGCTATGGTTCCGAGATCGGTCAAGTGGGCTCTTCGAGACATGTTTTGTTTTAGGATTTGGAAATTAGAAGATTTTGCTTCAAAACATAACTGAAATCAAGTGTCAAAAGAAGGTAATTTGATTATTATTATTATTATTATTATTATTATTATTATTTGGGGGAGGGATGAATCTGAAACTCATTTTCATAAAGTTTTATATTTTCTTTTTTAAAAATAAACTTCATTCATCAAAAAACGCCACTAGCAAGTCTTTAACTATAGGACCCCTAGGGAAACCAAAGTTACATCATGCCAAACGAGTATTTACACCAATCATTCCACTGTAAATGTTATCTAGATCTATGCCGGACCCAAAAAAATGAACACGACTTAATCGTTTCCACCACTTCAATCGCTCTCCGTGCTTTCCGATTGAAAATTCTTACATTCCTTTCATTCCAAAGACACCACATAGTGGTAACAACGATGCCATGGATTGTCTGGATCTCATGTTTTGTCTTCCCCAAACGCTCTGCCAACGTTAGTAAATCTCTCACCTCAAAAGCGAATATAGGCGCCAATTTACACCAATTTTCTATTCTTGACCACACTTCGGCAGAGAATATACAGCCCGTGAAAATGTGAGAAGGCGTCTCCGGGTCAGCTGCACAAAACAGACAGGAGACCTTCTATGATAACCCCGCGTCTGGTTAGCTCTACTCTAGTTGGAAGCCTGTTAAGTTCTGCTCGCCATGCCATAATCCTACATTTGTATGGCGTCCATCCCGACCAATCCATTCTAAAACTGGACCTCGTATGGGTCCTATTAGACAGCAACTTTTTAGCAACTTTGACCGAAAAAATACCTGAGTTGTCGCCTTTCCACTGCCAGCGGTCCTGCCCTTCATTCCATCCATGCTCGTGAATAGTCGACAACAACTCGAAAAGTTCAGTGACCTCTTCGGCTAATGCAGGAGCTCTTCGCCAATCCCATTTCAGTCTCTTTTCTCCATTACGAAAACCAACCCGGTCCACAACTGTCGCCCATTTATGTTTCTCCAATCTGAAAAGGTTTGGAAACGACATTCTGAGAGGTTCAATACCCAACCAAGAGTCACTCCAGAAGTTAATGTTAATCCCATCCCCTACAATGCCAACAAAGTAGCTGTTAAGGTCTTTGCCATTTGGGAGCTTTCTTTCGCCAATCTTTACAATCTGTCTCCAACACCCGTAAGAGGAGAAGCTACAAGGAAGCATGGTCCAGGTTCGGCTAAAACCATGACAGCCTACTACTACCTTTTTCCACAAGCTATTGCCTTCTTTTTTAAACCTCCAAGCCCATTTTTAAAGAAGAGCTTCATTAGTATCTCTAAGCTTGTTAATACCCAAACCAACCGCATCTTTCGGACTCGTAACTGTATCCTAAGACACCCAATTAATCTTTCTCTCTTCATTGGATCCCGCCCATAAAAAGTGTCTCATAATACTTTCAATTTTCTCTATCACAGCCAAAGGAGCTTTGTATAAAGAGAAGTAATATATAGGAAGATTTTCCAGTACCGATTTAATTAGCGTCACCCTCCCTCCGATTGATAACGTCTTCGACTTCCATGAAGCAAGTCTAGATCTCACCACCTCAATTACCGGATCCCAATTGCTAATCCGGTTCATATTTGCGCCCACTTTAATTCCCAAATATGCAAACGGGATGGTACCCCTTTTACAACCTAAAACCTCCATCATATTATCCATTTCCGTATCTTCAGTCTCAATCCCGAACATATTAGACTTGTGAATGTTAATGCAAAGACCCGAACATAAATAAAACACTCGAAGTACTCGTGCTGTTTTCTCCAAGTTTTCACGCGACCATTCTCCCAAAATAAGTGCATCATCCGCGTAAAATAAATGAGTGATATCCGTTTCATGGTCCGTAAAATTCCCCGGTCGCTTTTGCTTTAGTCAGCATCCACAACAAAGCCTCCCTGACAATCAAGAATAAAAATGGCGACAGTGGGTCGCCTTGTCGAAGACCCTTCTCGCATTTAAATTCAAAAGTAGGCGAACCATTAACTAAAACTGCTGACCGAGCCGAGACAAGACGAGTATCCCTCTAACCCAAGTACACCATCTTTGGGGGAAGCCCATTTGTGTCATGATAGAAATCAAGAAATTCCATTTAAAGTTGTCATATGCCTTCTCAAAATCTATTTTTAAGAGAAACACCTTCCTATCTCTTTTTCCAGCCAGTTCATAACCTCATTAACAATTAGAGGGCTGTCAAGTATAAAGCGATCTCTTAAAAACGCCGATTGCGACTCCGAGATCACCACACCCAAGACTTTCTTAAGACAATTAGCAAGGACTTTGGAAATAACCTTACTAATCATCCCAATAAGTGTGACAGGTCTATAATCTCTCAGCCCCAGCGGCGTTTTTACCTTAGGAACTAAGGTAATAAACGAAGAGCCGCACCCAGTATTGATAACCCCCGTTTCGTGAAAAGTTGTCAATGTGTGAAAAAAATCCTCCTCCGTCAAATTCCAGAATCGCTTCAAAATCTGAAATTGAAGCCATCTGGACCTGGCGCCTTATTTGAACCGCAATCGAACACTGGTGTGCTTGAAGTAGTTTAATATTTATTAACTAAATTAACTAAAATTAAACACTAAGTAATACTCTAGACTCTCTAAAACTCGACTAAACTACTAACCGGCAAGTGAACCGATTGACTCTAGTAAAGCTAAGTAAGTCCGGATATCGAACCCACGAGACTCTTTAAATTACGTTTTATTAGCTAATTAGACTCGACTACAAAATACGACTTATTAATTATATTTGTTTGGGGGATTTAAATTACTAATTTAATACTATAATTAAAAACTAATTAAGAAAACAAGTAATTTAAACGAAAACGAAGTTTGTTTATGAAAATAAGATGATGATGAGAAAACTACCTAGGCTAGACTCCCCTAAATTTCAGTAATGAATTGACTCGGGAAAATATTTAGTTATGTACTGGGATCGTAAAATAGACACTTATAAGAAAACCCGAACAGGACCCCTGACCATTCTCAAGCGAAATCTATGGATTTCTAACAAGTTTTAACGCACACCAGTATTAAAAATCAAGTTCGCTTACGGTCACCCAATTGTTTATAATTTAGTTCCTTTATACGAAATCCTACCTTACAACGCGGAAATCAAAGGCAATTTACTATACTTAATTGATTTGATAAAACAATAATAAATATCAACCCTAGACGGACTCCTTACAAAGAACTAAATCTAGCAAGATTAAATAGTAAAGACTTGTCAATAACCTAGCACTTTACAGATTTTAGGTTAGCAGACACTTAGGTTTATTTGACAATATTATTCCTATGATCTTATCATGACATTAATCATAAAATAATCAAAAACACAAAGTAATTGAGCTAATAGCAATCCTATCATATGACAAACAATAATCAAGGAAAACTATGGAATAAAACTCATCAAACAATCCTAAGTATCCATATGCATCAATTAATTATAGATAAATCTTTTACTAGATCATTGATGTGCTAAAAGTAGTTTAATATTTATTAATTAATTTAACTAAAAATAACACTAAGTCATACTCTAGACTCTCTAAAACTTAACTAAACTACTAACCGGAAAGTGACCCGGTCGACTCTAGTACAGCTAAGTAAGTCCAGATATCGAACCCACGAGACTCTTTAAATTACGTTGACTAGCTAATTAGACTCGACTACAAAACACGACTTATTATTTATATTTGTTTAAGGGGGTTTTTATTTAAAATACTAAATTAATACTGTAATTAAAACTAATTAAGAAAACAAGTAAATTAAACGAAAACAAAGTTTGTTATGAAAATAAGATGATGATGATGAGAAAACTACCTAGGCTAGACTCCCCTAAATTTTGGTAATGAATTGACTCGGGAAAATATTTAGTTATGGATTGGGATCGTAAAATAGACACTTAAAAGAAAAAACCAAATAGGACCTCTGACCCTTCTCAAGAGAAAACCTATGGATTTCTAACAAGTTTTAACGCACACCAGTATTAAAAATTAAGTTCGCTTACGGTCACCCAATTGTTTACAATTTAGTTCCTTTATACGAAATCCTACCTTACAGCGCGGAAATCAAAGGCAATTTATTATGATTAATTGATTTGATAAACAATAATAAATAATCAACCCTAGACGGACTCCTTACGGAGAACTAAATCTAGCAAGATTAAATAGTAAAGACTTATCAATAACCTAGCACTTTACAGATTTTAGGTTAGCAGCTCACTTAGGTTTATTTAACAATATTATTCCTCTGATCTTATCATGAAATCAAATCATAAAATAATCAAGAACACAGAGTAATTGACCTAATAGCAATCCTATCAGATGATAAACAATAATCAAGGAAAATTATGGAATAAAACTCATCAAACAATCCTAAGCAATCATACGCATCAGTTAATTATAAGCAAATCTTTTACTAAATCATAAAAACCATAACTTAAATAATCCCAAATCAAATCAAAACGTCAACGTAAGTTCATCATAAGCCTAGGCAGTCTATAACGTTTAGCCTAGCATCTTAAAATTAAACGAAACAAACAAACAAGAATTCATGGTGTAAAATAAACGAAAACGAAAGAAACAAAAGATAAAACTCGTGTTCTTCGTCTTTAACCAATACGTGCAACACCAGCTGATTCTTCGACTCCAAAGCTGCTGAAAACTCTTCTCGGTTGCCTCGGGATTCACCAAATTCAGATGTGGGGTTAAGGTATGATTAATGCTGAGTTTAGGGGTCTTTATATAGGCAACAAGGGTCCAAAAATAGGTTAAGACGGTTTAAACAGGAAGATTCTGGAAGCATGCACCGTCAAACACCCGCCGCGCCGCGCGGTGGGCTTCCTCTCCCCCGTCGTGTGGCGCACCGGCCCAAGGGGGGGTCTGGTTAGTTCTTCTGGTCCGGTTGAATCCTGGTTCGGTCCGGTTCGTTTCCTGACGCGTCGGTTCTCCGATTCGGCTTGTTTTTTGCTCGTTTTTCGCCCTCTTTCTCACCGGAATTATAACCCGAAACCTAAAACATAAAACTAAGTTAGTAGTATACAAATATTTTAAGAAACCGACCAAAACTGATAAAATATTATATAAAATATACACGGGATTTATGTATAATAAACGTTATATCAAATATCCCCACACTTAATCTTTTTTCGTCCCTGAAAAAATCTTATTGCAACGGGATCAGAATCGGAAAAATACAGTCTTAAAAACATATTAGGTTATCTTAAAGCTCAGATAAACGTAAAAACCGCGATTGCCGATATTGTTGTCCACTTAAACCCAACCACCAGCCTATCAAGCCCCCATACACATTAAGCATTTAAGTTCATGTGATATCAAAAACCTATGAGTCTCACACCTTTGGAGTTAAGATCCACCTACCCCATCTCAAGTATAGTAAAGACAATTAAAAATAATCGAGTTGAAGCAAACTGGTTCAACATATCACCGTAAGATAACAACTCCTTAATGGTAAGAAGAAAATACACTTAGATGGAATTATGGATGATTGGTCAAGTGAGGTCGTACGAGTATGCCTTAAATATTATTGGACTTTGTCCTATATATGCCCTAAGAAAATATTTATTGACTAGAAACTTTCGAGCGCCAATAGTGTATCCTCAGAGTCGTCATCCCCTTGGTAACACGTAAACTCTCAATCTCGTCTAGTATGTGCACTTTGGCCTATTTTTCTATTTTTGAGAATGCTTCTTTGGCATTTTTCATTTCATAACTTTTCTCACTTTTTCTTTTCTTATTTATTTATTTTATTATTTTTTTTTATTTTTTTATTTTTTTATTTATTATTATTATTATTTTTTATTGTGCACTTAGGCATCTTTTACCTAAAAAATATATAACTAAAGACTAAAGCTCGTATAAAATTGGACATTTGCGGGCGCCACCACTCTTTATTTATTTTCATAAAACGGAGTGGCGTGCTAATTTTAAAGTGCATTCAATTCTCACCACCTTAGGGTAATCAGCTTATAGTAATACTCCCTATACCTTATCGAATTTCAGCTTCACTGTCCCCCTTAGGATGAGAACCCACAAAATCTATAATTAATTGGGTTTATTAAGAATATGCAATGGAAAACCTTTCAAGACTAGTTGGGTCTACCGACACAACCCAAGTTAAGTACGCCTTCTTTAATATTATCTCATATTATTAGTAGTTTGAAAAGCCGATTCCCGATAAATATCCTCATCTCCCATTTAAGTGCAAAAAGAAACAAAATCAAGGGACATTTTTCAAAAATTTAATTTTTTTTAAATAAAAACAAGTTAAAAACATGTGTTCATATCCCCACACTTAAAATTTGCATTGTCCTCAATGCAGAGACGGAAACACGACTCAAAAATTTAAAAACAAAACAAAACCTAAAAATACAAAAAATAAAGAAGAATAAAACAAAACAAAGCTAAAAATTAAAGACTAAAAACAAAGTAAAAAGGAAAAGACTTAGCTGGCAGTATGGAAGTGAAATATGACGCTAAAATCTTCATCCATTTATGCCCTCCAACTCCGAACGTGCTCCATAACCGGTATCTCTTTTCTCTCGTACACGAACGGAAGCGGCAAACAATATCTAAAACCTCATCTTATCAACCTCGATAGATATTAATCATTCAAAGTATGGAACCGAACCAACCAATCAAACTAATAAATATGGATTAAAAACAACAAATAAATAATCAGAAAAGTATACGGCTCATGCTGCTCCATCCCACACTTGAATGTTGCATTATACTTCAAGGGGATCATCTATCTCACACTCTCTTCCTTCAAAACTTTCAAAACTTAAAAACAAATAAAACTACAAAAAACTACGTTAGTGACTCGAGGAAAAATAAAATAAAATAGAAGTAAAAATCAGAAAGAATATACAAACTCTACACTTGAGTATTCACTCAAGAATTATGTGTGACAATTCAGTGCGACGGATCGAGAGGAGTTTCCTCCCTCTCGATTGATTCTTTCGGTCCTCCAAGATAGTGCTTTAAACGATGATCATTCACCTTCCAAGATGTTCCATTATCCGGATTCTCTAACTCCACCACTCCATACGGATAGACTTCTTTTACCAAATACGGTCCCGACCACTTCGATTTCAACTTTCCTGCAAACAACTTCAAACGAGAGTTAAATAATAGTACCTTTTCTCCTTTCTTGAACTCTTTTCCGCCTTTTAAACGTCGATCGTGCAACGCCTTCGTCTTTTCTTTGATGTTCAACGATCGAGAATACTCCGCATCCCGAAGTTCTTCCAACTCATGAATCTGAAAATACCTTTTCCTTGCGGCAGCGGTAAGGTCAACATTCACCGTCTTCAATGCCCAATAAGCACGATGCTCTAACTCCACCGGAAGATGACAAGACTTACCATAAACAAGCATAAACGGTGTAGTACCCAATGGAGTCTTGTATGCGGTCCGGAATGCCCACAACGCATTATCTAACTTTTTCGACCAATCTTTCCGACTAACCCCAACCGTCTACTCCAAAATCCTCTTCACCCCTCGATTTGCATTCTCGACTTGACCATTTGTTTGAGGGTGATAGGCGGTAGAGGTACGATGAGTAACCCCATAACGAGCCAATGCTTTCTCCATGACGGAATTACAAAAATGGGTGCCCCGATCACTAATAATAGCTCTTGGAGTACCGAAACGAGTAAACAACTTCTTAAGAAACCTCACAACAACTCGTGCATCGTTCGTGGCCAACGCTTGGGCTTCCACCCACTTCGACACATAATCAATCGCCACCAAAATATACTTATTACCATTCGACGTGGGAAACGGTCCCATGAAGTCGATGCCCTAAACATCAAAGATTTCAAGAATTTGAATTGGGTTTTGAGGCATCTCAATCTTGGAAGAAATATTACCTATTCTTTGGCACGCATAACAAAGCTTCACAAACTCTTTAGCATCGTTAACAATTGTCGGCCAATAAAACCCACTATCAAGCACCTTCTGCGCGGTAGCATGTGCACCATGATGACCTCCAGTCAACCCCTCGTGAACATGCTTTAGAATATCCCAACCTTCCTCTTTCGTCACACATCTCCTCAGAATCCGATCACCACCAATCTTGAACAAGAACAGGTCATCCCACACATACCTTTTCACATCCCGAAAGAACTTCTTCTTTTGTTGTGTAGTCATACCCTCCAAAATAAAACCATTAGCCAAATAATTAGCAAAATCAGTGAACCATAGCATACCTTGCTTCTCAGCCGCAAAAAAATCAATCGACTCGTGAGGGAATGTATCTCCAATCTCCTCCTCACGCAACTCTTCTCTCCTCGGGTCCTCAAGACGGGATAAATGATCGGCTGCTACGTTCTCCGCACCCTTCTTATCTTTAATCTCGATGTCAAACTCGGAAAGTAGAGGAATCCACCGTATGAGACGAGGCTTCGGGTCTTTCTTCTGAAAGAGAAAACGCAAGGCTGCATGATCGGTAAAAACGGTGGTCTTCGAAAGCACGAGATATGAGCGGAACTTGTCAAATGCGAAAACAACGGCTAAAAGCTCCTTCTCGGTGGTGGTGTAATTCTCTTGAGCATCATTCAACGTCTTACTATCATAATAAATGGGGTGAAAATGTTTATCTAACCTTTGCCCCAAAACCGCTCTGACCGCATAATCACTAGCATCGCACATGAGCTCGAACGGCAAACTCCAATCGGGAGAACAAAGAATTGGAGCACTAACGAGCTTCTCTTTAAAATACGTGAACGCCTTCACACACTCATCATCAAACACAAACGGCACATCTTTCTCGAGAAGTCGGGTCATCGGGCGAGTAATTTTGGAGAAATCTTTGATAAATCGCCGATAGAACCCCGCAAGGCCTAAGAAACTCCTAATCGCCTTCACATTCGTCGGTGGAGGAAGTATACTTATAGTATCAATCTTCGCACGATCCACCTCAATACCGTCTCTCGAGATCTTATGTCCCAACACAATTCCTTCAGTCACCATAAAATGTCATTTTTCCCAATTTAGCATTAATTTCGTCTCAATACACCTCTTCAACATCTTCTCAAGATTAGCCAAACACTAATCGAAAGAATTACCATAAACCAAAAAATCGTCCATAAACACCTCCGTGGAAGTCTCTATCATATCTTGAAAGATGGCCACCATACAACGCTGAAAAGTAGCCGGAGCGTTACATAGTCCAAACGGCATGCGTCGGTACGCAAACGTGCCATACGGACATGTAAAAGTCGTATTCTCTTGGTCTTCTGGTGCAATGGGAATTTGAAAATAACCCGAAAAACCGTCAAGGAAACAATAAAACTGCTAACCTGCCAAAAGCTCCAACATCTGATCAATAAACGGCAACGGGAAGTGGTCCTTCCAGGTGGCATCGTTCAACCGCCGATAGTCAATACATACTCTCCAACCGGTAACCGTACGCGAAGGGATAAGCTCATTCTTCTCATTCATCACAACGGTCATACCTCCCTTCTTTGGAACAACTTGGGTCAGGCTCACCCATGGAGGGTCAGAAATCGGGTAGATCATACCGGCATCCATCAACTTTAACACCTCCTTATTCACAACTTCTTGCATATTCGGATTGAGGCGTCTTTGTGGTTGCACCACCGGTTTGTACTCATCCTCCATTAAAATCCGGTGTGTGCAATAAGAGGGGCTAATGCCTTGAGTATCGGAAAGTCTCCATGCAATCGCCCCCTTATGTAGCTTCAACACGTCTATCAACTTCGTCTTTTGATCTTCTGTCAGCTTGGATGACACAATAACGGGCAAGTTCGAGCCCTCATCAAGATGCGCATACTCCAAGTGTGATGGGAGTACTTTTAACTCCAACGGAGCGGGTTTCTCCTCGGGACCCGCCTCACTCTCGAAACTAATCTCATTCACCTCGATCATCTCGAGCAAACCCGAAATCTCAGCTAACTCATCACAAACCGAGTTGTTCTCACACAACTCATCCTCACCCAAATCATCACATTCGACCAAACCATTACTTCCCACGAGATCCGCACCACAAATGTAATCGAAACAGCTATCAATACCTGCAATAAATGAGTTAATAAAATAAACCGAGTGGCACGGACCACTGAAATCATCTTGATCACTCGGATGCTTCATCGACCTCGCGACATCATAAGTAACATTCTCATCACCAACCCGAAGCGTGATCTTCCCATCATACACATCGATAAGTGCCTTCGCAGTTCGTAAAAGCGGACGACTAAGAATAATGGGAACCTTCTCGTTGGCTTCCATATCGAGCACCACAAAATCAACTGGGAAGACAAACTTATCCACCTTCACTAACAAATTCTCGATAATACCTCGTGGATATTTAACCGAACGATCGGCCAATGATAAAGACATGCGAGTCGGTGTAAGCTCGCCTAACTCCAACTTCTCGTATAAAGAATACGGCATCAAATTAATACTTGCGCCCAAATCCGCCAATGCATGGCTTATCGCATCACTACCAAACAAAACTGGAATCGCAAACACACCCGGATCCGACAATTTCTCGGGTACGCGTTTTAACACTACTGCCGAACAATCTCCCATGAGTGGAATCGATGATACCTCCCCCAACCTATCCTTCCTCTTCAACAAGTCCTTAAGAAACTTTGCATACTTCGGCATGTGTTGGAGGGCTTCAATGAACGGGAGGTTGATCTTCAACTATCGGAACATATCAAGAAAGTGCCCATACTCCAGCGTATATTTCTGGTGTTTCGCGCGAGCGGGATATGGGATACGAGCATGGTCAATCAAAGGTGATGGCCGGACTTCAATCGGCTTCTTCTCTAATGGCGGTGCAACTGGTGCGGTGTTCTGCACTTTACCCGGTACTTCCATCACGATTTCTTCATCCATCACCTCTTCATCTTCCATTTCAACTTCATTCCTTCGCACCTCGGGACCCAAAACCCTGCCGCTACGAGTTGTAATTGCCTTTATTTGAGCGGCCGGATTCTGCTGAGTAGATCCTGAAAACTGTCCCGGAGGTCTTTCATTTAATTGGCGAGCAAGATCGCCAATGCTCTGCATGTCGAGCGTAGTTGATTATTGATTCTTCAAAAGCAGGTCATGATCGGCAAGGGTCTTTTGAGTGGCTTGATCTCTATTAACCATATGCTGCATTATCTCGTCCAACTTCTTACTCAGATCTGACACATTATTCGAACTTTGACCATTAGAACCTTCATTGTTATATTGTCCCTGGTTTTGGTTGGAGGGAGCTCGGAAACCAGGTGGCCTACCAGCCGGACGCCAATTCGAGTTACTTTGTCCTTGATTCTGGTACTGACTCTTGTAGCTGTTCCAGTTCTGATTATTGTTGTTGTAAGCATTAGGGAACTTGTTCTGACCAGCCACGAAATCAACATCTTGATTATTCATCAACGGACAATCCAGAGTACCATGACTACCTCTACACATCTCACATTTATCCACCTTAGTCTTTAACTCTTTTATCTCTCGGGTGAGATTCTCCAAAGCAGCAGCCATACCGGTATCCGATTAACCTGGTGCACTCCTCGAGCAGATGAGGGTGTACTGGTGACGGGTTTGGAATTCCCACCTCGTGGCTTCTTCGCGTACTCGGATTGCGCGAAACTTTCAAACATCTCGTTACACGCGGTCACGTTCTTCCTGTCCATCAGATTGCCCCCAGTAGCTGTGTCAAACCTCGCTTGAGCCTCATAAGTAAGCCCATTGTAAAACTTCTCAACGAGAGCCCAAGGTGTGAGCCCATGTTGTGAACAACGGGAAAGCAGATTCTGAAAACGCTCCCAAGCTTGGTAATACGCCTCATCCGGTTCCATGTGGAAGGAGTGGATCTGATCACGGAGGCGAGAGGCCTTAGCAGGTGGAAAATACTTCTTGAGAAATGCGTCGTGAAGAGCCTCCCATGTGGTGAATGTTCCAGCAGGTTGCGAATCGAGCCAAGTGGCGGCACGATCTGAAAGTGTAAACGGGAACAGGTGAAGGAAGATCGCATCCCGGGTAGCACCTTGTAGGTTAAACGTTTTAAACACACGGGTCAGACGGTTGATGTGTGCCGGTGCATCTTCATCTTCACGGCCATGGAACTGGTGGTGATTGGTGATGTTGTTCATGACAGAGGATGGGATCTGCCACGAGTTAGGGTTGTTAATGTCGGGGGTGACAATGGGTGAGTGATCTCCATGGAAGCCTTCAAAAGCATGCTGGTACACGGTGCGGTTATTCTCGGCCATGGGAACGGGTCTAGGACTTGGTGGTGGTGAATTTGCGGGTGATGATTTTGGTGAAGTATCTATGGTGATCGGTTTCTGTTCAGACGAACACGAACTTGAACTCGCCTCGGACTTCAACTGAGTGGATTCAAAGCAGTCCAACGGTGGTCCTTGCGAACGCAGAGGTGGCATATACCTACAAAAACGCACAAGACCGAGTAAGTAGTTTCTAATATAGTGACTCTAAAACTGACAATAAATAAACAAACAATAATAAAAAATACAAGACTTAATTTAGACTCCAACGACTCAAACAAAACAAAACAATACAAATAGCACGTATATAGCAAAAAGGTCCAATCAACGCTAATAACGCAATTGCCAAGAGTCTTCGACAACGGCGCAAAAAAACTTGATGTGCTAAAAGTAGTTTAATATTTATTAATTAATTTAACTAAAAATAACACTAAGTAATACTCTAGACTCTCTAAAACTTAACTAAACTACTAACCGGCAAGTGAATCGGTCGACTCTAGTGCAGCTAAGTAAGTCCGGATATCGAACCCACGAGACTCTTTAAATTACGTTTACTAGCTAATTAGACTCGACTACAAAACACGACTTATTATTTATATTTGTTTAAGGGGGTTTTTATTTAAAATACTAAATTAATACTGTAATTAAAACTAATTAAGAAAACAAGTAAATTAAACGAAAACAAAGTTTGTTATGAAAATAAGAAGATAATGAGAAAACTACCTAGGCTAGACTCCCCTAAATTTTGGTAATGAATTGACTCGTGAAAATATTTAGTTATGGACTGGGATCATAAAATAGACACTTAAAAGAAAAAACCAAATAGGACCCCTGACCCTTCTCAAGAGAAAACCTATGGATTTCTAACAAGTTTTAACGCACACCAGTATTAAAAATTAAGTTCGCTTACGGTCACCCAATTGTTTACAATTTAGTTCCTTTATACGAAATCCTACCTTACAGCGCGGAAATAAAGGCAATTTACTATGATTAATTGATTTGATAAACAATAATAAATAATCAACCTTAGACGGACTCCTTACGGAGAACTAAATCTAGCAAGATTAAATAGTAAAGACTTATCAATAACCTAGCACTTTACAGATTTTAGGTTAGCAACTCACTTAGGTTTATTTAACAATATTATTCCTATGATCTTATCGCGAAATCAAATCATAAAATAATCAAGAACACAGAGTAATTGACCTAATAGCAATCCTATCAGATGACAAACAATAATCAAGGAAAACTATGGAATAAAACTCATCAAACAATCCTAAGCAATCATACGCATCAATTAATTATAAGCAAATCTTTTACTAAATCATAAAAACCATAACTTAAATAATCCCAAATCAAATCAAAACGTCAACTTAAGTTCATCATAAGCCTAGACAGTCTATAACGTTTAGTCTAGCATCTTAAAATTAAACGAAACAAACAAACAAGAATTCATGGTGTAAAATAAACGAAAACGAAAAAAACAAAAGATAAAACCCGTGTTCTTCGTCTTTAACCAAGACGCGCAACACCAGCTAATTCTTCGACTCCAAAAATGCTGAAAACTCTTATCGGTTGCCTCGGGATTCACCAAATTCGGATGTGGGGTTAAGGTATGATTAATGGTGAGTTTAGGGGTCTTTATATAGGCAACAAGGGTCCAAAAATAGGTTAAGACGGTTTAAACATGAAGATTTTGGAAGCATGCACCGTCAAACACCCGCCGCGCCGCGCGGTGGGCTTCCCCTCCCCAGTCGCGCAGCGCATCGGCCCAAGGGGGGGGGGTCTGGTTCGTTCTTCTGGTCCGGTTCAATCCTGGTTCGGTCCGGTTCGTTTCCTGACGCGTCGGTTCTCCGGTTCGGCTTGTTTTTTGCTTGTTTTTCGCCCTCTTTTCACCGGAATTATAACCCGAAACCTAACACATAAAACTAAGTTAGTAGTATACAGATCTTTCAAGAAACCGACCAAAACTAATAAATATTATATAAAATATACACGGGATTTATGTATAATAAACGTTATATAAATCATAAAAACCATAACGATAAATAAATCCCAAAATCAAATCAAAACATCAAAAGAAGTTCATCGTAAGCCTCTAGTTCATGCAATTTAGCCTAGCATCTTTGGTTTAAGCAAAACAAACAAATAAGAATTCATGGTGATAAAATAATGAAAACGTAAGAAACAAAAGATAAAACCCGTCTTTTTCGCCTTCAACTAATACGCGCAACACCAGCTGATTCTTCGACTCCAAAGCTGTCGGAAACTGATCTCGGACTCCTCGGAACCCACCAAATTGGTCTGGACTTCAAGGTATGCTTAATGGTGAATTTAGTGGTCTTTATATAGGCAACAGGGGTCCAAAAATAAGTTAAGTCGGCCAACAAACGAAGGTTCTGGAGACAGGAACCATCGTGCCGTGCGGCGGGCTCCTCCTTCCCCGTCGCGCGGCGCTCTGGCCAATGGGGGGGGGGGCTGGTCCATCTTGTCTGGTCTGGTTCACTCTTGGTTTGGTCCGGTTCGGTTTGTTTTTGCTCGTTTTTCGCCCTCTTTTCACCGGAATTAAAACCCGAAACCTAAAACATAAAACCATGTTAGTAGTATACAAATCTTACGAGAAACCGAACATAAACTAATAAAATATTAAATAAATGTACACGGGATTAACATATATTTAACGTTATATCAAACACCGCCTCTTTGATCTCTTCTTTGGAGAACATAGTAACCAACAAATCAAGTTCCTCCATCGAAATAGTATTAATACCATCACACTCCAAAGCTGGTCTTTGAGGGAACTTATCTCTGAAGTGCTCTCTGAAGAATCTCATGATTTCTTTCTTCACTAAACTCGGTGTAGAAACCCATTCCCCATTCACATCAAGACCCGGGATCGCATTCCTTGTTTTTCTCTTATTAACCACACTGTGAAAGAAAGTCGTATTATCATCCCCGAAAGACGCCCATTTCACCTGCGACTTTTGTTTAACATCACGAGATCTATGGAGCTCGATTTCCTCAATGCGTTTTCTATATTCAGACCATATCCACACTTCTTCCTCATCTAAATCCATGTCCTCCATAATAATTTCAAACTCTTCTTTTTCTTTTTTTGTCTTGCTAAATCTTCACCTTCTTTCAACATACATTCTTTAACCCATCCTTTAAGTCTGTTTCTTAGCAATTTGAGTTTCCTAGTAAGAACTACATCAGTAGAACCCAAGAAATCACATCCCGTCAGCACACTTCTAACCAGATCCTCACATCCTGGCCTGTCTACCCAAGAATCAAACCATCTAAATGGCTTTGGACCGTAATTCATATCAACCAACGAGAGCAACAAGGCGAGTGGTATGAAAGATATCTATGTAAAGCTCTGACATAAGCATTTGGCCACTTGTTAAAAACATTGGAACAAACTAAAACCCTGTCGATTCTACTCAGTTTACACTAATTTCCTCTGCTAGCTAGAAAAGTGTATTTCATACCTTTCAGATTGTATTCTTTGAGATCAGCCTCATCAATGAAACCGTTAAAATCCTTTGCGCACACCGGATCAAAGTTAGAATTTTTTCTCTCCTGCGGGTTTCTAACTGCATTAAAATCTCCCAACACAATCCACCATCCCTGACCCGTATGAATATACTGAGTAATTTTCAGCCAAAGTCTACTTTTATCCACATTTTGTTGTGGAGCATAAACATTAATAATATTAAACCTCACATTCCCCTCTGTCAAGCAACCCGAAACAAACAAAAAATTCTCATATTTAATCACACTATCTTTTATATACACCTTCGGATCCCACACACATGCAATCCCCCCAGAACGACCATTGGAATTTACCACATCAAAATCAAAACCCATACCTCCCCAAAAATTCGACAACAAAGCCACCTGTAAATCTCCACACATAGTCTCCTGCATCGCTAAAAAAGGTACTCCAAACTCTTGTTTTACCCTCCTTATCCACTCAGCCTTGCCGTTAACCCCAACCCCTTGAATATTGATTGAAAGGAAATTCATTTCTTACCTTTTTGTAAACCTTCTTGAAGAATCGATTCCCGAATCATATCATCATAATTGGTAATGTGAGCTCCAAGCTTTTCCCCCGACGCCCTTGTAGATTCAATTTCATTTTCTATACTATTCGGATCCATAGCAAAAGGATTACCGTTGACATCTATAGGATGAAGTTGAGCCTGTATAGATCCTGGAATTAAAGTTTCGATCGAAACCAAATGTTTATCCGCATCATGCCTCTGTCGAATATTGAGGTTATTAAGGTCTTCATGGAATCTTTGATTCTCTTTATTACAATCATCCTCCTGGCCACCTCCAATTTCAACATTATTCCTATCTGAAGACATGCTATCCGAATCCGGCTCATCTTCAAATCCCAAAATTTCATTTAGCCCAAAGATGTTTTTTGTTCTAGCCCTTTTACCCCTTTTCAAGCCATTTGATCCACTAGACACATACTCATTGGGCCAGCCCATGTCCACCCATTTTTTGTACTTTTTTCTTTTTGTTATATTATGTGTACCCGATTTGAATCCTCCTTCTAAAACAGTGAACTGGTCAAATTGGAAGGTGGGTCCCAAGGCACAGTCTTCGTGATTTGACCCTTACTTAAACAAAGATTTTTGTAATAAAGGAGAATTATTCTCCATACAAATTGCATCCGTTTCCAAATTTCCATCCTCATTAACGTTACCGTTGGGTTGATCTCCGACACCGTTCCCTTCCTATTGTTCCAGCGACGTTCCGAAAACCTGATCCAACTGCACCCAATCACCTTCCTCTTCCCTGACACAGACACGACAGTTCCTTCCCTTCCATCGAATGATTATCTCCTCCAACACCAAGCATCCCTCACCGACTAACACCCCTACGACTTCGGACGATAGGTCTCCATCCTCCTCTGACGTTTTAGCCTTGACGACAACCTTCCCAAATAAACCAGCAACAACATCTATGACCTCATTCTTGAACAAGTGTAACGTGGTACCATAAATTCTAAGCCAAGCCAATCTTTCGACCGTCCATGACTGACCTTCCCATAGGTCTAGCATAGAGAAAGTTCCCACCATATTACGTGCTGCTTCCATTGCATCCATCGCCTCCTTATTATTTGCAAATGATAACAACATTGTCAAAACTCCGAGAGCTTGCACCTTCCCACCGTTTGGAATAATCTCTTTCAAAATAGTGTTAATGTTCTTCAAAGCCTCCACATCAATCATTTTCACCACCACAGCCCTTCCATGCAAGCCGATGAATGCTTCCACGTTATTATCAACATTGACCACTTTTTGATCCTCTGTTGTAGTCTGCTTTCCTGTAAGTATATCTCTAAATGACCGAGTGCCATTGTTAGCATCATACATGCTTTCCTAACCGCCTGTAATGGCAGTAGTTTCCGACATCCGATGGCCTTCATCATGCAATCCATCCTTGTTACCCTTAACGTTGATCTCACCGTCCTCGAGAATGAACCGTGCAACATTAAACTTTAAGGCGAAGCTCCCCATACGAATCGTGCTCAAACTCTTCGCAGTCTCTATCTTGTTCTTGAAATCCAGTAGAGATACAAAACCAAACCAGTTTCCGAGTCGATCACGTTTCTGGTGTAACATCTTGGATTTTTCGTATTTGTTTAAACAGATTCGAGAATGTAATTCGGATCTTTTGAACTATTTAAAATTTGTATTTATGGGTATTTAACTTGGTTTAACTTATTTTATAATTTCATAACTTTCAATTATGCCAAATAGCCCTTAAAAACCTTTAAAATCGTTTAAAACGGCTAAAAATCGCAATTTCGGGAACTACAGGGACTAGTTTTGCCAATTCTTTCCTATTTTCGATTAAATTAACGAAACTTAAACTCCAAGAAATCTTATTACAGATCCCAAGAAGTTTTACTGTTGTCCAAGTCGAAATCTCTATGTTATTATACCCGATTATGTCATTTATTGATTATTCGGTTTCCTAAAATAGATATTTCTTAATAAACAAGTCTTAACCCTTAATATTTAAACAAGTCATATCATAAAACCTTAAATTAAAACTCCAATACCAGATCCCATAGCAACAATCCACGAAATTCTTTTCCCCATTGTCGGTTTCTTCAAGAATTTATCAAGTTCGTATTGCTTCGTTGACTTTCAAGCTTCAAGACCCTTTGACCTCGATGATTTCTTGTTCCATTCATTAATCGGGTAAGTTGTCTTCTTCAATATTGTAGATTTTTATCTGTAAAACAAAAGTCCTCAATCAATTTTTCCGATTGAGGGAGTCTCGGTGGTCAATTGGACTCAAACCCGTCTAAGGGCATAAAGTCAACATCTTTGACTATCCGTTTTCTCATACTTTTGGTTGGATTCAACGTTTGGTCAAGAAGACTTTTATTCTCGTAATGTAATTTTAAGGCTATTGACCAAAATCCGAATTCCGACTCGCTGTTCGGATTCTGGTCAGTACCAGCTCGCTTAAATCTTAAAACAAACATAACTTGAGTTCTAATCATCCGTTTAGAGTGATTCTAGCGGAAACGAGTTCGTTCTTACTTATATTATCATATCCTAAAATTTCATATTCTGAATTTGTTATATCATTTGACATGTAGTGGACGACTCGCTTATTCGTTAGCTCGCTTATTCATATGTATATTCGTTCGTCATTAATCTAAGGTGAGTTTATGATTCCCCTATTTTACTCAATTTTCCAAATGCTTTTGGGGCATATGTGTACGTATCTGTATTTCATACTATTTATTTATATATACACACACACACATATATATATACATATATATATATATACATATATATATATATATGTATATATATATATATACATATATATATACATATATATATATATATACATATATATATATATATATTCAAACAAATGCATACGTGTTATTGTGAGTGATTTAATCAAACATACGTGCTACTTCCTTACTTGTGTTACCATTCAATCAATCATATATTGGGATTACTATTCAATCAATCATATAGCGGGTGTTCCTACTAGTGACCAACGCCCAATTTGCTTGGCAACGGTCTACTACTTGTTTATGGTTTGATTATATTTATCGCACTTATCACGTTATGCTTATTTATATTGTTGTGTCAAAACTGGTGATATTCTCACTCAACTTTATGTTAACAAACTCCATTTTATACGCATATGTAGGTTGCTTATATTGAAGATTGAAGTTTGGACACGTAGACAAGACCTTAGGATATAATCAAGATAATCATTCTTTGAGTTTATATTCATTGTATTTAAATTATTTGTTGTAATTGAATAATGTGTGTATACTTTGAATAAAATAATTAATTAGATATTGTCACTTATATTCATGATAGTATCTTCGAGCTGTGAGCAATCGGATCATGCCCCGGCATTTCCGCCTTAGGTTGGGGTGTGACATCCGGGCAATGTGTATATCAAATATTTGACAAAACTCCTTAATACATCCGGCTAAATCATTCCCGCTGCACCGATCTGGAAGATTGGTGACAAAAAATTTGGTTAAACGACGTTGGATGTGTTCCGGGAAAATCCTCCAGCGTTCCATCGGTTGCGGGGGCTAAACCCTAGCGGAAAGTTCGGAGGAAAAGTTCGGCGGCTACTTCAATTTTTTATATATATATATTGTATTCTTTGAGAGTTGTAAATAAATAAAGAAATTTGTGAAACAATTTGGGTTGAAATATTTCTCATGTATTTGATTTTGATAAGGTGAGCAAACCTTAACCATTAACTGACATTAATTGATCATCGAACCGAATTAACTAATAACTAAGATTAATTGACGGTTATGATTACTTGATTAACCGATTATCGGTTAGAGACATGGTTAATCGAGTCTCGTAACCAAACATTAAATGAACCGGAAAAAAACTAGACATGCTTATGTGGAGATAACTGTATATGTGTGGATTGAGTATACTTATCAATGTGTCACGAAAAACCTAGAGAATATGTATATATGTATATGTTAGCATTCACTTAATTCCCTGTTTGTTTCATTGTTTCTTTCTTCTTGTTCGTTTAGTTCAAATTTTAGTTCAAACTTGACTTGTTTAGTTAACCAAAACATAACCGAGCTTCATAACCGATTAACTGAGACCAAAGTTTAGTTATAGTTAAGGAAATCACATAGCAGGAGCTAATGGTTATGGTTATGGTTATGGTTATGGTTACGAGTAATAACCGAACCGAACCGAACCATAACTTGCACACCTATGATAATATATATGATTCACATGATGATAATGCTGGGTTTGTTGCTTTTGGAAGGTAAATTTGTTCCTTTTAATTAAATGTTTTATAGGAAAGTCATCCAAATGTCTTAAGAGGGAATTAAGTCTATCAAAATATATTTGATTCGTAATATATATTATACTTAAATTCTGAAATCAAATACTAATGTGATACGTTGGAGAATGAATAGAATCGAAATTGAGATAAACCCACTCAAATTTCTTCAACATAAATCGATTCTAACATTTCTTCAAATTATATAATAGAGCATCTACAACGGGGTGTGAAACCCAAGGTCTGGATGATGTGGACGATTTCAGATAATAGACACACCAACTTTTTCTTGTTGTGGGCTAAAAGTTTGTTTCACAAAGTTTTAAAACCGGTTGCAACCGACCCGAACCGGTTTGGATCATTTTGGGTACTTATATGCTTAAATCGGTTTCCAAACCGAATTAGTTTGACCCAAACCGGTTTGGAATATGCAAAAATCAAACCGGTTCAGTTTTAAAACCGGCTCAGTTTGTAAAAAAAGCCGGTTTTGTACACCTCTAATCATAGGTGGCAAATGGTGGTGGCCTACTCACACACACACACACATATATATGCGTGTGTGTGTTGAGGTTTGCTGTAGAATAAAATTTGGTTTTTGAGAAAACTTTGAAATCTAATGTGGCACTGATGTGACGGTTTGTAGAGGTTTGTTGTTGTAGATACTCTTAAATAGTTAAAGTTAAGGAAATGAAATCTTCTACTTCTTCATCATCGTCATCGTCGTCACACCTGCCACCACAACTGTCAACGCGTCCTTCGTACGCAACCTTTTTACCGCCCTTGCCTTGCAACCAATTATGCCACCACTTATGTTGTTGTCGCTACAACATTCCAAACTCTAAATAAAACATGATAATTATTATTATGTATTGTAATATCAAATTCTTTCCATATATTCAAATTTATTTTTGATATTCCAAACTTTGGTACAAATATATTGAACCAAATTGCACTTGCATCTTAACGAGAATCCCCAAATCTAAACAAAGGAGTAGAATTATATAACATAGGTAGCATTTGCCTTTAAAAAAAAAATTAAAAATAATAAATTGAAATTTTGTAAAGAAAATGTTGCATCTCTCACTTTATGTAAACTTATCTCATCATTCACCATTTCACCGGCTGCCAAAATGTTTCAACAGAACTCATCCCTGCCTAAAACCCTAAACCCCAATTTCTCCACCTTCACACCTTATCCCCTAACCAAATTCTCAAACCCTCTTTACAAAACCCTAATCCCAATTCGCCCATCTCCCAAAACCCCCAAATACCCATCAATCAAATCACTCTTTTCACCAACAAACCCATCATGCAGACCAAGTGTTCGACGATATGCCGGTCGCAGCAAGAAGAAAGAAGGGGGCACATCAACCGGCCGTATCGAAGGGAATGCTGAGCTACGCCGAGAAGCGAAGCGAAACGCTCGCCGAAAGAGCAAAAAGCTAGCCGAAAACCTGTTTTATCGGCTCAAGAATCCGCACGGGAATTACCCGAATAACTTTTCGGAAGAAGAGTTGCAGATGATTGGGTTAGGGTATGATAGAATGGTTCAGTTTATGGAGAAAGATGACCCGAATCTAAAGCACCCTTATGATTGGTATAAGTACGGTGAGTTCGGCCCGTATTCGTGGCGCGGGGTGGTTTTAGGAGAGCCGATTCGTGGGCGGTTTTCGGATGAGAACGTGACGTTGATTGGGGAAGTTAGGGATCAAGAAGAGTGGGAGAAGATTGAGCAGTTTGAAATGAGTCAAGATTTCGGTCAGAGGTTGGATTCGATGGATAAAAACGTTGGATTTAGATACTTTTGGGTGTTTGTTAGGCACCCGAAATGGAGAATGTCGGATCTACCGTGGGAGCAGTGGACTTTAGTTAGTGAAGTTGTGGTTGAAGCAGGAAAACAGAGGTTAGATAAGTGGAATTTGATGGGTAGACTTGGAAATAGGACGCGATCTTTGATCACTAAATGTGCAGCGTGGATGAGACCCGATATTATATATGTGAAGAGACCGGTTTATCAGTGTCGGTTTGAGCCTCAAGATAATTTTTTTAAGTCAATGGTGCCTTTGCTTGACCCTGAAACCGAGCAAGATTTTTTGTGTCAGTTGGAAAGGGAAGATGGTGGGGTGGAAACGTGTACTTATTTTGGTGGGTTGTGCAAGATTTTGAGGGTGAACCAGAAGGCGTTTGTGGATGATGTGGTTAAGGCGTTTGAGAAAGCGAGTGATGAAAAGAAGTCGAAGTGTATGGAGTTTTTGCTCGGGCATCATCCGATTGAGTTGCTTCATCCTTATACTAAGGAATGGAAAGCTAAGTTGGAGGATATGGAGTTTGGTTGTGATGCTCCTGACGAGAATGATGATGGTGGTGGTAGTTCGAATCTTGAAGTTTTGGATTGGATTGAAGAAGATGATGATGATATAGTGATTGATGCAGAACTTGACGATGTAGACGAACAAGAAGACGACGATGATAATAATGATAATGCTGATGACGATGATGGTATGGAAGAAGATGAGAAGTATTGGGAAGAAGAGTTTAAAAAGGCGGTAAATAGTAATGAAGAAATGGAAGTTATTGCAAGAAGAAGTGTGAAAATGACGGCAAAATTATATGATAAGCACTCGCAAATGATGGAACAAAAGCAGAGAACGAAGGAGAAGAAAGAAGAGGAGAGTGATGAGGGTGACTTGGAAATGAGGCGAGGCTGGGCTAAAATAAGCCAAGACGAGTGGAAGCAACTCGGATATGGGCCGAGGATGAAGAAGATCAAGAAAAGTAGGATTCCACCGGGTCAGTTCTTGAGAGCCGCAGTGAGACCCTTTTTGTACAAGAATCTTGTTAAAGAGATCGTTTTGACTCGGCACGCGATCATAGAGGGCGAGATTGGTGGTGGCAAGAAGAAATGAAATTTTCTCAAACTACCATTATCATGGAATGTAAAGTCTTAAAATGGCTATTGTGTGTACTATTGTCACTTTATATATGAAAACCTTGACTTAAAATCTTTATAGTCAGACGTTTTTGATAAAAAATCTAGATTTTATTGCTAACCACGGCTTCAGAAAATAGCAAACTGAAGATTTAGTGGCAGTCCATGAAGGGGAATTAAAAGAAAAAAAATATCAAACCGCTGTGTACAATACCTTAAATGTAACAGTGATGCACACTGTGACAAAGTTAGTATCGCTTTGGGTAGTTGGTTTTTGTTAGGGGCGTCAATTCAAAGGGTAGCTTCTAGAAATACTCTTAGCTTCAAAACAAAATTATAGATAAGTGTTAAATGGAAAATAAAATTAAAGATTAAAAAATTTCGGTATATGATTCGGTTACATGGATGAGGTAAATGGTATGTGGTTTCGGGTAATTGGGACGGGGCTTATTTTTTTATTTGCCATCCTTGGTTTCTATATTACAGCTGGATTGGGGTTTGTGTTGTTATTACGTTCAATGTGACTTTTTAATCTATGTTGGATGATATTCATTTGTTTTTACAAGGGCAAATACCATAAAAAACCAATATGCTTTTTGTTTTTTCTCGTAAAAGTCCTTCAACAATTTTTTGCACGTTAAAGTCCCTACACATGTTAAATTTGAACAAAAAAGTGACATAACTTATAAAAACATATATTTTTTTGTTTATGTAGCATATATGCAATATATATTAGCGGTATTCACGGTTCGATTTTGGCGGTTTTAGGTTAAACCGTCAGTAACGTTTTTTATCTTCGAAAAAGCACAACCGAACCATTGAATAATAAAGCGAACCGAATCAAACCGTTACTAACGGTGTTTGACACCGATTTGTTTCACGGTTTATCTTCTACACCAACAGTCGTTGAATTGGTGTAGAAAGGTATTTGTGCATTAACATTATTTGCACGTAAAGTTACAGACTTAATTCTCCAGAAATAATGATCTGCTTTCTTGTGGTAGTATATCAAGTATGCCATTATGTTTTCAGCCACTTTTATTCTTGCTCTTAATGGAATTATTTAAATTTGTATTCAATATATATGATTTATATGTAATACATATAGAATACATAAACTATTGTAGAGAACTGAGTCTGTAACTTCAAGTGCAAATACAGTTAATGCACCCAAACCTTTCTACGCCATATAAAGCAACGAGTATTGATAGAAGATAAACCGTTAAGCGAAACCGAGGCCAATTCATTAGTAACCGTTCGGCTCGATTTTTTTTATTTTTCAACGGTTTGGTTTCTGTTTTCAAAGACAAAAAACTGTTACTAACGGTTTGACCTAACACACGGTCAAAACCGGACCTTAAATTACCCAAATATTATTAGATACACAACAAAAAAAAATGTTTTTATAAGATGTCACTTTTTTGTTCAAATTTGATATGTAAAAGGACTTTAACGTGTAAAAAAGTTGAAGAACTTTTGTAGGAAAAAACAGAAAATATGTTGGTTTTTTATGATATTTGTCATTTTTACAATATAAGCATACTAAATTAAAACAGGTACATTTGAAGAAGGGGGAAGTGAATACGGTACTGTCACACGCTTAAGCTTAGACGGAAAACTCCTCAAAACTATGTCATTTATTATGTTAAATGACCAATATAATAAATCACATAAAAATTTAAGTTTTCAAACTATAATTACCGAAAGCAAATCGACTTTTGTAATTTAAACTTTAACCCATTAATTGACAATATTTTATACTAAACACTTTAACCAACAATATTTTTAGTTTTACTTTCACTATCAAGGGCAATTATACTTCCCCTTAACTTTCACTTGTGTGTTGAACAATTTATAACATTCTCGCTGAAATAAAAAAAAACAACTTATCAAATCAAATGCAAACCGAGTTACTTCTATGTTACAATGAAATTGAAACTATGAGTCTAGCTAGGCAAATAGTCAATTATTATCGGTCGATAATGGATTATTCAAATCCAACTTTCCAAAAAAAAAATATACGCTTGTAATTTATAATCAACGGATAGATATTTGAAGATCAAACACTCAGCATTCCAAATACATTGATTAAAAAAAACAAGTTTATGGGTCCCTTTATAATCACAGATTATTGCTACTAATGTAACGTCTTGATCTTTCATCACCAAATAGAGCCGTTATATCTCCTCACCATTCCCTTTATAACCACCCACAACACAAAATCACAAATATCAAACCATCTTTATCATCTATCTCATAAATATACATATGGCTTCTAAACTATTTGCATACCTGTTTCTACTTCTTTCAAGTATCGTATCATATCATCATCACCACACCAACAATTAATAATACTTGAAACAAATCTTTATTTCTTTTAACTAATTACCCTTTTGGGCTGTGCTTTAATTCGCAGTCAGGACTTTGATCGCGGTTGAGGCTGAGGTATGGCTGCCTTATCTTTCTTCTTTAACTATAGATGATAATATTTGGTTTTTATAAAAGGCTAAAATTTCGGCTGTATGTATATATTTGTGTTGCAGAAAACATGGTGTGTTGCAAAGCCGTCATCGAGTCAAGGGGAGCTGTTAGAAAATGTGAATTTTGCGTGCTCGCAAGTGGATTGCAGGATACTGGAGAAAGGTGGTGCATGTTATTTGCCTGATAATCTTATTAACCATGCTTCCATAGCCATGAATATATACTACCAGTTCGGTTTCCGGTTAACTGATTCCGGACCAATTTTTTTGTACAACCACTCACATAAGAAGAATTCAACATTGAGTTTTGAAGATAAGCAGTGTTTTGTATGAGTAGTGCATGCATATATCAACCACACTATGTGTCTTGGATACGGATGAAGTATGTTGGAAACTAATGAAATATGCATTAACGTTATAACTTATAAGTGCCAACTTGGAATTACTCGTTGTGATGGTACGCCATCATTACCAACCTCAAATGTCTTAAAAACACTTATTATTTGTTGTTGCTTTTATACTCGGCGTACGAGTGCTGGATCTTTTGTTATCTAAAACTACATGAGTGGCTTTAATTTATTTTCTAGAGTTCTCAGTTGTGTTGTGTAATTTCTTAAGTGGGTTGAACAGTTCTACCAAATGTCGTGATGAATGCTTGAAGACAACCAAGATGTAACATGGCTCTTATCAAGCAATAAATCCCATGATTTTCTAGGTGATCAAGTCATGGCGTCATGTGTGCAGTGGCCCAGAGTCGGCATACCAATTCAGGGGGTGTCGTTGACATGCCATTTTGCATGAAAGGGATGTGTGAATTTTGAACCATTAGATGGAGTACATTGAGCAAAGTTATAGGATTTGGGCAAGCAATGACATAGTATATATGTGTTAGTTTGGTAAAGTTGATAGTGAGGTTAGCGTTGACCTTCTTTGTTATAGGATTTGGGCAAGCAATGACATAGTACATGGCACTCCTCAACGAGAATGACGGGCAATAAAAGTGGTATTGGTAAGAGACGTGCAACGACTGAAGAACTAGTTCACGGACTTTACAATAAGAAAGAATTTTTGAGAAGGTCATGGTTGAGCATCCTAATGAGCGGTAGAGAGGGTTACAAAAGGCGCACCAAGCCTATAAAGAAACTAGTGAGACTCGTTCCCTTCAGCAATTGGTTGTCCAATAGCTGTCAGTTGGTGACAATAAGACTTGACCTTTTTGTCACAATTAGAAATAGAAATAGAAGTACCTTTTTGAAGTTGTCATAACGAGTCACGAAGAGTTTGCATGCGTTCCATGGAGTTATGACTGTGTAGGCCGCTTCTAATGTACCCCAAACACGTGTACGACTTTATGATCGAGAGCTTGAGCCGTGACTTCTTCGGCTAAAGAAAATCGAAGAAGATCAGTTAAGAAAATCTAGGTTGGGTGTGGGAGTGTAATTAGTAATGATATTCCTCGTAGGCGATTCAATAGTGCCATCACATAGCCAAGCAAGCAGTTTCTGATAAAAGCGAAGAGTAATAACTTAGTTACACAATTTTGGTAATTAGAAAAGGAAATTTTAATGGTCAATGGACATACATCATAACCTAATGACTGTCATTCACAAACATCTAAATCTATCACAAACTAGACTTAGGATAAACATAACAAACTATATAAAACTAATTAACAATTTTATCTATGTTCAAGTTTATCAATAATAGCACAAAGTATGATGATGATATGATCATGCACGTGTGCATTTTAACTGACATTTGGAATTTTTAATAAGGACGGTATGATGTTGTGGGGGACAAAACAAAAGAGTATGAAGCTTTTGAAGCTTATCCCGTATATGGTAAGCTATCTTCCGATATTAGTCTAGACCATCTGGGTTCAATTTTCAACAGGACGGTTTGATATTATCATTTGCTTCAAGTACCTAGCTAGTTAGGTTGCTACACTTTTGTTTTTTTTACTAATTTGCTTATGCCTTTGTAGTCCATATTCATTCCGCTTTGTTCAAGACTTATATACTTATGTTCGTTTAAATATTAAAACTAAAATGCTAAAACACAACAATAAATAAACATGTAATGGGTTTGGTGGCAGTGTGTAAATAAGCAGAGAGATGTGGACAACTCATTGTGTCAATAAATTTGGATGCACCATTTGTCACACCATGCAATGTTGCAATTACACCTTGAAAAAATCATAATTTACCTTTTAAAAAATCTTAAATTTTAAACATTACGACAATACTATATTTAGATTAAACAGAATATATTTCATGATCTTATTTACCTATCAAGTCCCGGATCGATAATCAAATACGAATAAACAAATAAATTTTGTTTATATTAATAAAAAAATCTCACTCAAAAAACTGATTATAAACCTCAAACCCTAACTCGGTTTGACTCTTGATGAACCCTAACTTGGTTACACCAACTTCTCTTATTCTAATGTCTAACCATAACTCAGCTTATATAGACTAACTAAACTTGCTAGTCAAGACATTACCAAATATAATAAACCCTAATAATTCTTGGGTTGGGCTTTACACATGGGCCAAACAACAATTGAGCCAACAATCACCCCCCCCCCCCCAATTGTTGTATTCGTCTCACCCAACTCACCCCCTAATTTCCTACTCGAAATTGACGGATCTTCAACTTCACGCTTGTCATCATTCTCTTGATTCTCCCGAGGCTTTTCTTGATCTCTTGCAATGTCTTTGAACTCCACCTAGCTTGAAGTAACACTTGCTTTGTTTGATCATTAGACACCTTCTCTTGGGCTTGAATCACTTTCTTGACCATGTGTTTAGTTTCTTGAACACTCTTCTTTGGACTTTGAATTTTAGAACTTGGATCTTTGATTGGAATCTGACTCGCAACCGGCTTGTATTCTTTCAGTCCAACACTTTGAAGATCCGGACCTGCAAAATTCTTCATTCCAATGATAGCTCGTTTACCGGGACTTGTTATCTTGAGGCTAATCTTGTACAATCTATCCTTGGTCCTTGTCACCTTCATCAAAAGCTTACATGTATCATCTTTAATGGTTAGCAAATCGTGTTTCATGTGAATCTCGCATCCACCTTCTGTTGCTTGACCAAGACTTATGATATTGCACTGTAGGCTCGGGATGTAGTAGACATCGGTCAACAGGCGCTGCTCCCCCGTCTTTCCTTCAATTAACACTGACCCTTTTCCCCGAATATCAATACAAGATTCATCTCTGAATTTCACCGTTCCCGTTTCTTGTTCATTCAATTCATAAAAATACGCTTTATTACTCGTCATGTGATTCGATGCTCCATTGTCGAGATACCAAACATCTTTCTCCATAGGTTCGGTTTCGAAACACTTTGGAATCACACCGTCTTCATTCAGTAAAACCGTCTTTTGATCACCTTTTATCATAAATAAAGATGGATCAAAATCATCAATTTTGTTCAAATTAGATTCTTCCTTTTTCTTCATACGTTCCGGGCACATACTCGCAAAGTGATCAAACTCATCACAACGGTAACACTGAACTTGTGATCTATCCTTTCTTCCCCTTTGATGATCATTGGTTCTTCTTTGACCCTTATGACCCTTCTTTGTCCCTTATGACCCGACCCACGATCTTGACCACCTCGGTTTTCGCAACCATCTTGGTCCTCATCGTCTTGGTCTTGACCTCCGGTTTCACGGCCTCTTCTACGCCCTTGTGAACTCGACCAACCCTTACCTCGGCTATTGGACTGATCATACAACTTGCCTTTATAACCACTTTCCGATCGATTGAAAAGCAACTGACCCTGTGAATTTGAAGCACGCTCTCTCCTTCGTAGACGTTCCTAAAATTCCTTAAGTCTTCCAATAGCATCTTCAAACATCAAACTATCGAGATCAACACTTTGCTCGATTGAGGCTACGAGTTGGAAGTACTTATCTGGAACCGCATCCAGTAACTTCTTCACCAAGACATCTTGCTCGAACACGTGACCTAGACTCGTTGCCTTTGAAACCATACTTGTTATTTTTCCTGCAAACTCGTCAACGGTCTCGTTTTCCGCCATCTTGAGTTTCTCAAATTCACTTTTCAAAGTTAGCAGTCGAGCCTTTTGAACTCTCTCACTTTTCAAAGCCGTCCATATATCCCGGGTATTCTTGTATTGAGAAATCTGAAGAAGAATATCACCATCTACCACTTGAAACAAAAACGATCTTGCCATTTTATTCTTCTTCGCATCAATAACCGCACCCTCTTCTGGTTGAACAACTCCCCATAGGTCTTGATCATCCAATATCACTTCCATCACAATCGCCCATGTGATGTAATTAGTTCCATTTAGTTTTGGAACCTGTAACGATATCCCCCCATTCGCTTTGGGTTGGATTACTGGTCTTTCTTCGTCACCTGCCATTGACGTCGAACCCCTTTGCTCCACTTCTTTGAAACAAATACAAACCAATCAATTCCGAACAACTTTTCAGAACCGAACCAACTTGCTCACAAAATTAAATCAAACCTTTGGTTAAAACCTAACTCGTTTAACCCTTATAAAAAACAAAATCTGAATTGAATCGACTTGTTCAACCCTAATAAAAATATCTAGCAACAGTCGTTAACCAACTTATTTAACCAAAAAGAACTCTAACTCGTTGAACCAAGAAGAAAGGAAAATAAAAACACCCCTTTTTTAACCTTTTCTTCTTGAACTCCACAAGAAAAAAAAAATCAAACCTCTTTTTTTCTTTTTTAAACGCAGGAAACGAAAGAACAAACAAAACCCTTTTTGTCTTTTACCTTTAGTGACACCTTTGTAATTCCTTAACCAAAAAAAAGACAAAAACACAAAATACAAGATCAACGGAACCTCTTGCTCTTCCAATCGTCACCTCAAAACAATAAGAACGCCGCCACAGGTCGACTTACCGGACGTCGCTCGTAGATACCGCAACCGTCTGAAGTACTGTAATTCCCTGTCGGGACAAACGAGTCAAGTACTTCTTTAACAGATTGACCCCGATTCGTAACCCAGCTTGGTTCCGATTCCGATACGCGCTGATTGATAGCTCTTCCTCAAGCCACCACTCGCCGCAACCGATTATCGATTTCTTGAACTTGGCTGATACCAATTCAAGTCCCGGATCGATAATCAAATACGAATAAACAAATAACTCTTGTTTATATTAATCAGAAAATCTCACTCAAAAAGCTGATTACAAACCTCAAACCCTAACTCGGTTTGACTCTTGATGAACCCTAACTTGGTTACACCAACTTCTCTTATTCTAATGTTTAACCATAACTCGACTTATATAGACTAACCAAACTTGCTAGTCAAGACATTACCAAATATAATAAACCCTAATAATTCTTGGGCTGGGCTTTACACATGGGCCAAACAACAATTGAGCCAACAACCTATGTATTAACTAAAAAAACAATATAATTTTAAAAGTTTGATGAAGTTATACTCAAAAAAAAAAAAAAAAGAATCCAGCCGTTGATTCTTATAGTGTTTGGTTGGCACACATTCTCTAAAGGACTGCCGGCGGAATTGGCTGTCGCGATACTTCATCGTACTTCTTTGTTTAGTAATGATTTGTTTTCTAATTTTTTCTTGCTATTTTGTTTCGGTGAGTTTAGTAATTTTTTACATGGCTTTTAGGTAAGTTTGAAACATGTTTTGAGAGTAGGTGATGTTGGCTCAATTGTTGTTTGGCCCAAGTGTAAAGCCCAACCCAAGAGTTATTAGGGTTTTATATATTTGGTAATGTCTTAGCTAGCAAGTTTGGTTAATCTATATAAGCCGAGTTATGGTTAGACATTAGAATAAGAGAAGTAGATGCAACCGAGTTAGGGTTCATCAAGAGTAAAACCGAGTTAGGATTTGAGGGTTTGTAATCGGTTTTTTGAGTGAGATTTTCTGATTAATATAAATGAGAGTTATTCGTTTAAGTTCGTGTTTGATTATCGATCTGGAACTTGAATTGGTATCAAAGCCAAGTTCAAGAAATCGATAATCGACGATGCCGTGGCCGAAGAAAACCGCCGCCGTCTGTCTTGAGACCAGGCTAGGCTGAGAAGAAATCGTGATCGACGACCAAGTTCAAGGGTTGTCATCGCCATCGCCGCTTGTGTCATCAGGTTCTCGTCGCCAGTTTGGATTCGCTATTGAACAAGAAAATTGGCTCGACAGCTGCTA
Source organism: Bidens hawaiensis (assembly GCF_021521415.1). Taxonomy (NCBI): domain Eukaryota; kingdom Viridiplantae; phylum Streptophyta; class Magnoliopsida; order Asterales; family Asteraceae; genus Bidens; species Bidens hawaiensis. The sequence continues at coordinate 146,315 of NW_027494691.1, read as the reverse complement.
CTAAAAAAGAGAACGATAACCAGGCTTTCGTTTATACTATTTGCTTTTTAAACAAAGAAGACAAGAAACAAGTTTGTCTTTTTTTTGTGGGGTCTTACGTGATCAAAAAAAAAAAAAGAAAAAAACAAAAAGAAAACAGGTTACTGTTTGATAAAGTGAAAAAGAGATTTGATTTTATTATTATTTTATTTTGTGTGACAAGACGAAAGAAAGGATAAGTTGAGTTCCGAAATTCTGGTTTCTTTCGATTGTTTTTTTGCTAACGATCTAAGTCGTGATCGTTACTCGGGTGTGGTTCTGAAAAGTTGTTCAGACTGATTTGTTTATATTTTCTCAAACGTAGTGGAGAAGCAAGTTCGGTTCTGAAAAGTTGTTTGGAATTGATTGACTTGTATTTGTTTCAAAGAAGTGGAGCAAAGGGGTTTGTCGACGTCTATGGCAGGTAACGAAGAAAAACCAATAATCCAACCCAAAGTGAGTGAGGGAATTTCGTTACAGGTTCCAAAGCTTAACGGAACTAATTACGTCATATGGGCGATTGTGGTGGAAGCGATTTTGGACGATCAAGAGTTATGGGATGTTGTTCAACTAGAAGAGGGTGCGGTTATTGATGCAAAGAATAATAAAACGGCAAGATCATTTTTGTTTCAAGTGGTGGATGGTGATATTCTTCTTCAGATTTCTCAATACAAGAATGCCTGAGATATATGGACGGCTTTGAAGTCACGGTATGTTGGGGCCGAGCGAGTTCAAAAGGCTCGACTGCTAACTTTGAAAAGTGAATTTGAGAAACTCAAGATGGCTGAAAGCAAGACTGTTGACGAGTTTGCAGGAAAAATAACAAGTATGGTTTCAAAGGCAACGAGTCTAAGTCACGTGTTCGAGCAAGATGTCTTGGTGAAGAAGTTGCTGGATACGGTTCCAGACAAGTACTTTCAACTCGTAGCCTCAATCGAGCAAAGTGTTGATCTCGATAGTTTGATGTTTGAAGATGCTATTGGAAGACTTAAGGCGTTTGAGGAACGTTTACGAGGGAGAGAGCGCACTTCAAATTCACAAGGTCAGTTACTTTTCAATCGATCGGAAAGTAGTTACAAAGCCAAGTCATATGATCAATCCGGTAGCCGAGGTAAGGGTTGGCCGAGTTCACATGGATGTGGAAGAGGCCGTGAAACCGGAGGTCAAGACCGAGAGGGTGAGGACCAAGATGGTTGTGAAAACCGAGGTGGTCAAGATCGTGGGTCAGGTCATAAAGGTCAAAGAAGAACCAATGATCATCAAAGGGGAAGAAAGGATAGATCACAAGTTCAGTGTTACCGTTGTGATGAGTTTGGTCACTTTGCGACTATGTGCCCAGAACGTATGAAGAAAAAGGAAGAATCTAATTTGAACAAAATTGATGATATTGATCCATCTTTGTTTATGATAAAAGGTGATAAGAAGACAGTTTTACTGAATGAAGACGGTGTGATTCCAAAGCGTTTCGAAACCGAGCCGATGGAGAAAGATGTTTGGTATCTCGACAACGGAGCATCGAATCACATGACGGGTAATAAAACGTACTTTTATGAATTGGATGAACAAGTAACGGGAACGGTGAAGTTCGGATATGAATCTTGTATTGATATTCGAGGAAAAGGGTCGGTCTTAATTGAAGGGAAAATGGGAGAGCAGCGCCTGTTGACCGATGTCTACTACATCCCTAGCCTATAGTGCAATATCATAAGTCTTAGTCAAGCAACGGAAGGTGGATGCGAGATTCACATGAAACACGATTTGCTAACCATTAAAGATGATACAGGTAAGCTTTTGATGAAGGTGACAAGGACCAAGGACCGATTGTACAAGATTAGCCTCAAGATAGCAAGTCCCGATAAACGAGCTATCATTGGAATGAAGAATTTTGAAGGTCGGGATCTTCAAAGTGTTGGACTGAAAGAAGACAAGCTGGTTACGAGTCAGATTCCAATCATAGATCCAAGTTCCAAAATTCAAAGTTCAAAGAAGAGTGTTCAAGAAACTAAACGTGTGGTCAAGGAAGAGATTCAAGCCCAAGGGAAGGCGTCTAATGGTCAAATGAAGCAAGTGTTACTTCAAGCTAGGTGGAGGCCAAAGAACATTGCAAGAGATCAAGACAAGCCTCGGGAGAATCAAGAAAAGGATGACAAGCGTGAAGTTGAAGATCCGTCAATTTCGAGTAGGAAATTAGGGGGTGAATTGGGTGAGTCGGATGCAACAATTAGGGGGGATGATTGTTAGCTCAGTTGTTGTTTGGCCCAAGTTTTAAAGCCCAACCCAAAAGTTATTAGGGTTTTATATATTTTGTAATGTCTTGGTTAGCAAGTTTGGTTAGTCTATATAAGCCGAGTTATGGTTAGACATTAGAATAAAAGAAGTAGATGCAACTGAATTAGGGTTCATCAAAAGTAAAACCGAGTTAGGGTTTGTAATCAGTTTTTTGAGTGAGATTTTCTAATTCATATAAACGAGAGTTATTCGTTTAAGTTCGTGTTTGATTATCGATCTGAGACTTGAGGTGATCCGCTAGTTATAATACAACTATTTCATGGAACAATTTTGTTTTCACAGTTTTTTAGGTTTTCATTTAAAATTCTGTATCTTATTGTTAAACTTATAAAGTGCATGCTGAGGTTATATATGCTGAGATCATACCTAGAATAAGGTGTACTACTTATGTAATTTAGGGGATGTTTGGAATTGAGTTTGAAAATTGCTTATTAACTTATTGGCTTTTCAAAAAGACATTTTGAAAAGCTAGGATTTGGGGTTTTGAAAAACTGCTTTTTAACCCTTTCAAAAAACTAAAATAGGAAAGATTTTTGTAATTGCCAAACACATTTTAAATCATTGGCTTTTTGAAAACATCAATAAGCCAATAAGCATTTTTCAAACTCAATCCCAAACATGCACTTATATTTAATCTTTTGATTGAATGGTTAATACCTTTTTATTATACATTTGTTTTCTTGGTTAATAGTTCAATTGCTATTATTAATTAGATAGAAAAACCTGTTGCGTGGTAGTGGCGCACCTATTAAATTCGATTGCTATCGGTTAATTTCGTTACAATACTGACATTAAATCCACAAACAATTATGTTAAAGTCTAAAATAGTATCGGCACACGTAAAACTTTTAACCAAAATGACACGAATTAGATCGGTATCGTTTAGCACTAAGCCCAAAAAATAAATTATGCCTATAATATAGTAGCGACACTCGTATATCGTATGATAAAAGAACTTTAACATATTTAAAATTTTGTTGGGTCGGTAAAACCCGGACGTTACGGAGGCGAGTTTGGTTGGTAACGTTGAAATTCATTACAATACCGAAACTAAACCTAAAAAAATAAACTCTCCAAATTAACATATTTAAAAAGAAAAGGCAAAGACAAAAAAATCGATCATTGGTAAAACTCGAGCTACGAATTTGGTTAGTATTAATGACATTCGTTATGTTAACATATTTAAAAGAAACACAACAAAAATGTAAACAAAAAACAATGAAAGAAAAAGAAAAGAAAAGAAGCGAACAAAAATACCAAAAATATCCTTTGTGACACCAAACCATCATTATTTATCTTATAAAATGAAAAATCATCAAAATGGTCATACTGGCCACTGGTTAGGATAAAATTAGCTTGACTTTTATTAAATTCAAATCAACCTAGGTTTGACAACTGTTTCTCATTACAACAATAGATCGATTATGCGTGTTTATGCTAGATCAAAATTTGTTACACCAGATAGAAATATGTTATGCTAATGCAATGCAAAAAGTTGTTGTCAGGACCGTGAATCGGGTGAAACCTTAGCAAAGGTTGACAAGAACACACCGACTCGAATACCCAAAGACCTGTTGAATATCCCGGCAGAATCAGGATATCCAACGAGTGGGAACGAATGAGTGTTTATAAATAAACACAAAACAATGATAGATAATCAATAAATGCTCATTCAAAGACAAAGATTCACTGTATTAAATGATTCATTAATGAAACAGTGGAAGGAATGTCTAGGGCTTTGTGTGATGGCGGCGGCTGTACCAGGAAAAACAAAAGGAATATTCTTTAGAATGTTTTTCGTATTCAGTGTGTGTGCCTGCCTGTTTTCCGTCTGGAAATCCGTCTCCTAAAAGGTATCCTTGGACCCCTATTTATAGACCCCGACATTCTTTCTAGAAGTTCCTAATCATTACATAATGAAATACAAAATAATACAAGTGTTGAGTCCTCGAGCAAGGTAACAATCTTGCTCGAGCAAACTCACTATGCTAGGTATGCTCGTTGACTATCCTCTAGCATACTTTACTTAGAATATCTTAAGGGAAGATATTCCCTTCCAGTATAATTCATTCTTCTTGACTAGTCCATACTTGGCTCGAACCAATCCATCGAACAAGCTCATTCTTCTTGATGTCTTCAGTTTTTTTTATTCAACAATCTTTATCATGCTCGGATGTAAATCTTGCTTGGGAATTGAACTGTGCTCGAAGTCCTTGCTTTGATCACTTGACATCTTCTTATTGCATCCATGCTTGTCCCCATGTGCTCGATCATCCTGTGCTCGTAACACTTGGTTAAAACTTGTATGATCAAGCTGTTTGCGCTATTGGCAATCCATGCTCGATAGAAGAATACTCTTGCTCGTTGAAGTGTAGCTTGCTTGAAGCCTTAACACTTAGAAGAATTAACCATTTAAGGTTCTGAAGACCTTGCTCGAAGTAGTAAAACCATGCTCGATCATCTAGGCTTGCTCGAAGTCCATACTTAGCCATTTTTCTGAGGAGGTTGAGAAGATTTCAATCTTCCTTATCATAAATCCAACCCAACAATCTCCCCCTAGATTGGAACAAGCTCAGATGCACCAAAATATACATGCATAGAGTTACACATGTATCAGACATAGAATATATATCATTCAAGAACATGTCATTTCATTACATACTTAGGAATTCTTTCTCATGGGCATTACAAATTAAAGTTTTTACAAATTAAACAAAAAGACAAAGATAAACAGAAATAAAATCCTTCATCCATTAGCTCCATTCTGTTATCTTCTTCCTCTGCTCCTAGTATCAGATCTTTCCTTTAGTCTCTTGACATAAGCCGCCCTTTGTTTGAGCAATCTAGCTCTGAGGAGTCGGAGGCATCACTTGGAAATCTGGCATTGATTAGATCTTGTAAGTCTTTTGGATACATGAATTTGAGATCTCCATCATGTCTTATCATCGCAATAGGTAACCCAGATTCATTTCTCAAGGTAGTTGAATCATCGTGTTGATTGTATGTTATGTATGTGATTCTTCCAAATTGTTGCACCCTTGAGTTCGGTTCCTGCATTACTTCTCTCATTGCCAAGCACTCTTTCAAGGTTTTCCTTTTATGGAGAGAGTTACTTGCTTGTGTTCTTTGTTTCTTCAAGTCAAAGAGGGAGAGCTCAGATGTGTGTACTTCATTTATCCTCCTGTTCCTCTTATCCCTTTCTGTTTGACTTCTGATCTCTCTCTTCTTTTGCTGCAAAAATGGGAATCCCCTTTCTGCTTGTTCTTTGATAAATTTTGAGAGATCATTTCTTTGCTGACTAGATGGCTGACTTCTGATTTGATTGTCATACAAGGTTAATTCAGCCATCCTGGTCAATTGTTCCTTTGTAAAATTTCTCAAATCATCCCTAAAGATGATGAGATGTTCTTCCTTGTCTTCAGTAATGACTCTCAAGGTCTTTGATCATCTATCGAAGAAGAGATGTGTGGGCAAATTTTCATCACGTGATGGTTCAGTCCTCACAATCTCTGACCTTGGAGTCCGTCTTGTGCTTCCCTGCTGACTTTTCTTTTGTGCACCAAGCCCTTCTTCCTCATACCATTTCTTCAATGTTTCATCAGATTGAATGATTAGTCTTCCCATGCTTACTCATTTCCTGTGCAAGGCACTCATCATTTCTGCTCTCCTATATCATCCATCTTTCGTCTTTCTTTTTCTAGTCTTTTCTGTGTTGCTAAATATAACCTCTGTTTTCGATTGTATATGTCTATGAGTTGGTCATGAGGCATGTTGTTGAATTGTTCTTCACTCATTCCCTTTTCCATAACAATCTTCTTTAATATTTCTACCCTTTTAGGGTCTTCAAACCATCTCTTCACATGGTCTTCCTTCCTTTTAGCTTCTTCTCTTTCTTTTGCCAGTCTCATCCTTAGTTCTAGTTCTCTTTCATAGGCTTCCTGACTTTTCTTGTCCTTGTGAGATTCTTTCACAAGTTGAATTTTTCTTTTAAGTTCTTCAAGAGAGAGCTTAATCAAGGATTCATAACTATAGCCATACAGTTGAAGAAACTGTACGTCGTTATGCTTTGCTTTTATCATTTCATATTCAGTTTCATCATTTGTTTTCTTTTCAGTTCTTCTGTCAGACTATTTTTGTACCTTTTCATCCTCTGCCTTCTTTGCTACCTTCTTCACATAGTCTGAGATATCCTCTACAAGAGCTCTTTTGTAGAGTCTGTCAATCTTATCAAAAGGTTGCAAGTTAAGAAACGCAGGTTTGTGACCAATCTTCATTAACAGTTCTCTTTTGGTCTTTCTTGTTCTCCAACCCTCAGCTTCCTTTGTTATTTCTTCTTCAGATAGTCTTTGAAGATATAATGGATCATATCCCAAACTGATCAAATAATCTTTATCTTCATTTTCTTTTTCAGCTTCCTTCAACTCCTCCTCATCTTCATTCTCATCATTCAAATCAACAGTCTCTTCAAATCATGGAGAGCCTCAATCATTGGTTCTTCATTTCTTTCAGATTGAGCCCTCCTTCTCTCTTCCAGCTTTTCCAATCTGATTTTGTACACCATTTTCTTTACGGATTTTTGCCTTTTTGGTTTGGGTGTCTCAAATTCAGCTGTGTGCTTTCGCTTCAACGATGATTGAGATAGAGTGGTAGTACTTGATTGAGTTACTTCATCTTCTGGCCCTTCCAATATGATTTCCTCATCCACTGACTCTGATTCTTCAATAACAGGTTCATCTATATGAGTCTCTTCAGTTTCTTCAGTAATTTCTTGAATAATGGGCTCATTTGGTTCAACATGCTCTTCAACTCTTGGTTCTCCTTCTTTACTCAAATTAATGAAGTCTTGTTGAGCCTTTCTTGCTGCTATCACTATCTCTGGATGATGTCTCTCTAGGTTATTCAAAATGAGTGTAATATCCTTCATTATGACCAATTTAACCATAATACTTGCTGAGACTTCAATGGTTTCATCTTCTTCATGGATAACTGGTCATAAGCCAAGTTCTTGTTCTTTTTCAGGATTCTCAGATTCAGTCACTGAATGTTCTGGTTTATTGGTTATTGGCTCTTCAGGCTTAGTGATAACTGGCTTTTCAGTCTGTGTAGATTCTTGTTCAACTTCATTCAAGTTTGTTTTAAGAGCTTCAATTGTAACTTTAAAGGCATCATCTGCCTCTTTCATCATCCTTTCATCTTCCTCCTCTTTTTCTTTTATGTTTATTAAGGCTTCAATGACTTCCTGAGGAATTTCCTCCTCCTCTTCCATCTCCAAATTGTCCAACTCTTCATTCATTAAGTTTATAGCTATCTTTACAGATTTAGCTTCAGCCACATCTGGATCAACTACATTCTCTTTGTATAAAATATCATCAGACTGAACTGTATGCTGGGGCAGGGGGTGTAGATCATCATCAGTAAGTGCAACCCCCTTTCCCTTAGATTTTCTTTTCTGAATTTCTTCTTCGGTTTCTTTTTCTTCTTTATTCTCCCACTCATCCTCTGAATCTCCCTCATCATATGCTTGATTGATCATGTTTAAGGCATTTTATGGTTCAATCTCCATTTCCTCCTCTTCTGAACTTTCATATAATTCACCAATTAAACTTAAGCCTTCTGCACCTTCAGTTTTCTCCCCCTGTTTTGGTGCATCTGAGGTCTTCTCAACCTCAGACTGCCCCTCAAGGGTTCGAATCTCCAATAAAGCTTCATTTAGTGCAGCTTCCAATGACGAGTTCCTTGCAGCCAAAATGGCATTCTGTTCTTTTAACATTATGTTCTCAAACTCAAGTCTTGCATTCTCATAGACAATGTCATAAAGATTAAGGCTTGATGGTGGGGTTTCTTGAAGTGGCTTTGGAGCGGGTTCAGAGGATGGGATTGGTTGAGTTCGTGGGGTAGGTTTAGTGGTAGTTGGATCTTGAATGGGTTGGGAAGGTTGAGGTGGTGAGGAGTGAAATGGCTCTTGTAGTGGAGATGTAGGTGGTGTGGGTATAGGAATGTTAACAGGTGATTCAGTGTCAGATAAGGCAGGTTCAGTGTTGGCTGGTGAAGAGGGGATATCATCAGTAGCATGATCCGGCTCCACAGAATCTGTGTCATCTTGGTAAGTCTTAGGTGGTGGTGATTCTGGAGGGGTTATCTGATGGATGGTGGCAGCAACATTAGATACAACATTCGCTACAAACGTATCATCATCCACTTGCTCTGTAGCCTGTGAGATTGGATTCACAACGGGTTCATTCAACCTCTCATGGACCTCTATATCCGCAGTTTCTGCCTCATAAGCAACTTGATCAATCAAAGGCACATTCACTCAAATCGCCTCTTGTGTAGCATTATCATTACCAATCAACATTTCATTTCCCCCTTCCGGACCATCTCCTCCATCATTATGTTGGTCATCGTCATCTGCACCATCACTATCTTCATCATAACTATTCCCTGGGGTCCTTGGTACATTGATAGCCCCTAGTGCTGGTACGAGCAACCATGGAAGCACATCCCATTCATCATTATCAATGAATTTACTCTGAGCATCTTTCATTCTTTTGCAGATATTTGGATCTTGCAACTTCAAAATCTACACTGTCCTTTGAATTTCTGGTAGAGCTCTATTTATTAAGATATGTAGAAAACATGGATACATAATGAATCTTTGATTGACTTGCTTCTCTGCATTTGAAACCAACTCTTGAAAGATGAGTCTGGAAATATTAAAGGGTTGCTGGTAAAGAATGGCTACAGTGAGAGTCCCAAGCTCTCTATTTAACAAAGTCCAAGTCCCTCTCCACGGAGATAAGGACTGAATCACATGATGAATCAGGAACCTGTAGAGTAATGGAAAGCTCCCCTTCTGAAATTGTCCCTCTTTTGCACCTCCTTGATAGCCCATGGTCTCTTGAAAGACTCGCAGTAATCTTGGAATTGAATACCATTGTTGAGCTTCAAAGTTATCATTGAGGTTTAATGCAGCTCGAATGGAAGCCTCTGTAATTTCAAAGTCATTGTTTAACACAGATGCCTCGATCCTCTTCCCATTCACATCATTGACATAGGTCGCAGACTGCCAAAAGTCTGTAAGATGGTTCCTGTAGAGTGTGGGGTTTTCTGTCAGCGCCATTCGTAAATTTGAGTTTCTTAGAAAATTTATCATGACTTCTAACTCCATGTTTTCCTCATCAAGCTCTAACTGAGCGCACATATTGTGCCGTTTTTCGAATTTAAACGCCATCAGTTCTGCAAAAATAAAACAATGTCAGTACACAAAGTCGCAAAACTAATATATGAGGGTAGATAGATGATTAATGGCGTCTTCAATTAACATGTTCCGTAGTAATATGCGTACCTGTCAGAACAAGTAAATAGTTAGTCAAAAGTTCGATTAGAAACCCTAATTTCGAAATCGGTGTGACGATTATCGAATAACGATGTCTTACCGAAGTCGAAACAGAGCTAATAGCTGTAATTGAAGTAAAGTTAAGCAAGAATTAGAGCAGTGAGCAAGAGGGAGATAGCACGAGCAAGAGGGTTTTTGCAATTAGGTTTAAAAGAGGAAGAGAGATGTGAAAAAGTTTCTAATTCCCCCTTTTATAACTAACGTTTGGGTGGTACAGTACCTTGGTTTGTCATCTAGCACACGACAGTTGTCATTTAATTTCAACTTTAATTGTATCTCCCTTGCTCGAGTATACAGCCAAAGTGAAAGCTGGCCCCCTCTGTACACGAGTACATGGTACAACCCTTGCTCGATGTACTTGGAATATTCTGTCCTTGCTCGAGTACACGGTACAACCCGTATGAGACAGAGCAATATTCCTCTAGACTTATGCTCGATTGCCTTCCCAAAAGTTTCAACTTACTGGAGTATCGAGTCAAACTCGAGGTGTAGTGTGCTCGAGTGTACTATCAATTTATTCAAAATAGTCCTGAGTCATACAAGTAAGCTGACCTTACTCGACTATGCATCATGCTCGAGATACTTAGAAATATATCATCACTACTCTATGCTCGAGATGTATTCCAGTGTTAGAAACTTTGCTCTAGTCTCTATAGCCCTGTGTGCTCGACGTACTTCTATGCTCGAAGGCCTTAGCAAAACTTTCCTATTCCTGTACTCGAACTCACAGCCTGTGTCTAGCTCTCAAGTTTGCTCGAATTCTTATACCTAAGTATCTAGTACACAATGATGCTCGAAACACATAAATGTCTCCTATCATTCAGTTATTTTTTGCTCGAAAACTTAGATCTTAACCACCTACCATGCAATCATGCTCGAAACACATAACATCAATTTTCATAACATAGTAGGTACTCGAAGATAAGATGCATGCTTAAAACACTTAACAGCAAATTTTCATGTCATACTCGAAACAGATAGTCAACTCACACGTCACACAGTATACTCGAAGCAGTAATACATGAGCAAGCACCATTTCCATGCTCGAATCACTTAACATGCATGTCAGTTTGATAATCACAACTGTTAAGCCACCTACCCAAGACATGATTAATCATGTTTTGTGCTCAACCTTCCAAAGTTTCTCAAGGAATAATCATTTCAGAACAGTAAATTAAATTGAGCAATTAGTTTAAGGTGAAATAAGAGATCAAAATCCAGTTCAAAATGAAATTCATTTTAGATTATTTGGAAATATCTCAATCATGGGATCAGACTATTTAAAACAACGATCACACCACTTCATGGTCAGTGTTATTATGACTCAAATCAGGTTGACAGCAGGTATACTTAGCATAATGGTCATTGCTTTCTGTGATACATTTAGGATTCAATTAGAGCATAAGATAGGAATGATTATCATTATAGCTTCAGATTGCCTCTAATCTCTTCTCAAAGCGTATTTAGCTTTCTCCAAATCACCTCGAATTGACTCCGACCCCCTGATGCCCTGGTCAAAATTGATTTTTGTATACTAGAGCATTTATTTATTTATATTTTATCTTTGATAACAGACTGTAAGGTTGAACGTTGGACTTACATGCCATCCGGACTTACATGTCTTACATTCAGGGTGTTTAGGACTTACTTGTCTGCCCCACCCCTGTAGTTCCCTTAGTGCCCCTTAAGTCATGAAATCAGATAACTTATTTATATATATATATACATGAGCCCGTTGGTGTTTCTGGTCTATAAAAATATCTATTAAGTATTTGAGCAGAAATAAATTATTGATTTTTGGAAAACCTCTCAAAAGAAAAGAGAAAGAAAGAGTTTGAGAAGCATAAAAAGATCAAAAGTATATATATATATATATATATATATATATATATATATATTATACTTTTGATCTTTTTATGCTTCTCAAACTCTTTCTTTCTCTTTTCTTTTGAGAGGTTTTCCAAAAATCAATAATTTATTTCTGCTCAAATACTTAATAGATATTTTTATAGACCAGAAACACCAACGGGCTCATGTATGATTGGATAATGAACTTTCTGCCTATCATTCGGAGAGATATGCTAGAGAACATACCTTATTTTCCGATGTTTCACCACATCATACTTAGAAATTTTAAGTGTATATCACATATTGCAACTACAGACTATGGAAAGCTACCATACTTTGCCAATGACTGTACTCAAAGCCTTTTGAACTTATAATCCATGGGTTAGTTATCTTAAACAGTTTTCTATCATTTCCCATTTTTGGTTGGATTCAATTTCCCAGAAGACAGTTTCTTGCTTCTTTGAAGCTGGGAACTTGGATAATATTATCATTTCTCTTATTCAATATCACCGAAAACAGTGTTGCCTAGTCAAAAACTTTTACCAATTTTAAAAATCATTTCCTTCCGAGAGTTCAGTTTAAGAATAGTGATTTTAAAGATGGTGTTGTCATTTAAGCATTTGTAACAAGCATACACTCTCACATAATCAAAACACAAACATTCAGATAGCATAGAACCAACAAATCATCACTTAAGTCTGTCGAGCATGCTCAGAACTCCATCGAGCATACTCGAAAGTCAGTCGAGCAAACTAAACAAAATGATCATTTCAATACTTATGCTCGAAAGACTTAGCTGGGTGCTCGGGCGATATACTTGTGCTTTGAAAAACCTCAATAGTTTTACACAACACATGTCCATGCTCGACCACCAGTAACACATCATGTGTGCTCGAGTTACTAGAAATTTCAAGTATGGTTAGTGTTTGCTCGAAGAACATTAAACACACCATTGAACACAAGATCATGCTCGAACTAAAACACACTCAAGTATAACTGTTTGTGCTCGAAGAGCAACAAACACTTCATTAAACATAGACTCTTGCTCGAAGGACTTAATTGGTCCTTTAAAGCAAGTTTCTATGCTCGAGCATCTGAGCTATGACATCTGTGCTTGAATGACTTAGAATAGTCTTGCAAGATCCTTTGCCTGTGCTCGAAGAGCAATAGGCACATTCTCAAGCACAGATTCATGCTCGAAGTACTTAGAATCACAAAGATACATCGCGCAAGCACAGATCAAGGTACTAAAGGCTATAATTTGCATAGTTAACTAAAATTTCACACAAGAACAGACACAAACATGATTCATGCAATTTTGAGTAATCATTCAAGCATAGCAGTCTATCATGAAAACATTCAATGTGAGTAACATTGATAATCAGTAAGCACCTCACTCAAGCACACATCCTAAATCAGACCTCATCAGCATTTATCATTCCTAGGCATTTTAACAGAAAATGAAACCTGGTCTTATCTAAAGGTTTGGTGAACAAATCGGCCAATTTATCAGATGTGTCTACCCTTTTCATTTCTATTAGCCCTTTTTCTTGACAATTCCTAATGAAATGATGTCTAATTTCAATGTGCTTAGTCTTAGAATGTTGGACTGGATTCTTAACAATAAACATAGCAGCAGTATTATCAATTAAGATAGGAGTAAGTAAGAAATTCAGACCATAGTCCAGCAGTTGATTTTCAATCCATAAAACCTGTGCACAGCAAGCAGATGCAATAATATACTCAGCTTCAGCAGTGGAGATTGACACTGTAGTTTGCTTCTTGCATTGCCAAGACACCAGCCTGTTCCCTAGAAACTGGCATCCTCCAGAGGTTGATTTTCTACTCATGTTGCAACCATCATAGTCACTGTCTGTGTAGGCCATCAAGTCAAAGGAAGGGTTCTTTGGATACCAAATCCCCAAATCTGGTTTTCCCTTTAAATATCTGAAAATCCTCTTAACTGCTAGCATATGTGAAACCTTGGGGTTAGCTTGAAATCTTGCACAGACACACACAGCAAATATAATATCTGGCCTAGATGCTGTGAGATACATCAATGATCCTATCTTGGCCCTGTATTCATGCTGGTCCACTGGCTCCCCCTTTTCATCAGGTACCATTTTCTCATGTGTATCCATTGGTGTGGACACTGTCTTGAAGTCTTGGCACTTGAATTTGTTAAGAATATCTTGTACATATTTGGATTTATTTATGAAGATGCCATCAGCTTTCTGTTGCACTTGAAGTCCAAGGAAGAAATTCATTTCTCCCATTGAGCTCATCTTGTACTTGGACTTCATTACTTGCTCAAACTCTTTGCACATCTGTTCATTTGTAGAGCCAAAGATAATGTCATCCACATACACTTGCAGCAACAGTAGATCTTTGTTCCTTCTTTTGTAGAAAAGAGTCTTGTCAATTGCCCCTCTGCAGAAACCATTTTCCAATAAATGATTTGACAGCTCATCATACCAAGCTCTTGGTGCTTGATGTAATCCATACAATGCCTTGCTGAGCTTGTAAACCTTTTTGGGATGCATTGGATCTTCAAATCCAGGAGGTTGAGTGACATAGACTTCTTCATCAATTTTTCCATTCAAAAATGCAGACTTTACATCCAATTGATAGACCTTTATATTCATGGATGCTGCATATGCCAGAAAGATTCTAATTGCTTCTAGTCTTGCAACTGGAGCAAAAACTTCTTCAAAGTCCACTCATTCCTCTTATAAGCATCCTAGAGCTACCAGTCTTGCTTTGTTCTTAATAACAATTCCTCTTTCATCCTTTTTGTTTCTGAAGACCCATTTTATTCCAATAGCATACTTGCCTCTGGGCTTGTCCACCAAGTCCCATACATGCAAGTCTCTGAATTGAGCTAATTCTTCTTGCATAGCTTGTACCCAGCTGTTATCCTTTAATGCTTGATTGATGTTCTTTGGTTCAACTTGGGATAAGAAGCAGGCATACAAACAGATATTTGCTTTTTCAGATGCGCTTCTGGTAACTCTTTCATTTATATCTCCTATGATGTTCTCTGCAGGATGATTTCTTTCAACTGAGGTGGTCTGCACAATTTGTTGTGTAGACACTTCTGTTTCAAGATTTGTCATGTTTAGCTCAGCAGATTCATCTTCATTTCTCTCTCGACTTTCATCGGGTTCTTGATGTTGATTGATTTCAGATGTTGACCCATCATTTCCTCCAAATTGCATTAAATCAAGAAAAGATTGAAACCTGTCTTCAAATTGATGTATCCCTTCAGGCTGAGCAAGTTGTTGACTCTGAATAGGTTCACTTTCAACATCGCTTGGACCTTCATTTGAGACTTCTACAGCAGCCTCCTGTCCATTCCTATCAACTTCAGCTTCTCCTTTGGTACTTCTCCCAAAATTGAATCCATTTGTGTTAGGAGCAACTGATGTCCACAGTTTGTCCATATCAACTTGTTTGGCTTTTCCCTTTTCTTCAAAGCTGGTTCTATACATGCTGTCATCCATGTATTCATTGTAGATCTTAAATGACTTGATCATTTTCTCTAGATCAAACAGCCATTTGGGACCATCAGCATTGTTAAAGTGATTTTCATTGAAAATTATGTTTGACGACTCAATGACCACCATGTGCTCCTTCACATAGACTTTGTAAGCCTTTGAATGAGATGAGTCACAAAGAAACATTCCAGTGATTTGGATTGGAACTTGTTCAAATAGTCCTTTGTATTCAGGAGTGAGCATCTGCATCCAAAAGGCTTTAAGAACTTCACATAAGGCTTTCTTTTAAAGATAAGCTCATATGGAGTCTTATTTTGAGCCTTGTTCAATAGAACTCTGTTCTGCACATAACATGCAGTGTTGATTACTTCTGCCCAGAAAGTGACTGGCAGGTTTGCATCAGCAATCATGGTCCTTGCAGCTTCAATTAATGTTCTGTTTCTTCTTTCTGTAACACCATTTTGTTTAGGAGTTTTGGGAGCACTGTATTGTTAAAAGATACCCTTAGAAGTGCAGAATTCATCCATGGTTCCATTGTCACTTCTAATGAGCTTCACCTTCCTCTCAAGCTGATTTTCCATTTTTAGCACATACGTTCTGATCAACTCTGCAGTTTCATCTTTGCTTCCCATAAATATACCCAAGTAAACCTTGAATAGTCATCAGTAATCACCAGGCAGTATCTTTTCTTCCCAATACTTGAAACACTTACAGGACCAAATAGATCCATGTGTAACAATTCCAATACCTCATCAATAGTGTTTATCATTTTGATTTTATGTGAGGATTTGTGTTGTTTTCCTTTCAGGCAAGATGTGCATTTTTCTTCCAATTTGAACTCTCTTGTGGGAAGGCCAACAACATGTTCACCTTTTACAAGTTTGTTCATGTTCTTTAAGTTCACATGACACATCTTCCTATGCTATAGCTTAGTTTCATTTTCAGTTGCTCTTGACACAAAGCATGAACCACCTCTTGAAGTTGCATTGTTCATTCTCAGTTCATAGAGGTTGCCATTTCTTGGAGCCATCATCATAATCATATCAGTTGGAATCACAAATTCAGGCTTCAATGTCAGGCAGTGTTCATCATTGAAAGCCACCTTGTATCCTTTGTCACAGACTTGAGAAATGCTAAGCAAATTGTATTGCAGTCCTTCAACATGCAGTACATTCTCAAAGGATACTTTGTCATTTGTGAGTGTTCCTCTACCAACAATCTTACCTCCATTTTCATCACTCCCAAAGGCAACTGGCCCTTCATATTTCTTTTCATAATTGATTAACAAACTCTTGTCACAGGTCATGTGCCTAGAACATCCACTGTCCATATACCATGAGTCATTTTTGTTCAAGGACTGATCCTACACATAGACATAAAACAGAATTAGTTTGAATCTGATTTACAAACTGCATTAGTTTGTAATTCAGTGTCAGTGGAAGATTCATCAAGAGTTGGAAGTGGAACAGGAGGTGGGTCTTCATACACAATTTCACAATCTTCTTCTGTGTCAGAATCTGACCCATTCTTCACTGCTTGTGATTTGATTATTTCTTCTATCTGCTCAATCACATAGGTTTTCTTTTCAATCACCTCCTTCTTTGTCTTCCATTGGAACCCTTTTGGTTCAAACCCCTGTTTTAACAGAAACTTTTCATCACCATTAAGAACTCCAGGTCTGATCTTTGCTTTTCCCTTATCAGTTGACCTTTTGTTCTTCTCAGCTTTATGTGGCTCTTTCTCATTTACTTTGATTTTCAGAATGGTCTTGAGTTTTCTTTCAAGAATCTCCTTTTGTTCTTCACAACCAGATGGTTTTCTATTTCCACTCAAGTAATGATACATCTCTTTGTAACTCTTCATATCAAATCCATTCACCACATCAGTAATTGCAAAGGTGTCTTCAAGAATCCAGCAAGAATCAGTGTGATGACCATATGCATCACACTTCTTGCACCAGACCTTGGCATAGCTTCCCATATCTTCAAGCAATTGTTTGTCTTTGATTTTGTCACTGGGTTTGGGAAAGTCAAAGCCTAAAGAGGTCTTTGGACACAAAGTATTTGAGAAATCCATCTTGATTAGTTCACTGATGTCAATTGTCTGTGGATCTTTTCTTTGACAAACACTATTTTCTTCAGCTTGGAGGGAGTTCTTATTGAGCTTCCTTCTTCTTCTCTTGAATATCTTCTTATTGGCACATAATCAACATCCCCAATATCAAATAACTCATGATTAGAGAAAACTGGGTAAATTGGTGGATGTGACTGATCATAAGTAGATTTCATAGTTTCTTCTGTTCTTTTCTTGATCTCAGTTTGTGGTTTAGCACAGATGTCAAATACCACATGTTCTCTTCTCATTTTCTCATAATGTCTTTTCATCTTTGGAGTCATCTTTGGAAGAAGAGGAATCTTTTCACTCTTCTTTTTGCTTGATCCTTTCTTCTTTTTGCCATTGGATGACTTAGAGCTTCCACAACTGCAATTACTGTCTTCACTGGAGTACTCACTCCACTTCTTGTGTTCACCTACCAATTTGTCATTCTTCTCATTTTCTGGCTCCTCACCCTTCTTCACTGCAAATTCTCCATTCTTGTCCACATACACATCAGCATACTGCTTCACAAACTCATTCTTGTCATCAAAAACATTCTTGAATTGCTTAAAGTATTCACTTCTACTCTCCTTGTCTACTTTCAGTGGGTAGCTGTCACAAAAAGGTGGTGGCACCATTTTATACTTCTCTTCATCAGTCATTTTATCAACATAACCCACGATATTGCCAGTAGAAACAAGGTTCTTCAAGAAATTCATTTGAATTAGCAATTCAGCATTCTTCATTTTCTCTTCTGCATACATCTTCTTCAACCCTTCAATTTGAATTGTCATTCTTGATTGGGTCTTGTATGCCATCATACAGTTATCTTCAAGTCCTTTGATTTGACTTTTATATGTTGCTTCACTTGTTTCATAAACATTCAAGAAGGCTTCCTTCCTCCCACACTCAGTTTTCCATTTTCCAATCTCCTGATTAAGTTGATTAATAGTAATAAGAAGATCAGAAATTAAGACATCAGATTGCACCTGAGTATTTGAAGTTCAGACTGGTCATGCACTTTTGCCATAAAAGCAACATTTGCCCTCTCCATTTCAGCAGCATGATTGCTTCAATCAAATTCCCTATCCTGTGGCACCCTGGTAACATCGACATTTCCTTGGTCTCTCTGCTGGTTCACATTGTTCTGATTTGTTCTGTTCTGGTTTGTGTGAGACTGCATTTGGTTGTTTCTTTGAGGTTGAAATTTTTGCTGTTGGGATCTGTTTGGATTTTGGTAGGGGTTTTGGTTGGTAATCTGATTCCTTTGCTGCTGGAAATTTTGATTCTGGTTCTGGTAGAATTGATTTTGATTCATTTGATTCAGCTTGCCTTGGCATGTTACATTCTCTGGCAAAGTGTCCAGGTTGTTGACAGCTATAACAGATGGCCTTCGATTTGTCAAATCCAATTCTTTCAGTTGGACCATTGAAGCTTGTTCTACCTGTCCTGTTATACAATCTCTTGCTCCTCACTGCTAGCATAGCTGCTTGCCATTTAATGTCCATATCTTCTAAATCATCAGCATCTATTTGTTCTAGATCTTCTTGCACAATGCTTGTATTTATCAGATTCTTGGCCACAAAGGCATGGTATGACTCAGTGAAAATGGAGAACAAGGCCTGGTAGTCTGTTCCTTGAGTTGGGTTGTGTTGCATGAATGTAGTCTGCCCATTTGCTGGAGATGGTGTGTCATCTTCAATCAGCTGAACATTGAATCTTGATTGGCTGATGCAAGATGAGATAGTTTCTGATGGTTCCTCCACAATAGGTTGTTGATTCTAGACTGAGAGGTTGCCCATTGGTGCTACAAGCGCATTGTTCATTTGAAAACTTGGCTTGTCCTCTCGAATCATATGGTTCTCAATCATCTCATGTTCTGTAGCCTTGAGAAAGGCAATCACATCATCCAATTTAAAGTTTGGAAAACTAGCCTTTTCTTTGATGAACTTGCTGGCAGTGTACCACTCACCAGATAGAGATGATAAAAGTTTCTTGTTCAGATCAAAATCAGATATATGAAGGTCTGTTGTTCTAATTTCATTTACAATCATCATGAACCTTTGCAGAACTGACTTTAGTCTTTCTCCATCCTTAAACTTGAATCTGTCAAGCTGCTGTTTCAATCTGTCTTTCTTGATGTCTCTCAATTCAGTATTCCCTTCAAACATTTCAATAACTACATCATACATACCCTTTGCGGTCTTATGATGATTTACAATTGTCAGGATTTCCCAAGAAAGCCCTAATTTCAGCATAGACAGAGCTTTATCATCTCTCTTCTTCATCTTCAGTTCAACGGTTGCGTTGTTGTTTGGAGCTGTTGAAAAAACGTAGTTTCCTTCAGTGATGGAAGTCCAGAGCTATGGGTCATTGTAGTTCACAGCTGCTTCAAAGAGCACCTTCCATTTTATGAAGTTTTCTTGTCCAAGCAACCTTGGAATCTTGTTTGTGGATACTTCTTGGTCTTCCATTTTAGTAGACCTGGAGTTTGTATCAGTAAAGACAGAGTAAAGCTTCAAGCTTTATTACACACCTTCAGTCCCGTGGCCTTTAACGAGCTTACTCAAGCTCTAATACCACTTGTCAGGACCGTGAATCAGGTGAAAGCTTAGCAAAGGTTGACAAGAACACACCGACTCGAATACCCAAAGACCTGTTGAATATCCCAGCGGAATTAGGATATCCAACGAGTGGGAACGAAGGAGTGTAGATAAATAAACACAAAAAAATGATAGATAATCAATAAATGCTCATTCAAAGACAAAGATTCACTGTATTAAATGATTCATTAATGAAACAGTGAAAGGAATGTCTAGGGCTTTGTGTGACGGCGGCGGCTGTACCAGGAAAAACAAAAGGAATATTCTTTAGAATGTTTTTCGTATTCAGTGTGTGTGCCAGCCTGTTTTTCCGTCTGGAAATATGTCTCCTAAAAGGTATCCTTGGACCCATATTTATAGACCCTGACATTCCTTCTAGAAGTTCCTAATCATTACATAATGAAATACAAAATAATACAAGTGTTGAGTCCTCGAGCAAGGTAACAATCTAGCTTGAGCAAACTCACTATGCTAGGTATGCTCGTTGACTGTCATCGGGCATACTTTACTTAGAATATCTTGAATATCTTCAGTGAAGATATTCCCTTCCAGTAGAAAATTCATTCTTCTTGACTAGTCCATGCTTTGCTCGAACCAATCCATCGAGCAAGCTCATTCTTCTTGATGTCTTCAGCTTTTCTTATTCAGCAATCTTTATCATGCTCGGATGTAAATCTTGCTCGGGAATTGAACTGTACTCGAAGTCCTTGCTTTGATCACTTGACATCTTCTTATTGCATCCATGCTTGTCCCCATGTGCTCGATCATCCTGTGCTCGTAACACTTGGTTAAAACTTGTATGATCAAGCTGTTTGCTCGATTGGCAATCCATGCTCGATAGAAAAATACTCTTGCTCGTTGTAGTGTAGCTTATTCGAAGCCTTAACACTTATAAGAATTAACCATTTAAGGTTCTAAAGACCTTGCTCGAAGTAGTAAAACCATGCTCGATCGTCTAGGCTTGCTCGAAGTCCATACTTAGCCGTTTTTCTGAGGAGGTTGAGAAGATTCCAATCTTCCTTATCATAAATCCGACCCAACAGTTGTGTCATTCGGAAGCTTCTGCTTGAAAATTTTATACACTAATAACAAAAAAAGTTAAATGATATTTTTATAAAAGAAAACTTCAATGATATTTTTATCAAACTAATAAATTAAAAACAATCATTTTAGTAATTTTACCAAACATAAATTACAAGGCAAATCAGGCGTTTTCTTCTCTTGCCCCTAAGGCTGTAAGAGAGTTGAATTGATTTTCGCTTAAAAACCTTGTGCTCAGCTTAAGCATCAACTCGATAGTTCGGCAAATCTTCATGACGCAAGTTCGAAGTAGGCCAAATAATTTAAAAAGCATATGTAAAATTTAAACTTGATAATAATACACATATTGAAAGTTAATCCTAATTAGTCAATGTGTGAACTCAGATAGCGTGAACCTACGTTTAAGTTATTAATATGTTTATATAATTTGATTTAATTGCATCTTGTAGGTCCCGAAACCGGATCCGACAATGAACGGCTTTATTCTTGATAATTTTGCTCGAGACGGGTGCGATAAATCAAACGACCGAACATAATATAAAGATAATATAAAGTATAGGAACAATCTCGTTATCGGTTGAAAGATTTAATATATTAAACATGAACCGACTCACCCAAGGTGAACTCCCCTTGGGTGGATGATTTACACTATGGAAAAACACACACAAAGTAACAATAAGGTCCCTATTTATAGCAAAACAAACATTCTAACATTCTAGATGCTTTTTCATTAAACTTGAACGCGTGTCAAAGTTCTCGTCTCGTGTCCGGATTTCTCGCTGACATTAAATATTATCTTGACCGTGAATAAATAATGGGTTCGTAATTTGATATCGCAAGTCACAAATTAGCCTTACAATCACCCCCTTGACTTGTGATATCAAAACTTTGTCTCACCGTGTCTCGCATCTTCACAAGTCACTCGATAAATCGAAGCCTCTTCGTTTCAATTCACCCCCTCAAGGTATGACCCACCTATATTTAATGTTGAAGTAGTTCTCGCTTGTATATAGGCATGAGATGAGCTCGAATTTCCACAAATCAATCTCGAATTACCGGCTTCATCGATCAAATGAATAAAACTTATTATTTTGTTCGAAGTTCACCTTTCGGATCCAACTTCTCGAACGACTTAGAAATAACAAGCTTTGAACACGGTTAAACAAGATGAAACCCGAACAAATTTGACTTTCTTCAATTTGGTCAAACCGCAAACAATTATTTCTTGAAAAATATATCTTATAAGCAAATAGCCTGGTTCTATATAATTTGAAATGAAGAGATCTGAAGCCCAATAATAATTCTAGCAGCCCATAAATCATGTTGGTCCATAATCTTTTTAGGCCCAAATAAATCAATCTGGCCCAATAAACTAAGGATTTAGGCCCAAAACTAGAAACTTTTGACATTTTGCAGATCATTAGGAGATGCCATTTAACCTAGCCAGTAGCTTCCACTCACATCCGAAACAGCACACCGGAAGTCGGTCGCCGCGGTACCCATCGGAAACCCTATTTTCGGCCACCAAAGCATCCATCTCTCTCACCTCCGCCGCCATACCTACCTTTGCCGCCGCCTCCGCCATAACTATCACCACCGCCGGCCACATCCAACATCATCTCCCTAGGTCATCGACAACCTCCATCTTCAGTTACCTCTTCACCACATATCCCGTATCCTAGACATCACAGCCGCCGCTATCTCTACATCACCGGTGACCGGCCACCCTTGCCATTGTTTCTGGTGACCCTACTAGGCCAAGCCGCAACCCATCTTCTACCCTTAAATATGTCATCTCAGCCGCTAAACACTCTCTAGATCCAGCATTATCAACCCAAATAACTGAAACCCGGATCCTTTCATATCAACCCAAAAATCAACTGTAAACATGTCGGTGAATCCAGATCCGCAAACAAGACGAGCTTCAAACACCTTTATTTTCTCAGATCTTCAAACTTTATTTCCAAAACTTCTAACTTTATTTTCAAAGCTTCGACGGAATTAACGTCTCGGTTCGGGTAATAGTGGAAATAGAACCCGAATATTAAGAACAAAGTTGAATCATAAGATTCGACCCGCTCTGATACCAATTGTAGGTCTCGAAATCGGATCCGACAATGAACGGCTTTGTTCTTGATAATTTTGTTCGAGACAGGTGCGATAAATCAAACAACCGAACATAATATAAAGATAATATAAAGTATATGAACGATCTCGTTATCGGTTGAAAGGTTTAATATATTAAACACGAACCGACCCACCCAAGGTGAGCTCCCCTTGGGTGGATGATTTACACTATGGAAAAACACACACAAACTAACAATAAGGTCCATATTTATAGCAAAACAAACATTCTAACATTCTAGATGCTTTCTCGTTAAACTTGAACGTGTGTCGAAGTTTTCGTCTCGTGTCCGGATTTCTCGCCGACATTAAATATTATCTTGACCGTGAATAAATAATGGGTTTCGTAATTTGATATCGCAAGTCACAAATATTAGCCTTACAATCTTAACCTCTTTGTTTGAATTACTAGATAATAGGAGTTTGAGTTATTATATGCTAAGGAAGTTAGTTAATATTAAAGATGGTTAGGGTTATGTAATTAGTATGCCAAAATTATTATAAACAGAAAAACCGAGTACCTTGGTTGAAATCAAACTCCAAGTTCTTGGGCTTGATTTCCAACAACACATGCTTGAGTTGGACTCGAATAGCTCGAATGTATATAGTTCTAAGAAAATCTGAGGTCGGTCATCATAAGCCCGAGGTAAACTTTTTTATATATATGTTTGGAGCTTGTGTCATATGCTTGTGCTTGATTGTTGAACACTTAAATAGCTCAACTCGAAGATATGTATTTTTGATTAAGAGATCAAGTTCCAACAACTCTACTTAAAAGCTTGGGTCATTTGCATGTTACTTGCTACCCAATACAAAATAAAATTGGACAAAGAATTTACTTTTTATGTTAAGAAATTTACTATTGTAATTGACAATATGCGGATACGGTAAGTAGAAGGTAAATTTTTATTGTTGTTGAGTCACTAATTTAATTTTTGACTTAATTTCAAAAGTTGAATAGCCCCTTAATTTTAATCTAACAAAAATATTTAAACCCTAATTAAACCAAAAATACAAAATAAATTAATAGTTAAATTTCATAATATTTACAAACATTTTGAACTAAAAACATAAGCTTGCATCATCTGATTTTGTACAAACAAATAATTTTAAGGTCTTAATTTAAATATGCTCAAGAACTCACCACACCCTCGTGCAGTCATGCCTCTCTTTTCTTTCTCATCCCTGAATTGTGTATATGATCAAAACCGTGGATTGTATTGTTTATAACAAACTATGTTCTTAAGCTACCATCAACGATGCGCAAACGAGAAAAACACTCAGAAGAACCAAAACAAAAAACTTACGGTTTTACACATGCCAACACGCACCACACTTATTTAATCTACCATCACCAAATGACCAGCAACCTCAGGGTGAAAGTGAGGCAGCATTGAAGGCACTTGAAAAGCAGAAAGAAGCGTGCGCATAGGTTGTTGCGGTGTTGAACCATTTCATGGCTCGGTTGGTGGCCGGACACCAGAGGATGAGGGAATTTCTGCATTCAGAAGTTGTGTAATCACCATTTGGATGTCTCTTTTTTTGCTCCACTCGTGTAGAGAAACATGTAGTTTCTTTGAAGCCACTAGAAGCTCAACCGCCTGCAATGGAGTCAAAATGTCTATCATACGTTTAAGGATGTCCAACCTCAGCTTGTCTGCTTCCACTAAGATCTTGTACATATCATTGGCATGACTGTCCATCGCTTTATCCACAGCCTCATCCTTGCTTGACTCCCCTACTTTTGAACTGTTGTAAGCTAGCAATGCCAGTGGCTCATCTGCTATCTTCTCCTGATTACACACACACATCATACTTCTTCAATATATATAATATATAAGTATTTGGGCCAGTTCGAAGGATATCTGGGTGAAGGGACGAATTAGGGCTTCAATTCCAGGTTCGAACCCGACAGGGGCGAGGATTTACGGATTCCATCTGGTTCCCGCGCATCAGGGGGTATGGTCTAACGGCAGTCGAGGAGTCGACCTTGGACATGGCCCCGAAAGGGTAGGTTTACTCGTGAGATTATTTGCCGTTCACAAAAAAAAAGCCATACACACCGACTAACATCTAATCTCAGAACGTTTCAGACCGTTAGGACATATTACTTCTAGAAAATGAGTTATTTTCTTTTTTTGGAAAACCCATTTTCCAACGACTTTTCTACAAAAAATTGCATGGGAAAAACTCGTATTGGAAAACTCTTTTCAAACAACTTTTCCTACAAAATTGCCTACAAAAGTATCTTGTTGCAAAGTTTTTATCAAAACCTATTTTACTTATTTATTTATCTAATTTGCTACAACTTTCAAACCAGAGTATAAAAATATATATAATATAGATAACAGTATAACACAAACAATTATATTTAAAATGTTTTCCAACGGAAATAATAAACATAGTTAATAAATGTAACTTTTGTTGGAGAGTAATTAGCAACAATGTTCCAACGAAAAACCGTAGTTACTATTTTGTTGCAATATTGTAGCAAAAAAAAAAAAATTGTCTGAAATTTGCTGGAATTACATGCTGTGGGAGTTTTGTAGGAAATTTTCTTAAAAAAAAAAAAGAGTTGTTTTCTAGTAGTAATATTAGCTAAACGACCGCTTGGACCAATAATTCAAAATTTGACACCCTCTGTTCAGAACATCCTTTTGGATGACCAATAATTTTCAAAGATTGACGTTTTTTCTTATCGAAAGGCGTCTAAGTGTTTTGTGGACGTTCTGTTTGTTTGATGGTCTCGCTACGACACGACCCCTGTATATGATACAAAGTTTCTTAACAAAATTTAATGTTTTGTATTACATGCCTGTATGCTTGCGAAAGTGGAAGTGAGCTTATCTTCCTCTTTGATAGTTTTGGCATGAAGAGCATCTATGCTTTTGAGCTGAGAGCTTGTTATTTCTCCCAGGTTTCCACGCATCACACCATCCAGAAACTCAGCCAAGTGTGCGTTTAGTTGCTACCCACATAACACATAAACGAGTCGAATAATTAACGAAGGCCTGCAACCACCGATCCAAAGAGACGAGTTCTCAAAGGTGCTCCCCCAAGTCGGAGCCAAGAAGGAAGGGCCATCATGTTTAGCTAGCTGTGCTCGCGCGATGTGGTAGCTTTCAAAGTGACTGATGGCTTTATCGGTTATGAGCCGGAGGTACTCGACATCGTTAGGGAAGTTAGCGAGTCCTTGTTGTAGTTCCTCGAGATCGAGCTTCTGTTGAGTCATCCAATTCTGGAAGCATGACCGAAACTGCTGCTGATTGGCCATGACACCTGGGCGGTTAGGAACACCTTGACTCCCCACGCACACTTGGCTAGCTTATGTTTTAAGAAGTGCATGGATATATATAGAGGGCAAGTGGGGGAAAAATGACAAATATTGTAAGCACACAGACTTGTTGTAACGACCTCCTAGGTAGCCCAACTGTAAGGGTTTTGTTTTTGGAAGGATGTGGAAAATGGGATATGCATTCCAGTGATATTTGAACACATCTGTTAATAATTGAAAATTCACGAAACAAGTCAGGATGGTTCATTTCCCCAGGTACCGTTTTCCGTTTTTGAAAACTTAATTGTGGGAAACGGGATATGCATTCCAACGATATGTAAAATACATCGAACAATAACTGAAAAGTGCTTTATATCTCTAGAAAAATAATATATATAGTTTGTCATACGTAATCCTAGAGAAATCTATGACGTATTCAGGAGAATATGACCTACACTCACATGCCTATTAGATTTATAGGGTTTGAATCGCATACAAATTAAATTAGCGTGCTAACGGTGATAATCAAGTAATACAATTATAGATACAATATAGTGCAATTATAGTGTAGTGTGATTCTCACAAATACTACGTTCATTTAAGATAGAATTACAGAAATTGTTCTTTATCTTTTACCCACGTTTCACTCGTGGTCTCTGATATTCAAAATTAATCTTTTTTGTCATTTATGTTTCAAAATCCTTCAGCGTTTGTCCTTTTCGTCTAATTGAATTAAAAGTTTTCGTTAAATCAGGTCATATGCCTTGCACATAAGAGCAAATTGATCATTTTACCTATTAAATTAAAAAAATATTTTAATAAATAAAGAAAACAATAAAAAAAACTAAAAGTATATATTTAATTTCTTTCTCTCTTCTCCTTCTTCTCCTTTTTCCTCCTCCTCCTCTACCAATCTCTGGCAGCCACCACCACCACTAGCGTCTTCTCTAATAAAGAAAACCACCTCCACCTCCACTCCCACCGACCACCGCCACCACCTCCGATGAGCATCGGTGAACCGCCGCCAACACATCGACATAGACCTTTACGTGAGCACTGTGAGCACCTTTACGTTTCAGAACACAAACCCAGATGTTCAAAAGTTGAATCTTTTTTTTTATTCAACCTTTAAATTTCAAGATATCAAAATCTGATTTTTAACAAAAACTAAATAAACCCACAAACAAAAACCCTAATTTCAGAGCACAGTTACAAACCCAGATGTTAAAAGCAATCTTTTTCTTACCCAAGAGATCAAAAGCCGAGGGGCACCTGTGTCGATGTGTTGGCGGCGTTCACAGGTGCTCATTTGCTCGTCGGAGGTTCACTGGTGTTAATGGCGGTTCACCGGTGCTCATCGGAGGTGGTGGTGGTCGGTGGGAGTGGAGGTGGAGGTGGTTTTCTTTGTCGGAGAAGACGATGGTGGTGGTGGCTGCCGGAGATTGGTAGAGGAGGACGGTGGTAGTGGTGGCTGCCGGAGATTGGTAGAGGAGGAGGAGGAAGAAGAAAAAAAAGGAGAAGAAGGAGAGAAAGAAATTAAATATATATATTTAGTTTTTTATTTATTATAATATTTTTTTAATTTAATAGGTAAAATGACCAATTTTATTTAATAGGTAAAATGACCAACGAACTAAAACCTACTGTAGCCCCTCTCCCCCTCTCCACATTGATTTCAGCCACCATAGGGTAAATCAAGGATTCCATGATTGGTTTTCAGTTTTAAATGAAGATATGATTGATTGGAAATGTTTGGTGAAGGAATTGAGTGAAGAAGGGAACTCCGGCAAAGATTCCGGCCACTGTTTGGTTTTCCGGAGACTTTTCCGGTGGAGGCCGGCGGAAGCGATAGTACAGGTCGTAGTTCTTGGCGACACGGTCACGTGGATATATTATTTGCTTGATTTCGAGTTCGTATAACCAAGTTATGAGCAAAACAAGAAAGGGTGGTTCGCATTTCGGATGACGGTTCAGGTTTCCGGCGGCTGTTTTGGTTTTTTGGTGACTGTTCCGGCAGCGTCCGGCGTCGGCAATAGTATAGGGTCGTAGTGCACGGCGACGCGGTCACGTGTATATATTATTTTCCCAAAACGGAGTTCGTTTGATAGGGTTTTCGAGTTATTCGAATGTTAACGCCTAAAACCGAACAAACCTGGAGTTTCTTTTCAGTTCTAACAGCTGTGGGGGCAGGTGCAGTCTATGAAAGTAATTTTCTAAGGTCCAGCATGTCGAGACGAGTTTGTTGATATGTGATTTGCGCGAATCGGACACGACAAATAAAAAGCCATTTAGGGGCACACAGAAAGTGTCACAAGAAACCAAAGAAGTGTCATTAAAGAATCTTGATGGAATTAGTGACACACAAAAAAAGTGTCACTAGAAGCGCTACCACTAAAGCCTTTTAGTGTCACTTTTTTGTTTGCCACTAATAACCTTTGGGCTTTAGTGGCACTCTTTCCATCTACCATTAAAAAATACTTCGGATTTTTAGTGACACCTTTTTTTCTATATGCCACTAAAAGCCTTTGAACTTTAGTGGCACTTTTTTCGTCTGCAACTACACACGTTTGGACTTTTAGTGACACTTTTTTCGTTTGCCGCTACAAACATTTAGACTTTAGTGGCACTTTTTTCGTGCTGCCACTACTTTGGCCTTATAAATTATAATGTCACTTTTTTGGTCTATCATTACAAACGTTTGAGCTTTTAGTGGCATTTTTTGTTTGCCACAACACAAAATATAGAAATCATAATATCTTCACTAACAATTAAAAGTTTGATCACATTCTAAACACGTACCAAATGTCTAATAACTCTCAAATCAAGTCAAAATGTAACAAATAAAAAGAAAAGTATAAATATTTGAATAAAAAACTGAAAATTTCACCATGCTCATTAACCTCTTTCACCATCTTTAGTCTTCATACGAGGTACCTAATAAGAAAAATAAAGACTTTTCAATATGTAAATAATATGGACAATAACTTGTGTAACCGACTTAATAATTAACCTAAATCCGATAACAATGACCTATTGAAATCAACCATATCAACAGTATCCTTGTTCAAGGATGCAAACGAGTCGAGCCACTAACATGCTACTTGAGATCGGCTCATGAAAAATTAACCATTTTGCAACCTTTCAAACAATTTACCCAATCTTTTTTCCAATAAATCTAAAGCACAAAACAACCCTCGTCAAAATGTAGCTAAACGTGTAAATCAAAGTTTTAAACTTGCGTTGTGACTTTTAGATAGTTCTCTAAGAATCTATGAACTAAAACACGGTTTCACTACAGTTCGTATCATCAATTTGAAACAATTAATGACCTGAATGCTAAATGCTACAGCTTTGGCTACAATATGTTTGTTCACGTCTTGTAGTGGAATAAGAAAATCTACAATCAACCTTAGACCAAATTAAATTTGCGATCATCAATGGGGAGTAGAGAAATTACCTATAAAAAATTATCAATCCAATTAGAGAGATGCACAGAACCAAACTGGTTCTCTCGACCGATGACGACTTCTAGAACCTGAAAGATGGAGAGGGGAGCAAGAACGACACCGAGACCAAGGCCACCCATGATAAGATCACCTGCCTTATATAATTTGAAACTGACTGAGCGAAGGACCGAAAATCTAGAGAAAACCTGACAAGACCGGTTTCATGGTTTAGTGAGCACCCCTATAGCTACGTAACTTTCAGATATGTATAAAACCTACTCATTTATTCCTCTCAACAGGCAGCAATATAAAAGTTTGAAACATTTCTTTTGTTGTTCTTACGGCCTTGAGAAGACTTCAGCCCGCTCGCACTAAAAGCTCCAAAACACCATCAAAAGCACCTAAACAATAAAAAGATAATTAAATCGTCATTAATACAAACATTAAAATTTCATATTAAACTTTTAAAAGGAATCGCACAAGTACAAATACAAATACAAAACATAAAACGATGCTTCACAATTACAACTGTTTTGCAGTTGACTAAAAAAGGTTAACCCTAATCCTTATACTACTGTTTTACAGTTGATAAAGAAGCTAAAATATTTAAGGCAAGGAAATTGATTCAACAAATGAGATTTATACTAGGTGCTGCAACAACTGCTTTACAATTTAAAAACCACATCAGAGTATAATTCTAATCATTGACAACACCTTTGACAAATAAGCCACATACATGCAACAAAAACATCATAAATGTGTCCAGTTTTAACACAACTAATATACAAATAGAGATCGAAATGAGCAGAGCTAAAATAATTTGATTCAAAAATAGCTAAAATAAAACCTCTTCATGAGAAAGTATTGAAAACGATCGGTAACATGAAGCTTCTTCAACTTTGCGCGGCTTGATCTTTTAGCATCACATGCACTCTATGGTAAATAGTAAATTAATATATGATTAGCTTTCTTTAATATAGTTCCATAATTATATATATATATTGTATAAGACATCAAAGTTATACATCATTGTTACTTGAAATTCCAAACTAAACCAACGAGTAACAAGTTTTTTAAATTGAATCATATGAGTGTTCCTTCAATGAATCTAATTGTAAAGCTCATCAAACAAATCACAACAATATAAACACACGAATCTGCATAACCTAATCAATCACATAAAAGAAAACGTAATGCCTAATCTCATTCTTAAAACCTAATTCCTCATGATCTCCATTAACATTCATAAACGGCGACTCCGATTAATTAACACCGTTTGGATTGAAACTGAAAACCTAATATTAAGCTGTTCATACCGTTCAAAAACTTATCAATTACAGGTTCTAATTTGGATTGAAACTGAAAACCTAATATATGAATTGATTACCTGTTAGACGAGAAGTAAAGAGTCTAGAAATGAGTGCTCATTGATCGGAACTGCAGTGATAGACGATCAGAAATTGAGAGATTGGTTGATTGTTGTGTATCCGTTTATGTGAATCAGATGAATATCATTACAGATTTGGATGAGAACGAACCTGAATGCGTATGAGAGAAAATCCCTAATTTGGGGATCGGTAGATGACGACCGACTTGAATCACTCCGAATTGTATGATCATATCCCTGGCTCTATTAGTTGATTTTGGATGAAAACTTTGTTCAATGAACCTGCTTCGTAGATAATAATAGACAAATAGTCTCGAACAGGCCCAAACTATCACAGTGGTGTCTAAATAATTGAAACGGATTAATCCGACCAAACACGAACTAGAGTAAACTATTTAGGGTCGAAAAGTCTTAATCGAGTTTCGACGACAAACTCGATGTATAATTAGGGTCGGGAATAGAGTTTATTTTTGAAAAAAGAAAGAACAAAGTATGAACGTTAATTTTTTTTTATCTATATCTAGTCACTAAAAATATGTTATAAGCAAAGATAACATACGCAAAGCGTCATTAAAAACCTAAATTAGTGGCACAAGAGCCAAATGTCATTAAAACGTGTGACACTAGATCTTTAGTGGCATTAAAACTAAATACCACTAAAAATGTGTTATAAGCAAAGATGGCATACGCAAAGTGCCATTAAAAACCAAATTTAGTGCCACAAAGGCTAAATGCCATTAAAAACGTGTGACACTAGATCTTTAGTGGCATACGCAAAGTGTCACTAAAATCATAAATTAGTGGCATTAAAACTAGATGCCACTAAAAATGTGTTATAAGCAAAGATGGCATACGCAAAGTGCCATTAAAAACCTAAATTAGTGGCACAAGAGCTAAATGCCATTAAAAACGTGTGACACTAGATCTTTAGTGACATACGCAAAGTGCCACTAAAATCATAAATTAGTGGCACTAAAACTAAGTGCCACTAAAAAAGTGGTATAAGCAAATATGGCATACACAAAGTTCCATTAATAACCTAAATTAGTGGCATAAAGGCTAAATGTCATTAAAAACGTGTGCCACTAAATGGCCTTTTATTTGTAGTGGGAGTTCGTATGGATCAAGTTATGAACATTTCAGTTTTTTGATTCGCGGCGGCAGTTAGGATGTTATGCATATGGGTTCAAATAACTTATACTCGAAGGCATGTCTCAGTGAATCTTTTATGTATTGTTTGGTATGATCTTGGGTTGTGAGAAAATTTGTCGAGAATGAGGTTTGAGTGCGTTTTTTTGGGTAATATTATTTATAGGTTATTTTTACGCAAGTGAACGCGTCAGTTGTACTGATTGGGAACCTTGTGAAGTTTGAGATTATGGATTTTTCTTCTATTGGATTCTAAAGGTATATAGTTAGTATCATATCTAAATTATCATGGCCATTGGTGATGTTTTGATTGGTCAATTGTCGTTAGTTCCAAAACTAGGGTTTTGGTTGTTTAAAATCGTTAATTGTTGCGATTCGCGTATTGTTTGAGGAATTACCAACCCGATCAGATTGTATAGTAATATGATGAAATAAGGGCTGTAAAAATATTAATTTTTATTGAAACGGGGCTGAATTGATTGGTGATTGCTCAAACGGTTCGGTAGAGCGCGAATTCTCGCTTAATCGGTAATTAGTGTGTTGTACAAAGGAATTTCCGGCCCATTCAGCTCGTGTAGTGTCGTGTAGACATATAGGCTTTAATAATACTAAATTTATCTATACAGGGCTGATTTGGTTGGTGATTACTTAAATGACTAATTAACGCGCGTATTCGACACAGTTAACGATAATCGGGTATACTTTGGGACCCGTTTGTCCCCAATTTTATTTAAGGGTGGTTTTGGTAGATTAAAGGTCTCGGGGGCTTATGTAAGTGAATTTTTAGTATGGGTGAGTCTTTGGGTTAATTAAATCATGTTATAGCGTCTCGTAGAGCGAGCAGGTTGATGCGGTTTAGTTAGTGATTGTTGTATGTTATAATTTGTTAGGCTTTGAGTTTGAGTGACTACTTAGAGGTTCTCTAGCTCGTTGATATTTGCATGACCTTTATCAGGTGAGTTTCATGATGCCCTTTTTAAATATTTTTACGTTTTGGGCTAGCATACACATCTTACTACGATTTTACTTGTTTAAACTATTTGGATGATATTGCATGGATTTACTTATAATTATATTTTTCTGAAATTATATATTATTTATATTCTATGCTTGAGTATATTATTAAACTCGTCTATAATTATATTTCTAAAATTATATATCATTTATAGGCTTTGTTTGAGGATGTTATTAAGTTGATTGCTTGACTAAATTGCATATATGTGTGTGTAAATGTTTTGTTAATCCGCGATCGGGTCAAATATATTACTTAAGTTCTTGACTTCGTGTTTAGTGACTTGGGGTGAGGAGGCCCGCATTATTATGTTAAGACGGGTCAAATATATTACTTGAGTTTGACTCAAGGTGAGAAAGCCCACCGTTTTGCTAAACCGTGATCGGGTCAAATATATTACTTAAGTCATGACTTGAGGTGGGGAGGCCCGTGTTACACGTTTAGGTTTTGTTAAACCGTGACCGAGTCAAATATATTACTTAAGCTTTGACTTGAGGTGGGGAGGCTCGTGTTACGTGTTTATGTTTTGTTAAGCCGTGACCGGGTCAAATATATTACTTGAGTTTTGACTTGAGGTGAGGAGGCTCGTGTCGTGTGCTTAACGGAGAAAAAATATTATTTTTATATTATTGTTGTACTTATTGATTTTAAATTAATTTCCTTATGTCGTTTATAAAAACATAAGCTCACTCAGCTTAAGCTGACTTTGTGTGTATCTTAGATTGATTTTCAGGTTGAGAAGGTGGGATTTGCCGTTTGGACCTACTCGAGGCTACTCGGACTTTTGAAGACATGTCTAGTCGAAGGAATTTAATAAACAAACCGTTTTTCTTTTATTGCAAGAATTTAATTACAAATTTGGTTTTTGGACGTGTTCCCTGTTTTGGGGTTTTGTACTTGAATATTTTCCGTTGCATGTCACTCTAAACTTGTTTTAATAAATTGAAATTGATTTTGACATTTATTTATGAAACTTATGGTATGATGACCAACTGTTTGACTCACGGGTTTCGGGGCCTTACAAATCGCCAGCCTACATTTTCTCTATGTATGATGCAGTTGTTAAGACATTAACAAAGGCAAGAGGAACACAAATATTTACAAAGATGTCATGTATATATTTATCAATACAAGTGTTTTTAAGTCATGAGCGTTTTCACTAAAACAATGTAGTTTTCAATCATTAGGATGACTATACGACCCAATCTTATTAGAACGAGAACAAACTATAAGCATATCAAACCATTTTATAACAAGCTAGTCTCATGATTACACATAAATGACACAACATTGATCGCGTTCTAACATAAGTCGAGAAAGTTGCCCAAAACCATTCACATGATTGATTTAAGCCAATCACATAATGTAGTTCTAAAGTTATTAGTCGGTTGGTTTAATTTAAGCCACCTAATAATTAGCAACACTAAACTTGGCATATACACCCTTTTCTAGCAGATGTCATGACTAGTCGTGTTCTCACATTCTGATAAGTTAAGGAGATTACAGAAAACCAATTGACTTGTCATGCTCTCACCTTCTGATAAGTTAAAAATGTTGCATAATACCACTTAACCGGGTAGTTGGCCAATAGATTACGTGCAAACCATGTATAACATTTGATCTCGTGATTGTAAAAACTTCAGATGTGTTTGGATAACTATCTTGAATAAGAAAACTATAAACACGTACATGATAAATGTCTTTCTATGTTTAAATGAACTCCAAACCAGTGATACTCATTTACTGAACTTCAAACTTTAATTAACAAACCCATGAATTGTACGTATTCTCATCCTTGCTTTAGACACACGAAAATCTACTATGTAGGTCCATTTCACGCACGCATAAATTTTGTAGTTGACGGTATGTTTTTTGATGTTGTGCGAGATGAATTTTAGTATACAGATAATCCTTCGCATACGAAATATTTTTGGCCCGATTTAATTAGATTGGAGCATGATACACATGCGAAAGTAGACATAAACCAATAATTCACATATCTCATGGCATGAAACATAATTGCTATAACATTTGAGAAAATAACTGATTTCTTGTATTCTTTTAACAAACCCTTTATCTTTAGAGCATCTACAACAACAAACTTTTACAAATCTTCACATCAGCTGCACGTCAAATTCTAAACTTTTCTTAAAAACCTAATTTTATTCCACAACAACAAACATTCACAAACCTTATTAAACTAATATATATAATATATATGAACGTAATTTAACTATATGTGTATGTGATAAGTAGAGAGAGACAGTGGTTCACCTCACTTGTTTGCCACCGGTCTGTAGGAACGAACCTTGTTTCAAAATCTTTGCTCCACAGCAAGAAAGTTGTAACCCACCTTGTCTACAATAAGCTAGACATTCGGTTCCACACCCATTGTGATGCTCAGCATGTTTAGTTTGCACATAGTCCAATAATTTATTCTGAAAATTTACAGTAAATTCAATCATCTTGCACTTTCCCTAAAAGATAGTATATTGTCACGGGCCCGTTTGGCGTGCACAGTGCGACGTTCCTAAGGATCAGATTTTATGTGCCCAAAAATATTTTGGTGGTATGGTAGACGAGTACGTGTTTAAATTTACCTTTGGAAATATCAAACTTACAAATCTTATCCCATATATAATAATTAAATTAAGCCATCTTCTTTCACTTTTATTTAGAGAGAAACCTGAAGGCTGAATATGATTCCAAACTTTTGTCTGTTTCACTAACTCTGTACAGTACTTTATCTTCCACCATTGGGTTCAATTTTCGACATATTAGACTGGTTCGATGAGTTCGTTTTTGTTTTTTTAGATATTTAAGGAGTGGTCAGTGGGGACCTGAAAATTCTTTTTATGAGCTCATTTACCTGTCGTTAAGTATAGAAAAATCGGTCTGGTAGGGTTACACGATAAAAAAGTAATACCAAATTAAATTTTAAACAAATAAAAGTACATCAATCATCATTAGAAATACAATATCATTACATTTGCTCTCTGTGGACTTTTAATATATTCGAAAGTTTTGGAAAATAGAAAATGTAGTTAGTATTTAGTAACAAACAAATTTCAATAGTCTAATAATTAATATACCAACAAGTTTTAATTTACAAATAATCAAGCGTCATCATATATAACTAAGTATTTAAGCACCTAATCAACTACTAATCAATAATCTAATGAAAAATCAATTAATCTAATCCATTAATGATCAATCTACCAAAATTCAACTGATAAAGTCAACTATAGAAAAAGTTCAGTGAAATGTGACGGCGCTAAATGTGGTACTCGAAATGCATGTTAAACCCATGACGGCGGTGTTCACCTAAGGGGTATGGTAATGGTACCCAACTTGTGTTCGCCGAGAGTGCCCCTCTCCCCCTAATCCTTGGTTTTCAAATTGCCACTCTTTTGTACTTTTATTATTTTATATGTATGTTTTTTTGTCAGGTTAAAAAATTGTTTGGATTAAGATGGGCTTGAATTATTGAGTTGAGTGGGCTTAATAAGTTCGTTGGACTTAATTGGTAATGGGCGTATGTATTTAATTGTTTATACTTTATATTTGTTAATTAGTTTATAATATGTTTGTACAATTATATTTGTAAAAGTTAATTCTTAAAAACCTTGAGAATTGTAGGAATTAAAAGTGTATACAAAGGTGGTGCATTTTCTCATTTAACATTAAGGGGTATTTTACTACAAAATATTCACTATCTGACAGAAAAGTAGGTAAATACTTTCTATATCACAGTTTGAAAAATGTTGAGTTTAATTATATAATATTGCTACTTTAATGTTTATTTATATTCAACGTGTTTAAAAGAAATTTTCTTTTGATTTTTTTTATTATTTAATCGATGCCTGCCTATTCAATATTAGAGAGAGCCAATTCTCAAAAGAAAAAAACAAACCGCAAGATCCAATTGAAAAAACAGAGAAAAGAAAAAGAAGAGTAAAAGTGGACCAATTTAAAAAGACTACGTACATACCACTTGTCACATTGTTTTATTGTAAATTAAATAACGCTACACTTCCACTTATTTCCTGCACATAAATACAAAATTACAGAAATTGTTTTTTATTTTTCACAAAAATTTCAATCGTTGTCACTGATCTTCAAAATTGATCTTTTTTGTCCTTTACGTTTCAAAATCCTTCAGCGTTTGTCATTTTCGCCTAACCCAGTTAAAAATCCTCGTTAAGTCAGGTCATATGCCTTGTACATGAGAGCAAATTGGTCATTTTTACCTATTAAATTAAAAAAAATGTTTTAATAAATAAAGAAAAACGATAAAATAAAAATATATATTTAAATTCTTTCTCTCTCCACCTTTCTTCTTCCTCATCCTCCTCCTCCTCCACTACCAATCTCCGGCAGCCACGACCACCCCCATCTTCTCCGACAAAGAAAACCACCTCCACTCCCACCGACCACCACCGCCTCCGATGAGCACCGGTGAACCGCCATTAACACCGGTGAACCTCCGACGAGCAACCGTGAACCGCCACCGGTTACATGAATTTTGAAAACCACTGGACAACACATGAATTTTGAATACACAATTGATAATGTAAACCCTAACTACCTGAATCTCGGCACGAATTTGTGCGAAATCGAAGAACTTCCTTCCAGGCAAATGCAGAACTCACCATACTCACCGGCTTCTTCGTCAGTCCGTACTAACTGCAACAACAATGGACGACGGGTGCATATATCGGAACCTCTAGGTAAGAAGTCACGGCCAACTAGGGTTTCTAACACACTCGACTTCCCGCTGCTTTGGCTGCCAACAACCGCCACAATCGGCAATTGTAATCTCGATTCACCTTCGCCGACGTTAACGAGTACTTGATGGAGCTTGTTAACCACCGGAATGACGGTGGAGCCTAGTGGCGGTTGATTGCGGTCCATGATTTACGGGAGTGTGATGAGATTGGAAGGAAGGGGGGATTTAATGGTATATTAATTAATATTATATATTTGGTAAGAGGGGTGGCTTGTTGATCAAGAAACGAGGATGATGATGGTGTTTTTACTTCTTCCCAGTGTAATCGGCGACGGTTCATAGTTGCTCGTCGGAGGTTCACCGGATTCACCGGTGTTAATGGCGGTTCACCGGTGCTCATTGGAGGTGGTGGTGGTCGGTGGGAGTGGAGGTGGAGTTGATTATCTTTGTCGGAGAAGACGGTGGTGGTCGTGGCTGCCGGAGATTGGTAGTGGAGGAGGAGGAGGATGAGGAAGAAGGAGGAGAGAAAGAAATTAAATATATATTTTTATTTTATTGTTTTTCTTTATTTATTAAAACATTTTTTTTAATTTAATAGGTGAAATGACTAATTTGCCCTCATGTGCAAGGTACATGACCTGACTTAACGAGGATTTTTAACTGAGTTAGGCGAAAAGGACAAACGCTGAAGGATTTTGAAACGTAAAGGACAAAAAAGATCAATTTTGAAGATCAGGGACAACGAGTGAAATTTGAATGAAAGATAAAAGATAATTTCTGTCATTCTGTCTAAATAGAATTATTCCAAATGGTTTATAAATATATGTAGGGGTGTAAACAAGCTGAACTAGCTTGTAAGAATTTTAGATCGGGCCACTAAAAGAATGAAGCCATACTTAACAAGAAAGAGCCTGGACTAGACTCGAAAAGGTGAACAAGCTTATTATTTTAGTAGTCTTTTGTTATTTTATATAATAAATATAGAATTAACACTACAACAAAAATAACTAAAAAACATACATTTTATTATACATATATAACAATTATAGTATATACATACACACATATATTTATAAATAACTACGTATGGTTAGAAACAAAATAATTTAATACTTTAACAAATAAAAAACAAAACAAGAAAATTTATTAACGAGCATCACTCTACAAATTAGACAAAAGTCAAACATGAAGCAAGCAAAGTCAAACTCCAGATCTCAACATTAATCTCAAAAACAACCACAGAAAAATGCTAAATAAAACTGTTTATATCTTCTAAATATATATATGGCAAAACTAGTATACAAGATTACACATAATTCAATATAGTTCAAGGAAGATATATTCTCTTAATTACTGTTTAATTATGTTCAACAAACTTTACTACTAACTAATAATACCTACCCCAAAGTAACATACCCCAAACAACAAAACTGAAGAACCCCTTTAGATTCAATGCACATGTTTTTCTGTCCATGTTTCAAAGGCATGTGAAGAAGAAGCTCTCTGGTGAGCCCATTCACTTTAATGCCTGTGGGGCCCACCCGCGTCCACAGTTAAACGAGATAAACCTGGCACTGAATGACAGTTTTACCCACCTTAAACCCTGGAAACACCATGAAGGCCACCTCCAGTGAAGTTTCCGGCGAAACAAACGCCACCTCGTTTACACTATCCATGAACACCTCAGAGAACCGACTCCCTTTCGCCACCTGGAACACAGTTGCTTCATCGGGACCGAATGAGAAAGCCAAACAATGTAACAGCCAAACCCATTTTGCAACTTCCAAAATCGAGTCGTAAAAAGCGGTTTCCGGGAGTTTCCGAGCGTTGACCAGGTTTCTTTGACTTATATTTCCAAAGAGTGAAGCTTCCAATTTGGGATGAACAAGTTTAAAATACTTAAACCTGCAGAACTCAGCAAACATTGAAGTAGGTTTCCATGTGATGTATTCTCTTGCTTTCAAAGACTTTAATTCCATGAACTTATCAAAGAAGTATTCTCGGGGCTTCGGTTTTATCTTTGACTGTGAATCGGGGTTCGCGAATTCTGGGAAGTTAAACCCATCAAACATTTGGTTACAAATAAACGACTCGAATGCATAGCATATATGAGATGTATCACTGTAAACAACATCCGGTTGAATCGAATCAGCCGCTGAAACTAAATCCCAGTTGGCAGATTCCATTTCACTTATCATAAATTTCACCAAACTTCTTACTGATTTAGTCGTTTGTTTAAGAACAATTAGAAAATTGGTCGGTGATAAAGATGAGAAATTCCATTTCTCGTGAGACGATGATGACAAAGAACCGCTTGAGTTTAATCTCTTCTCAATAATCTTGTTTTCTCTTCTGATTTCTTCCAGTTTCTCCTTCAAAAAGATGACCTCGGATTGTTTAAGCTTACTTTGGCTTTCTAACTTCTTTCTTGTTACTTCATATGTTCTTATGAGATTCTTTTGTTCTTGAACTTCAGCCGACCGTTGGGTGGTTTCCGGTGAGATATTAATATCATCAAGATGTTTTTTCAAGAAAGATTGCTTTAGTTCAGACAAAGTTTTTAATTCTGAGACTAAGGTTTGATCTGCTGACTGGATTCCATCAGCATCATAAGAGATCTGAAAATATTGCAGCTCGGCGTATGTAGCTTTAACAGATGAGATAGCAGCAAATAATTTGGCAATGAAAGCATCCATAACTGCTCGGTTTTTGAGCTTCTCATCTTCGTTGTAGAACACACGTTGATGAGTTTCATCGATCTTTGTATCATGTTTGACTTTTTCCCGAGTCTTTGATCTCTGAAATTTATCGATTCCTGTTGCAGCTCGAATATGCATAACCTTGGCAAACGTACGAGCCAATCTACTCTTATTTGAAGAATTCTTAGTTGAATCCATCTGAAAGAAAGAATTTAGAACAACTTATGTTATAAACGGTATTGTTTTGGGGTGCAAATTCAAGAAAGAAAGTATATGAGGAAGTATATTTCGTTAAAGAAAAAAAAAATAAAATGAATTTGATTGCATAAGCTGTCATGACATTATTACAGGTTCATAATGCAATTTAAAATGCAAAAAATCAAGAAAATGCAACAGTAAACTAATCAACAACTTGCTAATAGAATGTCTCAATCATGACTCTGATATTTTATTAAATACACGCCACGGAAAAGTCTACCTACCAATTTTGAGAAATTCCATATTTAAAACTTCACCAACCACCTAAACCCTTAATCCACGTAAGCACGTCGCGCGTATATATTTCGTCAAATCAAGGTTAAATAAACATGGAACAAACAGTACACGAATACAAGGGACCATGGTAATCATTACAGTTTAATTCACTTTTAACTTTGCGAAATATGCGATCAAATTTAAGGCCAACGGTCACTATGAAGACCATAATAAGTGTCGCATAAAAGTAGAATAAGTAAACCTTTACACATGATTCATTGATTCTCTTTGTCTTCAACTAAAGTGAAATGGCAATCAAGGAGTACTAGTTTTGTAGGTCTACATGGCAAAAAAGGTAGGCAATTTGAGACTAATGTGACCCGCAACTTAAAGAATAAATCTAAGAAATATCTAAAAGTGAGGTATCTAGATCCACTCCACCACCCGTTATTCAAAATGACAAATTTCTTAGTGTAAAGTTGAAAGCAAATATTCTTTGTTTCCTACCATTAACTTAAAAGAAGAGGCAATCAATAAAAACTGCACAGATAATCGCTCGATTCAACCACACAACGAGCCCTTTTAAAGATAAATCAAATCAATCTTTCTCTGCTGTTGCAATATAAAGACTTTTTGAACCCTACCTTTAATCTAAATTCTCAAGATCCCAGATCTGAACCATTATGCTAGATTTTGTACAGAACATCAAGTTGCAAACTTTAGCTTTCTTTATTGCATAAAAGCAAGTCATAAACAACCTTTAACTTTTGCTATAATGATTAACCCTTGAGTCCCAACACTAATATAATATTTCCCACCGCACAAGCTGCGATTTACTAATCCGGTTGGTTAGCAGGATATTGGCGGGCCCCATGAGTTTTACCAAAAAACATACGATGTTTCCCGAATTCTGGAATTAGGATACGAGACTAATTATAACTATTGAGAACTATATGCATGTATTTGTAATGCAACTATCATTATACCTTCTCAAACTATTCAAAAGACAAATACCAAAAAATTTGCGGTTAGGCATCTATTTCACTTTCTACTACTGGAGCACACATCAGACTGTATGCTATGGTGAGGGGCATCGAAGCCCCTCCACAGTGCCACGTCAGCGCCACGTAGGCACCGGGGGCTTCGAAGCCCTTCTCTATAACGCCCCGCTATGGTTAAAACCCCTTTTGGCGCCCCATTATATATATAAATGCATATGTATATGTGTATGTGTGTGAATAACAGGAAGAGAGAGAGAGAAGGCGCCGAAGAGAGAGAGAGAGAGAGAAGGCGCCGGTCATCCCATCCACGCTCCCCCTCCGCGCCCCTATCCACCGCGCCCCACGGCGGTGTACCGCGCCCACCGCGCCCCAAAATCGCCCATGAGGGAGCCCATAGCGACAAGCCTCATAGAGCACAATCAAACACAAAAGAACAAAAAAGCAGACATTAACTTTATCACATGCAGATCAAGTGGCCTTTATCACAAACAATTTCACACCAGAAGTCAAAATCATCCACAATTTTACTGAAATATCAGAAAAAATACACAATCAGACAGTACCTTCCCCGGTTGACAACTTCCACAACTAAATCCCCCGGGTAGATCTCAAGAAACCATCAAATCAGCAACATGATACGTCACGTATATGCACAAACCGCCTGAGAAAGGATATATTAAACAACATAGTGTCAGATATTTTAGCGTAATTGGATTGACTTTTAATCGAACAAGTCAGAACCCGCGTGATATTATTTCAATCTGAAAGTGTTTCACGACCCGAATCCCGAACAAATTTAGCTGAAAGCAACTTAATTTCAAATTAAAAAGCCCCAATTCACGCCCCTTCTAATTATAGCAAATCGGAACACAAATAAACCTAAATAAACTAATAATCGTGCTGTAAAGAACTGCTTCTAGGTAAATTCCAACACA
Source organism: Bidens hawaiensis (assembly GCF_021521415.1). Lineage (NCBI taxonomy): Eukaryota > Viridiplantae > Streptophyta > Magnoliopsida > Asterales > Asteraceae > Bidens > Bidens hawaiensis. Next base: position 103,296 of record NW_027494691.1, on the reverse strand, counting down.
TTAAACAAATAATAAACTATTATTATATTATAATAATAAAAAAAGATTCGTACATACACAGAGATTCCAAACAAATCAACACGAACCCATTAAACCCACATGCCTCACCTACCGAATCAACCACACGAAGCTTCGAGTGATGGTCTTACGATCAAGAACAGAAGATCCTCCAATGGCGGGCGTTATTGGAGGCAGCGGAAGAGGGTTATATTGGGAATTTATTTAAACTACTAAAAGCTGGGTTTAATGTATGTGAATGTGGATTTACTGATTTACCCTTTGATGTATGCTGCTATCTTGTCTGATTAGACAACTCGTTATTCACTTGTTTGGGCCCCATGGGTTTGTCATGGTGCGGCTGTTTGGGCCCAAATTAGATAAAATTTCGGTGGAAAAATAAAGAGAAAGAAATTGGTGGGATTAATTAGGGGTGTACGCTAACGTTAGGATTTTGATTTAATCATACTTGTTTTAATTATAGTCGTTAAGACTTTGTTTTGGATTGTACTTTTTTAATAGTTTGATTTTTACCGTAAGTTATCCATTATACATAAATCTCACTTACTCTAAAATTTTACGTAAAATCTAAATTTCAGTAGTAAGATTTAAATAGGTACTTTTATTTAGATATTTGTGAATTGTTACTAGGCAACAGTGACATTAGTTTATTTTTGGCATTTGTACCTATAGAGAATGTTAACAAATATAACCCTTATGAATATATTTATATTCTATAAATAATAGGTATAAATAATAGGGAAGGGAACGACAAATTAAGATACTTTAGTTAGTTTTAAGACTATACGTACTAGTTAAACAATAGGGCGTTAAATGGTTGCGTGGTTGCCACGTATCTCGCTAAAATCAATACGTATTTGGTGATTTTAGCACTAAAATGTTTCTCCGTCATTCTCTTGGCGGCGCCAGTGTCTAAATGAAAAGCTCTAGGCCTCACTTTATATGAAGTTATGAACCAAGCAATTGTGATTTTTAATATCAAGTAAATATTGTGTCTTGCTTTTTTTAACTTGGTATAATATAATTGGTTTAATGTAATGATTAACAGACACCGGATGTTTAACATGTTGGGCGGTAAATGAACCGAACAAACACGAAAAATGCCTTGTCCATGTTCCTTAGTTAAAAAAAATAATATGTTCACGAACACTTACCAAAAGAGATTTTATGTTCGTATTTGTTCATTAAGGAAATTAATGTGTTCACGAACACAAACGAACAAAATAAAATCGGTAAAGCCTAGAGATTGAGACCAATGTATTCATCAGTGTGAATGATTAAAGCTTGTAAACGAATCGAATGAAGCCGAACAAGGGCATGTTCGTGTTCGTTCATTTTACTTTTAGAGAACACGGACACTTAATCGAACAAATATTTATGTTCATGTTTGTTTATTTAAAAGTGGACATTTGTGTTCGTTTGTTTAAAATCTAAACGAACATAACTGAACAAAGATAAACGAACATGCATGAACAAATGTAAATGAACACAAATATAAACGAACTTAAATAAACACAAATTAACAAATATAAAACCTTTAAGTAGATGACTTGTCCAGATAATATTTAATTATTTTTTATTAATACATAAACGAACATAAATAAACAGACATAAACGAACGTTCATGAACATAAATTAACGAACGGAACATGTGCTCATGTTCGTTCGCTTAATTAAAGTTCATGTTAGTTCGTTTATTAAATAAAGGAACTTTCCGCCAAACGGTACACGAATAGTTCACCGAACATTTGGTTCGTTTACAGGCCTATTAACATGTTTAAAGAATGTTTCATAAACAATTTAATTTGGGTTTAAAATACTAGTTCTAGAACTTTTAAATCACTTGATTGAGATTTTAATTAATTTATATTAAAATACCATCTTTAGAACCTGTGTAATCCACGAGACCCTTAAAATAAATACAATTAAGCTATAGAAATTAAATGATTAAAATTAAAAAAAACCTATATTTTATCAAAATATATGATTTTATAAGTTCAAATTACATTTTTTAATGGAATATTTATACGAATACGTGGTGTGTTCTCACGTAATTTCTTGATAATCACGAAATAGATGCACTTGGTGATTTTACAAGTTGTAATTATATTTTTTTAATGGAATATTGCATTCTGACAAAAGATAATAAAAGATTTCAGTATGAATAATACAAAAACGACTATCATATATAAAATTAGCATTAATAAAACACGTTTTGTATTACAGTTTCGAAAGAGATAATAAAAACTCCATGGATCAATGAAAATTGAATGAATATGTGATAAATAAAAGGGATTTCTACATATTTCCCCTTTCTAACCCTTTGAAATTACATATTTCCCCAAGATACAAGTTTTTAATGCAAAATGTACAATGCTTTTTAAGCATGGTTTGGGGAAATATGTAATTTCAAAGTTTAGGAAGGGGAAATATGTAAATGCCCCATAATAAAATTGTTACACATTCATAATTTCCTTTTTGTTTTTATCATCTTATACCTATAAATATCGTTAATTGAATTTTACCACATTAATCTTCTACACTCAAAAATGTATACACATTGATTTAATAAAAAAAATGTAGATAATATAAATATTTTGATTATATGTATATAATTTCCCGCATATTTTTAATCATTATAATTTAGGTAATTAGTTATTTGCTTAAAGATGCGTTGATATGTTTTGATTTCACTGACATAAATATGTTTTTGTTAAAAATAGAAGATAGATTGAGCGGGAAATCTATGCTAGGAATAAATCTTCAAGTGACATATGTCCTCAATTATTTTACTTTATTAGAATAGATAGATAGGTAGATTACTATATGAGTTGTTTAATATTTCTCCTACACAAATAATTTCATCTATAAATATTATTAGAACAAAAATGCATCATCATATTATACGAATTTTCTAGTAAAAACTATTAGGTTTTGTAAGGCCCCGTTACCGGTAGCCCTACTTTCGTGTTGGATTTACTCATAAACACAGTTCTAAATATCAGAGTTAATTAAAACATTTACGCGGAATATAAAACTTTCATAAAACATTACATAATTCATAGCTAGTCTCAAACATTCTTTGTCTTTCAACATTAAAGCATTAAAATTAAAGCATCATAAGTCTTCAGATGCCAGACTCTTGTTCAATGCCACGTGTCTCCTCAAGCGAGCTGCCTCATCCTACTCACCTGCGTGCATACTAAAAGTCAGCTACGCTGAGTGAGTTCTAGATAATCACATAATCATACCATACCATAACATTATATTCTTTCATTCATACTTTCATACTTTCATACTTTCTTACTTTCTTACTTTCTTTTGTATTAACTTACCTTCATATCTTACGTTATAAAGAGCATTACGCCCTACATTCCTCGAGTATTATTAGGGCTCGGTACCCTCTTTCCTCGAGTATTTTCAGGGCTCGGTACCCTCTTTCCTCGAGTATTATTAGGGCTCGGTACCCTCTTTCCTCGAGTATTATTAGGGCTCGGTACCCTCCTTCCTCGAGTATTATTAGGGCTCGGTACCCTCCTTCCTCGAGTATTATTAGAGCTCGGTACCCTCTTTCCTCGAATATTAGTAGGGTTCGGTTCCTTAGTTCTCGAATATTAGTAGGGTTCGATTCCCTCTTCGTTACCATACAACCATACATCATACCTCGAGTATTATTAGGGCTCGGTACCCTTTCCGTAACCATACAACCATACATTATCATTTCTTTCTTTTATTATCTCTATCACGTTCATACACATAAACATACATAACATACTTACCTTATACATAGCGTTACAACCTGACAGTACGTGCAATATCCGAAGATCGTTCACGTACCATCAAGCAATCATTCATACATTTCACATTATCCACATAAGGCATACACTTATCTCTTAGGATAAGCGTATTAACAAACATATTGAGTATGCACACAGCCCCGAAAACATAACATATAAATGGGGCTAGAAACTCACCTGAACACGGTTACGTTCACCGTTAATCGTAATCCCTTTCTTCAGTTGCGCACGGCTGACTGTATAACAAGTATACGTATCAATTAACTATCACTTCTCATAATGTATTTCTATCTTTATATGACCCACAACGAACGGGGGTCCGGGGGTAGCGCCCCTGGCAGCGGGGTCTAGGGGCGGCAGCCCCTAGCAGGGTCCAAGGGGCAGAGCCCCTGGCTGGGGTCGAGCTGCCAGGTCAGCTTGGAAAAATTTTATTTCCATTAACTGTCTTAACACATTTTTCATTAGATTTTTAATTTATTTTCTAATCGAACTTGACTTTAAGCGAAGTTAAACCTTAGGCGAACTTAGCTTTAGGCGAAGTTATCAGGCGAACTTGGCTTTAGGCAAAGTTAAACCTCAGGCGAACTTAGCTCTAGGCGAAGTTATCAGGCGAACTTAGCTTTACAGCGAAGTTGCCATCAGGCGAACTTAGCTTCAGGCGAAGTTGCCAGTTAGGCGAACTTAGCTTTACAGCGAAGTTGCCATCAGGCGAACTTAGCTTGCAGGCGAAGTTCATCAGGTGAACTTGGCTTGCAGGCGAAGTTCATCGCTTTGAAGGCGAAGTTGCCCAGATGAGGGCGAAGTTGCCCAGATAGCCGCTGTTTCGGTTTCTGTCCAACATTTCGAGCGATTTTAACACCCTTGTTACGGTCCAACATCACCCACTACGCTTCCCGACCATTTTCGGTCGTTTCTACACTAAAAGCTCGGATCTTTAAACTTCAAAGATCAAGAATCATACCTTTTTGAGCTTGTTTGGGTCTTGTTTACTCGTTATCACAACTAATCTCTCTCTCTCTCTCCCTCGGATCTGCCGCCTTTCTCTCTTCCGGCCGGCCGGCGGTTGTAGTGTGTGGTGTGTGTGTGTTTTGGAAGTGTGAAAGGATAAGATGGAAATGAAGATATTTTGGGTTTAGGGGATATTTATATCCCTGAAATCCCATGGATCTAAGGCCCATTCTCATTTTAACCCATCTCAATTAATCCAAGTCCATGACCCGCTCCTTACCCGATATTAATTAATTACGCGAAATCACTAAACATAACTTCCTTTACTCGACATTAAATTTTAGGATGTTACAAGTCTCCCCTCCTTAAAGAGGTTTCGTCTTCGAAACCTAACTATTACATAAACAAACTAGGGTAAAACTTGCGAATCTCATCCTCGGCTTCCCAAGTAGCATCTGATCCCTTGCGGTGTTTCCATATCACTTTTACCAAAGGTATAGTCTTGTGACGAAGCTGCTTCTCCTTACGATCAACGATCTCTATCGGTTGCTCGATGTAGTTCAATTGTTCATCAACCTCAATGTCCATCAATGGCACGTGAGACGTGTCATCAGCTAGATACTTCCTCAGATGAGAAACATGGAAGGTTGAATGAATTCCTTCTAACTCATCAGGTAAATCCAGTTTATAAGCTACTTCACCCACACGATTTACAATCTTGAACGGTCCAATGTACCTCGGACTCAACTTTCCTCTTTTCCTAAAACAGATAATTCCTTTCCAAGGCGAGACCTTAAGCATCACATTGTCACCAACGTTAAACTCAATTGGTCGTCGCCGCTTATCTGCATAAGATTTTTGTCTGTCTTGCGCGGCTTTCAATCTTGCTTTGATCTGATCGAACTTTGAAGATGTTTCTTGAACCACTTCTAGGCTTCCCATTTCTTTCTGACCAATCTCACCCCAACACACCGGGGTTCTACATCATCTACCGTAAAGCATCTCAAACTGTGGCATACCAATACTTGAATGGTAACTGTTGTTATAGGAGAACTCTGCCAGATGCAGATGATCATCCCAACTTCCACCAAAATCTAAAACACAAGCACGTAGCATATCCTCAAGGGTTTGGATCGTCCTTTCAGACTGTCCATCGGTTTGAGGATGATACGCCGTACCGATGTTTAACCTCGTCCCCATAGCTTCATGGAATTTCTTCCAGAACCTAGAAGTAAACCGTGTATCTCTATCGGACACGATCGATAACGGTACTCCATGCTTGGTTACATCTTCTTTGATGAACAAGCTTGCTAACGTTTCTGACGAGATGGCCCTTCGTATGGTCAGAAAGTGAGCACTCTTGGTCAAACGGTCCACAATCACCCAGATGGTATCATGTTGCTTAGCTGTACGAGGTAGCTTAGTTATGAAATCCATGGTGATGTGTTCCCATTTCCACTCAGGTATCTCTAGCGGTTGCATCTTCCCGTAAGGCTTTTGGTGCTCGGCTTTGACTTGTAAGCAAGTTAAGCACTTACTAACATAATCCGCTACATCATTCTTCATTCCCGGCCACCAGTAATCTCTTTTCAAGTCTTGGTACATCTTTGTAGCTCCACGATGGATTGAGTACCTTGACTTATGAGCTTCATCTAAGATTCGACTTCTAAGATCACCATGGCGTGGGATCCACATACGGTCGAACCTAGTTTTAACTCCATGAGTGTTTTCCATCAACTCATCTTGCTGGCCATAAATCCTTTCTTTCTTTACTAACCCTTCATCTACTAACACCTCTGACTGCACCTTGATGATTTCTTCAAAAAGACTTGGGTTCATGATCAACTTGTAGGACTTCACTGTTGCAAGGACTTCCTCATTCTTACGACTTAGCGCATCAGCGACCACGTTAGCTTTACCGGGGTAATACTTAATCTCATAGTCGTAATCCTTTATCAATTCTAACCATCTTCTCTGCCTCATGTTCAATTCTTTCTGCTCGAAGAAGTACTTTAAACTCTTATGATCTGTACAGATAATACACTTAGCACCGTACAGATAATGCCTCCATATCTTAAGAGCATGTACTACAGCTGCTAACTCCAAATCATGCGTCGGATAAGTACTCTCATGGACCTTCAACTGTCTTGACGCGTAAGCTATCACCTTCCCTCGTTGCATCAGCACGCAACCTAACCCTTGATGCAAGGCATCAGCACAAACAACGAAATCCTCGTCGCCATCGGGTAGAGCAAGGATTGGAGCTTGCGTGAGTCTCTTCTTTAATTCTTCAAAGGCTTCTTCCTGAAACTTCCCCAACTGAATACTATCAACTTTCGCTTTCTGAGTTATCCTTCTTACTCCTGACTTGTAGCCATCGAATGGTGGTCATGTGTTTTAGCTATTTAAGGTAGCTCGTCCATGAGACCCTCGATGTACCAAGACTCATCTCATCCATCCAAGTCTTCGATTAGTACTTTTAACACTATTGTCTAAAACAACCTTTCATCATAGCATAATAATCATTCATAACCAAACTCAATATATTACACGCCACTGATAAACATAAGTTTTAAACCCTAACACAAAACAAGTCCTTAAGCAAAAGTAACTTAATAAAACCATTGCATGAGCAATTATTCCTTCATCAGGTGTTCCTCTCTGCAGTTTTCCCAAGTCTTCATCCTTTCGCACCTCCCGCCCCTGATTCCTTGCAATCCCGCCATGTGGTCAGCTTTTCCGCATTTGAAGCACTTTGGACGATCAGGGCATTCTCGAGAATAATGCCCACTCTTTCCACACCGATAGCACCTGTCTGTCCCAGTCTTGCATTCTTCCTGGTGCACTCGCCCACATGTCTTACATGCATCCTTGTTCCCAACCTTGGCCTTCCTATCATCTGTTGTTGTCACTATCAAGCCAGACCGCTTAGCAGAGGTAGCCCATTTATTTTCCTTCTTTTCCCCCACCGTTCTTGCTCCCCCACAATCCCTAGCTAAGTGACCCGACTTACCACACTTATAACATTTCTGGTCCTCGGTGCAATCACGAGTTATGTGTCCCTTCTTCCCACATCGGTAGCACTGATTTGGACCAGCCTTGCATTCTCCTAGGTGCATCTTCCCGCACACTTTGCATGTTTCTCTTCCCGAGACCTTTGGTATCTTTTTCCCCGCATACTCCACGACATCTACAGATCCATTGGTTCCTTTCGCTCCTCCCTTATCATCATCACCCTTCTTACCGTCTTCTCCTGCCTTCTCAGTGGCCCTTGCATGGTTTTCGGCAGACTTGTCAGTACGAAATTTCTTCTCTGCAGCAGCTACAGCGTAAGAAATGGCAAATTGAGTAACAGGATCCAGCTGATACCCTTCATTGCCGCTTGGTCCTTGCAAAGTTTCACTTTTATCCTTTTTCGTGGCAGTAACTAGTTCTTCAGAAGGTTCTCGGACAACGCGCATTCCAAGAGGACGTCCAGTGTGACCTCCCTTACCAACAAACCTTCTTGCTCCAGCCATTAGTATTCTAAAAGGGAAAACACAACATCATCACTCAAGGAACTATCTAGTACAAGGATAGTAAGGCTAACAGGTAATAACAGTGGCCAGTTGTGATTAGCTGATCACGTTACTTTCCGTGTCCTATACACTTCCCTTTATGAGTCTATTTGTGCTGGTTCTACTTAAGCAGTTTGTCAAATCAAACAATCAATTATTCCTATCCCTATCGTTCACGTATCTTTTCTTTCTCATTAACATATATCATTTAATCATACACCTTACCTTTACTGATCTTGCTTGAGCGACACATGGCATTCTTGAACTGGCATCTTCTTTCCTTTCTTACTTATATCCCATACTCTGTTCGAGTCTAAGCATGTAGGATGCTTAAATCTCTCGAACTTTGCTCTGATACCAACTTGTAAGGCCCCGTTACCGGTAGCCCTACTTTCGTGTTGGATTTACTCATAAACACAGTTCTAAATATCAGAGTTAATTAAAACATTTACGCGGAATATAAAACTTTCATAAAACATTACATAATTCATAGCTAGTCTCAAACATTCTTTGTCTTTCAACATTAAAGCATTAAAATTAAAGCATCATAAGTCTTCAGATGCCAGACTCTTGTTCAATGCCACGTGTCTCCTCAAGCGAGCTGCCTCATCCTACTCACCTGCGTGCATACTAAAAGTCAGCTACGCTGAGTGAGTTCTAGATAATCACATAATCATACCATACCATAACATTATATTCTTTCATTCATACTTTCATACTTTCTTACTTTCTTACTTTCATACTTTCTTACTTTCTTACTTTCTTTTGTATTAACTTACATTCATATCTTACGTTATAAAGAGCATTACGCCCTACATTCCTCGAGTATTATTAGGGCTCGGTACCCTCTTTCCTCGAGTATTTTCAGGGCTCGGTACCCTCTTTCCTCGAGTATTATTAGGGCTCGGTACCCTCAGGCGAACTTAGCTCTAGGCGAAGTTATCAGGCGAACTTAGCTTTACAGCGAAGTTGCCATCAGGCGAACTTAGCTTCAGGCGAAGTTGCCAGTTAGGCGAACTTAGCTTTACAGCGAAGTTGCCATCAGGCGAACTTAGCTTGCAGGCGAAGTTCATCAGGCGAACTTGGCTTGCAGGCGAAGTTCATCGCTTTGAAGGCGAAGTTGCCCAGATGAGGGCGAAGTTGCCCAGATAGCCGCTGTTTCGGTTTCTGTCCAACATTTCGAGCGATTTTAACACCCTTGTTACGGTCCAACATCACCCACTACGCTTCCCGACCATTTTCGGTCGTTTCTACACTAAAAGCTCGGATCTTTAAACTTTAAAGATCAAGAATCATACCTTTTTGAGCTTGTTTGGGTCTTGTTTACTCGTTATCACAACTAATCTCTCTCTCTCTCCCTCGGATCTGCCGCCTTTCTCTCTTCCGGCCGGCCGGCGGTTGTAGTGTGTGGTGTGTGTGTGTTTTGGAAGTGTGAAAGGATAAGATGGAAATGAAGATATTTTGGGTTTATGGGATATTTATATCCCTGAAATCCCATGGATCTAAGGCCCATTCTCATTTTAACCCATCTCAATTAATCCAAGTCCATGACCCGCTCCTTACCCGATATTAATTAATTACGCGAAATCACTAAACATAACTTCCTTTACTCGACATTAAATTTTAGGATGTTACATGTTTATTGAATAATTATGATTAAGTAAATAAAAATGATTAAGCATTAATTGTAGGGGCATTTACATATATCCCCTCCCTAAGTTCCCTTATTACATATTTACCCAACTCTTAAAAATCAATTACATATTTCCCCTCTCTAAACCACATATATTACATATTTCCCCATTTCATTAAAATTAACTAAAAAAATGACTATTTTACCCTTAATAAACTACTTAAAAACTTATTTACATGGGTGGCATATGAACGAATTTTGTCACATAATAAGGGTAAAAGGGTAATTGCAGGCTAAAAGGTGAAATATGTAATTAGGATTTTAGCATTGGGGAAGTATGTAATTAAGAGGGCTTAATGAGGGAATATATATAAAAATCCCTTAATTGTAATTAGTTAAAACCACTACACTTGATTTAAAATGAGCTTTAGTGAAATTATTTTTGCCTACATGATATCTAGGTGTCATTTTAACTAAACAATTAGTTAAAACTATTATACATAGTCTAAGTAAATTACAACTTCTAATGGTTATGATACATCCCACAAAACATGTAAGAATAAGATAGGGACAAATTCGTCAATTAGAATATATAACCAAGTAAATTTTAATTCTTTTAAAGTTAGTTATGCCCAGTCTCAAACTTACTTAACTTTTGTACATTTGAGAAATCGTTAACTTTTCCCCCTCATATGCCATGATAAAAAATAAAGTAGTAACCTAGCAAGATGCTAGAACAAGAAGAAAGTTACATTTACAATAGTGGGTTTTTGAGCTACTATACCAAAGGAAAGAAAAATGTAGAATATAATCAAAGATCATTTGTTTGTTGTGACAATTCTTTTTAAATACTAAGTTATTTCCTAATCTCCATAAAGCCCACCAAGTGGCAAATGTAATCAACTCGATCTTGTTTTTCTTAGCTTCCAACCACGCCATCATCTCGCCCCATGTAGTAGACATCACCAATAAAAGGCTAAGCTATGACACGATAAGACCCAACATCCGATATATTAGCAACCGAACACATATCAAAAACATGATCATTAGACTCTTTGTAATCATTACACACCAGATATATATCATTTGGAATATATGTACCCTTTCTCACTAAATTTGCTCTTGTAGGAAGCTGATTGATCAATACCCGCCAAGCACATATGCTAACTTTTCTATGAAGTTATTTAAACCAAATGGACTTTCGAATCCCTGTCGGGAAAATATAATTATCACTAACCTTCTTGATTCTTTTAACCGAAAAATCCATCATATCTTCAAGCTTCCAAACCCATCGATCTTGGTCTCCACTCATGGGCTCTTTCAAATTAGAAAGTTGTTTACTTTCGCAACTGTCTTCGCCATCGGCCCTTTGGCTAATCAAACACTTTATTCATCTCATACAAATAAAAATGAGGAATTTTATACGCCAAAGGGACCCAAGTGCCCAACAATCTGCCCAAAATCTAGTTTCTTGAACCTCTTTTTAAATAACCGAAAGAGGGACCACATTTAATTCGTCCAGTTTAATAAAAGAGTTACACATGGGGCGACCACACACTCAATCCCGAAGCACCGTTGCCATGACAATTTGGGCTCACTTCCTGCAAAATGTATAGCTAGAACCATCTTGATCCATAAACTATTTTTTCTGAAATGAACCTCCAACACCATTTTTGTTAAAAGCTTCCAAAGAACCAACCTTAATACCATCTTTGTCTTTAGTAGCTAAGACGTGTTTCTATGACACCCAATGAACCGGCCTTCCTTTCATCATTATTAAAACCCCAAATAATTGAGCGGATTCTTTTTAATATCTTCAACACACAAGGAGGCATCACGAATGCCGAAAAAAATAAATCCCCAAAGTTCCAAGGACCGAAGTTTTTAGAAGTGATCTTGCACCAATAGATAAAAGATTCGACTTCCAAACCGAAAGACATGCTTTAAATTTGTCAATAACAATATTCCAATCTTCAGAATTTTTCATGTTTGAACCAATAGGTAAACCCAACTATGTGAAAGCTAAGGAGTTTTCCTGGGCGACGATTTGCCATGATTTGTTGGTCTAGTGGTATAGTGTCACCCCTTACGAATATGAGATAATTTTTTAACACAACAAATTCGATCTTTACTTTACCTTGCAATGAACTTGTAAGGATTTGAATTCATTGCCATCATCACTTAGGTGGTATGGGTAGGATGGTTTTCACAAAGGGTTTCCTTCCTAGTCGGGGTTTTTGAGCCTGGGAGGAGAACATTTGTTAAAAGTACTTTCCAAACATAAATGTTATTTACTGTTAAAAAAAAAAAGATTTAAACTCACAGCCTCATATATTTTTTAAACAAGATACATACTAAGATAAAAATATTTAGTTATAAAAAACCAAAATTTAAAATAGGTATGCCAACTTATAGTAATAAACTAATAATTATGTTTTCACTAGTCGTTTATATATTATATTATATAGGGTAAAGTTAAAATATAAATGGAAATAAAAATGAGAAGTGTGAGAAGGATTTTTGACCACACAAAAAACCCCTTAAAAATAAATTCAAAAAAAAAATTAAAAACCTCAAAATATAAATGAAAATGAAAAAAATTAAAAAACTAAAATGTTTCCGCCATTATTCTCGATAAAAAAAATGACGAAAAGACACAATGGCGAGATCAAAGACACAATAATTAAAATGAACAAAAGACACAATTATAGCTAAAAAAAGACACAATAGATCGCAAAATATAATAAAATAGCAAACAAAATATAAAACAATGTTGAGTAATATAACACAATATCAAGAAAAAAAACACAATGTCAAAGAAAAAAAGACATAATCAATGACGAAAATGAACACAAACACAATGATAAACAAAAATACACAATGATATTTTTCACTCAACATTGTTTTTTGTTTTTTTAGATCGAGAAAGACGGTGGAAACATTTTGTGTTTTTACTTTTTTTATTAAATTTTGAGTTACAGTTTTTTATTAATTTTTTTAAAGGTTTTTTGTGTGGCTACAAATCCTTCTCATCCTTCTTGTTTTTGTCTCCCTTTGTAGAATAACTTGACACATATTATATATATATATAAATTTTCAATGTCGGTGCTTTCTCATAATGTCACTGTTCATTGTCTTCTTGCTTTCTTTAATGGTACCCTCTACTTATATATTGGTACCCACATTTGTTTTACGGAAAAATTCTGAAAATAGTCCAAAAAGAGAGAGAGAGTATCAAAATAGTCTTAGAAATTATAAAGTTCCAAAAACAATCCACTGAAAACTATCAGATCCGACGCATTGGTAATATAAGCGATAGATTTCAATAGCCACTAATAATCTGACAAGTGTATCATCCCTTACCTACCACGTGGGTTTTGCATTCTAATAAATCGGACCAGATTGTTTTTGTTTGAAAAGCATCTCCTCTAAAACCATTTTCCACGTGACCTTTGATCTTGTTTTCATCTCTTACGTGAGATTTCAAAAAACGATGAATTTTGTGTTTTATTGAAATTCATCTGGTAAAATGAATTTCAACTGCATTTCGTCTCCGGAGATGATTAGTCTCTTAAATTTCCTATCTCACCATAAACCAAGTCTTAAAACCATAAACCAAACCATTGGTCTTATAAGTTCCTGAAAATCCATATTCGAATTCCATAAATGGATTCATCAACTGCTGCTAAAGTTTTCCCTGATAATATCAGTTTCCCGCCCAAACTTTTTGGCGATTGCAAAATTCAGATTTTGATTCTTGGTCACCAAACATTGATAAGTTCTATAATCATGGAGACCGCTTGCTTTGTTCTTCTCATTTAGTTAATGAAATTTGGTCCAGAGTTTTGTGGTCGTCTTTTAGGTCGTGAATCTAGTGGTTATCTCAAGCCTTGCGTAATTCTGAATCTGATTTGTTAATCATAAAATAGTTTGTATTTAGTTTGAATTAGTTATGACTTATAATGAAGTGTTTATTTGTTTATTTTTTTCAGCATGTACATGGTAAGGTTAGGTATATGCTTAATCGATTGAAAGCTTTCAGTAGTTTTACGTTGCCGACAGAGGTTTTTCGTTGATCGGTTCTTCCTCCATGTTTTACAGAAGCACCTGACTCTATCGATCCAAATCTTGTTAACGATGAGGATCCGAGATATCCTCCATTGTGGAACGTAGTTTGAAGTAAGTTTAAATTTTTTGGTAAAATTTTTGTTTTTTATAATTAGTTAATATTAGTTGTTTTTTGGTATTATTTAATCACTAATTAGTTGTATTTCGTAATAAAAATCAGGTTTTCGTTCCAATTTATGTTGAAGAAACAATTTGACATGTTATGGAAATTGATATGACAACGTTTGAAATTCACACTTATTTTACTAATTCATGCGATATTTGAAACAATTCTAGTATTTGAGTCCCTATTTTTAGCGTTGTTGGACCGTATTTCATATTGGGTAAAAAATGAGCGTCCAAAAGTAGATGCTATGTTTGTTTGTCAAATAGATACTAGGCCCTCTAATGTTGGTGATAGTCGGGAAAATTCGGGAGTAATCCTTTGTATGTTACTTTTAAAATTAACGTATGAAAAATTATCTTCCGGCCAAGAATTGCGGTATGAAGGAAGTCTTGAACAAAAATGTATTATTTTTCGATGTCATATGGCGAATGAAATTTATTGCTATTGTTGTTCATAAATTATAGTTTCTTTTTTTTTTATTTAGTGTTTATGGTTGTTTAATTACCTAATTTTATTTATTTATTTATGAGTTGAATTGAAAGGTAGTTGAGGAAGTTTTTATTTTTATTTTTACATTTAAATTGACATTAAAAATTCCAAAAAAAATTTTTTGAATAACAATATTCATTCGCATGGTAAAAAAATAACATTTATTACAAAATTAGATAGATAAAAATGCAAAACATACTGTAACAATGGCTGGCTGGTCACCATAATTCAAGCAGGTCGAAGCTAGTTTTTTGTTTACTAGCCCGTTTGTTGGTAAGGGTCAGTGGGGTCAGCTGTACCTAACCACCCTCTCCTTGGGGACACTGTCAGTACCTTGAACTCTACCACCACCACACTTGGGGACACATACCTCTATTTCGAGTTCACCAATTCCAACGATAACTTTATCGGCAACTGATTATAAGAGTTGGGTGGCTTCCTACCCGGTCTTGAATGAAAATTTTTGTTTTAAGTGAAATGCATCTTTGTCTAATATTGTACACAGCATGTTCTCGTCTCTTGGTGACGCATGTATTTATAGAAAAAGCTAAAAAAAAACAAAATAAAGGAACTGACGGTTTTGTGGTTTAATTCATCTAGTTCGATATTATTTGGATTGAATATATTGTTGCCGATAGTTTATTTGTTATAAAACATCTACGACAATGTTTTTGGAATGAAACTTAGTTGTTAGGTGGACCCCGGCAACCTAACCATTTGTCAGATCCGTTAGTTTGCAGTTGAAACCTATTCTAATAGAGAGTTTTCGTGTATATTAACATCAACGTCAACATTTTTAGACCCAAGCTTGTTTGGTGGACCCAGCTACCTAACCCTTTGTCAAAACCGATAATATTGAGTGGAAATATGTTTTAACTGAGATTTTATGTATACGGAATCATCTACGTCGACACTGTTGAAATAGTTTGGTGGACCCAAGCTGCCTAACCCATGTCAGATCTGATATGATTAACTTTAAATCTACTGTGACGATAGTTTAAGTATTCAAATAAATCTATATCGACATTTTTGGGGAGAAACTAGTTTGGTGGACCCAAGCTACATAACCAAAGTTAGATCCGATAGGATTAAGGTTAAATATATTGTGACCGATAGTTTAAGTATTTAAATAAATCTACATCGACATTTTTTTCGGAGAAACGAGTTTGGTGGACCCAAGCTATCTAACCCATGTCAGATCCAATAGGATTACGGTTAATTATATTGTGACTGATAGTTTTAGTATTTAAATAAATCTCCATCGACATTTTTGGGGAGAAACTAGTTTGGTGGACCCAAGTTACCTAACCATATGTCAGATTCGATGATATTTAGTTGTAATTCATTGTCCTTGACATATTGGACTAGAAAATATTCCTTTGATAGTTTTGTTGTCAGATCCGATGTTAAGTACTTGTATTATGTTGTCAATGAGAGATTTGAGCAAAAACTAGTTTGGTAGACCAGAAACTACAATGATCTGGATTAACTTTAATTAATTAATTATCAATTAACACTCAATTGTCTTCCATCATCTTAGCATTGACAAAGCGACCTCTGAACTTAGAAGCTACTTTGTTGAGTTGTATGTGTTGTTTAATTGGAGTTTGATAACGTTGTAGTTTGTTATGGTGGAAAATGGCAAGACGTTAATGGAAGCTTCGAGTATGTTCCAATAAATTGTAACCGGGGTGGTTTAAGTCTGCCGTCAAACATTACCTATAGTAAGCTGATTGATTTAATTGAAGGTTGGTTTAAGTTAGGTCATGTATCACAACTATCATACAAGATGTCATCGTACGTGTATCCTGTTGATATAGAGGACGGGCATAATCTTTCTCTCTTTTTAAAACGAATTCAGAAAAGCAACAATTCTGATATTGTGTTCGTGTATGTGGTTGGAGAATATGGTGATCGTGTGTCAACACAAAATGTTGAGGATTCTATGTTCGAAAAGCAAGCTATCCCTGATATGAATTTCCCACTGATAGAGTTATTATTGGATTTGAATACACCAACTTATGATTATGGTGATTTTAGCAGCAGTGTATCGATCGAAAGCAGACAGCTTATTGATTTAAATGTTGGGCTACTCGTAGTTGAAGCAGGTAGTCCTTCTATGTCTAATAAAGGAAAGAAACGTAAAGAAAATTCATTGTCTTCGCATCCTATGTTAAGCAAGTTTTCTGAGAACAAAGAAGAGTTACAACTTGAGTTAAGAATGATGGCACTAACTGAGGGCTTTGAGTTCATCACTTCCCAATCTAATAAACAACAACCAGAAGTACGTTGTAGGGCAGAAGGTTGTCAATGGAGTTTGCGGTCACGTAACGTCAAAGATTCTGAAGCATTTTATATAACGTCTTTTTAATGAGGTCCATACATGCTCCAAGACTTCATTTCATCCTCACCATCGCAATGCTAATAGAAAAGTAGTTGAACATTGCATTAAGGACTTGGTTAAGGACAACTCATGTGACATTAAAGGGAAAGATATTGTCAACATTATAAATGAAAGATTCATGGCTGATTTGTCATACAAAAAAGCTTGGGCAGGAAAAGCTTATGCTGAGAGTTTGCTTGTTGGTACCTCCGACGAGTCATTTGGGAGACTTTCAATTTATTGTCATAATTTAGAAATTGCCAATCCAGGAACCCGGACTCATATCCTCAGAGATGGCTCAAACCGTTTTGAGATGTCATTAATTTGTTGTCATTGGTGCCGCTGTAAGTAATTAATTAGTATAATTTTGAAGTTTATGTTGCTGTCTTGTTTTTTTTAATATACTCATTGTTTACTTTTCATTTCAGATTAGAAGTTTTATTAGGTGTTTGTGCCCTGTGATTATTATTGACGGGGCACACTTGAAAGGGAGCTTCAAAGGGACAATGTTTTTGGCTGTCGGTATGGACGGTAACAACAAAATTTTTTCGATTGCATTCGGTGTAGGTAAGAGTGAAAGTGGTGAATCATGGACGTGGTTTTTAACTAAACTTAGAGAGTGTGTAGCTGACCATCCCAACTTAGCAATAATTTCTGATCGAGCAAAATCAATTGAGTTAGGCATAATGCAGACATTTCCCTTGCGTATAAGGTTTTTGTTGTAGACATTTGATGGTTAATCTGCAGTTACAGGGCAAAGCTCAACAACGACTATATTGGGCAACATGTAAAGCTTACATGAGATTCGATTATAAGCGCAGTGTTAACTTACTTTGTTCAAAACAGCCGTCTGTCAAGGATACCCTTACGAAGATTGGTTTTGGAAAGTGGGCTAGATCCTATTGTCCCTCTCGTCGTTATAACATTATGACCTCAAATAGTGCGGAGTCTATAAACGCTTTGTCTTTACAAGAAAGAAAATATCCTATTACAAAACTAGTGGATTACTTTGTGGAACTACAAAGAAGACGGTTCTTTAAAAGGGACAAGACGCAGGTAAAGTTTATTTTTATATTAACAATTATGCATTAAATAATTTAACGATTATTCTTATTAACAGAAAAATGGAGTCATTCACTCTCAAAATGAGCTCAAAGTAGAACAACAAGAAAAATAACAAAAATGTCGGGCATGGAAGGTTACGGGCATAGACGAATATCATTATGACGTCGACGGCGGTGGCAGACGATGCATTGTTGATTTGTTGAATCGAACATGTGATTGTCGCAAATGGCAAGTGTCAGGGTTACCATGCGGGCATGTAATCTCAGTTTTCAAATTCAACAAGCAGAGGGAATGTAGTCACTTGGCAATGGATTACTACACAAAAGAGTTCCTTGTATCTACCTATTTGGAACCCATAAATCATGTATCAAATGAATCTGAATGGGTGGTGCCGGAAAATCATGTACCTTAACACCCCCCCGCATATTGAGAAAAGACAAGCCGGTAGACCACAGGAAAATAAACGTATCCCGTCTTGTGGTGAGGTAACAACTCCTAGTTTTTGTACCCGATGTCATGCAACTGGTCACAAAACTGGTAAGTGTAAACAACCACTAAAATCTGAGCTGTCCCAATCAAGGAAAAAGACAAAAACAAGTAATGTTGCTACCAATTATCTGGTAGCCGCTGCATCAGAATCTCAAGCCATGACTGTTGATTTGAATGCTTTTTGAGCAAAAAATGGTTAACAGGATAACAGATTTGATGTCTTGTTTTTGGGTTGTCAAAATGGAGATGTAGTTGACTTGTTTGGGGTTGTATTTTGAAAGGCGTATCAGTTTGTTTTAGGGTTGATAAACGGTTGTAATGAAATTATGGATGCTTGGTTATTCTTTGTTTTAGGGTTTGGTTTGCATGCATGGAAATTTGTACTTGTCTTAGTAGGAGGTACGCAAGCATGCAATTGCATGCTTTTAGTAAAACCTATATTCATGGCCATGCATGTGGGTTGGAATGAAAGTATTCAAACAATACAATTCTAAGACAATTCAAACACAACTTAGATGGCAATGAACATCTAAATACAGCCCGTATTACACATTTCATATATGGAAAAACCGGTTATTACAAAGCAAGCATTCCCGTGTTACACAAAAACATGGGATATAAACATCTGCTTTCCCCATGATTGTTCAGAAATACTACATAACACAAAAGACCTATAACAGCCCACACAAACCCACACTAATTCTAATCTTCTCCCAACTTCTGCTCCATAGATGCGCCAACATCATCAAACACCGGCTTTTCGGCTGTTCAAATTGCCTGACCTTATTTTCAAATAGCATGTGGCAAACTTCCACCAAAATTCCATTGCCACTTCAGCCGTAACCTTAGGGTTATGCTCATCCATTTGATATACGCCTTCACCTCTTGTTAAATGATCAAGAAATAAGCACACCCACACACCACAATCGCATAAAGGCGGAGCTTGAAGAGGTACTTTCTCCGGACAGACCCTCTTAAAAGGCGGTTCCCCATATTTTTTCCCATCTTGTATCCATGACTTGCAATCCAAGTTGGAAAATTTGTGTCCAGAAACCGACAACATTCATCTCTTTCGTTCATGACGTATCCGAGGAGACTGTTTACCCAAACGTAATTCATACGGTGTTAGTAAACTAAATTAGTAACTACTTTAAAGAACGACAACGATATTTACCTATCATATATAGTCAATGACCAAGCACTCATATCAATACAAACAAGTAACCAATGCTTATGCGAGATGTTGATAGCAATGTAAAACTGTCATGATAAAATTAAAAATTTGTCAACGATTGTCAAATGCAACATCCATGTTTAAAGACAACTTATAAAATTTAACACAAAGTATAAGGTTTCCTTACTTTCTCAACGCCTTCTAGTGTTTGAAATGGGGGCATTGTTCCATCCAAAAAATTTAGATTGCTTGGTATGGTATTCTCTTAACGCAAGTAATCATTCCAGTGACAATATTGTCCAATTCGATCCCGACGCTCTTTCAAGTAACAACATGTAAACCCACAGCTTTAAATGCTATTCAACATAAAAAAATCAAGTGGTCTAAATAAATAAAAAAAATAAATGATTTGGATGTTGTTAATACCTACTTACCATTAGGGATGAGCTCTGTTTCGTACCGATCCCGAAACTCAAAACTTTGGTACCGATTTCGTACCAATGATACCAAATCGGTACCGAATTTCTCATCCCTACTTCCCATTGTATCCAACCAACCACCATGATGGGTCCAATCAGCCTCCCCCATAATTCAAAGTTCAGGGCTATGCCTGAGTCAATGGACGTGTAAATGAAAAAATCTTTTTTGTTGGCATATTCATTGATAACATCTTCTGAAAACTCGTTTTCATCTCATTTACTCGGACCCTTTTCTTTGAACCACTTCTAATGGGTTCGTATGGTGATAGTAATACCCTGGACAGCTTACATATTATTTTTGTCTTTTCCTCAACAACAGGCTGCAAACAAAATGGGGGATTAATTAGAGATACGCTATAGGATTACAAATTTGTTTAGCACTATTAGTGTATGCTGCTTACCATTGGGGTTACTTGCAGAGCAGAATCAACAACAATAGGACTACAACACTCAACATCTAACTCGTCAACCTCAAATTCTGAACCATACTTCAATTAAACAAAAGGCTGTTGTTTATATTTGTTAAAAAAACAAAAATTAAACCTTAGTTACAAGTTAAAAATGTAACATCTCGGATATTCATATTGGTTTAAACCGATTCGAGAACGTAATTCGGATCTTTCGAACTATTTAAAATTTGTATTTATTGGTATTTAACTTGGTTTAACTTATTTTATAATTTCATAACTTTCAATTATGCCAAATAATCCTTAGAAACATTTAAAATCGCTTAAAACGGCTAAAAATCGCATTTTCAGGAACTACAGTGACTAATTTTGTCCTTTCCTATTTTCGATTAAATTAACGAAACTTAAACTCCAAGAAATGTTATAGCTGGTCCAATTTCGTTTTTTTGGTGTCCAAGCCAAATTTTGTTAGTTATTGTACTAGATTTTCTCATTAATTAGCTTATTTTGTTTCATAATTTGTTTTTATCATCCAAATCGCTTATTTTTGGCATAAATCGAGTGTTTTAAGACCCAAGAAAAAGATTATAGCTTAGATACATTTTCACACTCCTTAACCCTTGATCAAGAACGAAATTTACTGGTTACAATATTGAATTAATCATTAAAGGCCCATTCGGTTCTTAAAACGAGTAAGTTACCATATTTATTTCGATTAGTGAATCCTATTTAAACATATCATATATTATCTGCCACAAATCATCCCTAAACCCTAAATCACCAATAACAGCCGTCCTACCTGCTGTTCATCCCCAAATCCTTCAGTTTTTGCATTATTGTTGAAGATACACGCTTATTCGGTTGACTTTGCTTATGCACCGACCTTTGACTCATCGTTTCTGTTGGTTCCTTCACTTTCTGGGTAAGTTGTAAACATAGGAATCGTGCATATTATTCCCTAGTCAGTAACCTTCAATCAATTTTGGTGGTTGAAGGGTGTTGACTGGTCAAATTGTTTAAAACTTGTTAAAGGACAAAATAATCAACTAGTTTGACTTAACGTTTTCTCATACTTCTAGTCGGATTCAACGTTCGGTCCAGAATACTTTTATTCTCGTAACATAATTTTAAGGCTACTGACCAAAACCCGACTTCCGAGGATTCTGGTCAGTACCAGCTCGCTTATATCTTAAAATAAACATAACTTGAGTTCTAAACGTCCGTTTGGATCGATTCCAGCATACAAAAGTTTGTTTTTGCTTATATTATCAAATCATAAAATCTCAGAATCTGAATTGCTCATAACATTTGACGTGTAGTGGACGACTCGCTTATTCGTAGCTCGTTAATCACATTTATTAATCGCTTATCATTAATCTAAGGTGAGTTTGATCATTCCCCTTTTTCTACACTGTTTTCAAACGTTTTGGGGATATATGAATACTTATTCATATTTTCTATCATATATATATATCTCAAACAATCGCAAACATAAACATTGTGTGTTATATTAATTAAATGCTATTTGCTAATTGCTACTTGTTTAAGTGTGTTTGTATTCTATCAAGTCTTGGATTCTCATTAGTATGATCATACGACCGTCTTAGTAACCGGAGCCCGATTCGGTTGGCAAAGGTTGTTTGCATTGAAGATTGAAGTTTGGACACGTAGACAAGACATTAGGATATAATCAAGATAATCGTTATTTGAGCTCATATTTGTGTATTTGAATTGTTTTGTTATATTTGGATATTGTGTGTATTATTTGAATAAAATAATTAATTAGATATTATCATTTATATATATGATAGTATCTTCGAGCTGTGAGCAATCGGATCACGCCCCGGCATTTTTGCCTTAGGTTGGGGTGTGACAAAAAATACTTCATCATCCCCTAGTTTTTCATATTTCTCAATAGGTGAATCACGTTCCCTTTTTGTTTTTGATTTTATATTCTACGACAATAAATATATAAAATCCAATGAGGTGTTTACATTATTTAAACAAAAAATCAAAACTACTTACATTCAGACTAGTGCTAATATCTAGTTGATTCTTGGCAAATGTAATGAACAACTTCTGCGTTAGGGAAAGTAATCAATTATTAGAGTAAATACAACACAACATTACACGGCATTAGTATATAAAGTAACTAACGATGGTACCTCATATTATTGATGATTTGCTTGAGTTTGTTTGTCATGACTTTGCTGCTTTTTAATAATGGTGTCTAGCTGATCGCCGAACACATTCATCTAGGTACCTCAAGCAAGCTGCTGACGAAATCTTTACTCTTCTGGTTCTCTTGTGGGTTGTAATGAAAACCTTCTATGGCGTTATTATGAACAACTATATTGTTTTTGCATCTTAGGTCATCATTAACCGGCCAGCCGAGTTGGTTCGTAGTATAATTGCCACTAGGAAACAAGGTATGGTTTTCAGAGAAAAAAATTGATTAGCTTGACCAACAGTTTGGTTAACCTGACTGACGGATTCGTTAACCTGACCGACGGTTTGGTTAACAAGACCGACAAATTTATTAACCTAACCAACTGATTGGTTAACCTGACCGACGGTTTGGTTATGCTAAAACAAATTGTTGTTATGTTGACCCACGGTTTCAGTGCCAAAGAACCCAAATTGGTGGTGGGATTGGTTGTTGGAATGGTGGTCTGATGAGTTGTGGGATGAGGTGTTGCATGGTTTGGTTTGAAAGCCAACTTTGTTATGATCATCATGTACAATTTCATTGATTACTTGTTTAAGCCGTGGAAGAATAAATTTGTTTTGCACCTTGTTATCTATGTACTCAAACGACCCTTTGAAATGATTTATATCGGCTTAAGTAAACGTCATCCATTTTGACATAAATGGAGACTTAAATTTTATAAAAACTAATTCACTTCCATGATTAAATTTTAAGTTATTAATAAAAAACAAATATTCAAACCTTTATTGAGTTCGGCAAGAATTTTTGAAACTGTGCCACACCGAAATCCATGGTCTTGGCTCCACCCGAGGCATCTGGGAATTGTTTGTGTGTACTCACAATCACATACTAAGATGTATAGCAAAACTTCAAAGATCCATATCTATAATTCATAGGACAATAAAACGACTTAAAACTAGCAACTTGAATCAAATCTAGTTAAAAACCACACCACTTACCTTAAATGCCAATAGAAAACCAACTGGTGAATACGATGCTGCTCCTGCCATTTTTGAAGTATTTCTTTTTGCCAAACAATTGAAGTAACCAGCCCTAAATTGGAACAACCTAATGCATTCAAATCTTCCAAATTCTCAACTAGGTCAACATACTCATCGTCAATATACTTTGTCTCTTTCTACGCAAAAAAATATGGAATGAAGCATTAAAAGCAAAGAGCAACGAACAACATCAACGGCTTGCATCTCTGTGCTATTTGTTAATATGCTCCTCAAGATGCCAACATGAATCTTCCGGTCATCGAAACCAATTCTTTTAAAAAATTGTTCATAACCATTATCCCAACGTTTAGCATTTTCACCAAATGTATAACTGGTGATGCATGTAAACTCTTTCGGACCAAAATGAACTTGATTCAAACCATCCATATCATAATAAATACCATCATACTTAGGATCATATGTAATTGGCGATTCTTGTTGTAAAATTGCATGCATTAGAGGGCCATCAGCCTTATTGGTTTTGACATTACTCCAGCGACTAAAACATTGTGCCTTCCAAAGATCTGAATGGGTGGTAGATAGCTCAAGTACAGTATGAATCAACTTTAAATCACTCCAAACTATTATTTTTAATTTTTTGGACAAGTTTGGCTTATGTATTGGCTGGTCGATAATTTAAGGGCTAAATTTGTAAACTACGTTAAAAATGGCCCAATAATACCTAGTCCGTTTTAAATAGGCCCAAATAATTGTTTCCAATAATTTTTAGTGTTAAAATGCCGGCCTTGCTATGTTTTTGGAAAAAACCAAGTAGATTTGTTAGACCCATTTATTTATCTAAGTCTTTTGTATTGAATGTATTTTTGTTATGGGCTTTAGTAGTTTGTTTTGTATGTAATAGGCCCAAGAGAAATGGCCCAAGGGAAATAATGTAAAGAAGCCCAGGGCATTCGATGTGACATGTTTCTCATGCATGCTTCTCTATAAATAGAGAAGCATGCCATGAGAGATAGTGGTTGAACATAATAGAAAACCTTTTGTTAACACACTTTCTCACTTTCTTTCTCTCGTCTCTCTCTCTAATCGAAAATAAACTCTCAAGATCCGAGACTACTTAGGTGACTTAGTGTGATTTCCGCTAGCACTAAGTTTGGTTGATCCAAAGATTGTTGTTAGATCCACCCGCCACGGGACCTACAATTGGTATCAAAGCTTCGGCTCACTAGTTGAGGGTTTTTGGATCACAACCTTGGATTTTGATCTTGAGATGAAGAAAAGAAGTGTTCTTGACAAGAAATTCCAAAAAAACATCAAAAACAAGAAAAATATAAAAAGATTCGGCCAAAAACTTCATAAAATGTCTTAGAATGTGTTCTTGGTAAAGAACAAGTGTACTAGCCTTAGATCCAAAGGTTTTGGGTTTAAAAGTGTTAAAGTTAGTGTTTACGGGTTTGAAAATTGTTAAAATTGACAAGTTAAAATTTTCGCTTCTCATGGCATAAAAATCAGTGTACCAACTTTTGACCTAGTACTGACAAGTTAGATGGAACTGATCCCAAGAAAGATTTCTTCTAGAAAACTGAACTTTTTCGCTCAAGAAACTTTTTCGCGTCACCTACTTTTTCGCTTCGCCTACTTTTTCGCTTCGCATCACTGTTCATTGCACAACTTTTTCGCATCGCTTGAATTTACTTTTTCGCTTTGCGTGGAAACTTTTTCGCTTCATTTCACAACTTTAGGGAGAACAAGAAAGCCCTATTGAAGGAAGAATTCAATATGTTTAATCATCATCAAGGTGAAGCTTGTTGGATTTGGTGAAGAGATTTGAGAAGTTGATGGTGAGAATTAGGGCTGCGAGTGTCAACATTGCAAATGCTGAGGTCAACCACAAGTTGATGAATTCGTTACCGTACAGCTGGAGTACCAATACAGTCACAATCAAGAGAACTATTAATCTGAATATGATGACAAACACTGACTTGATATCCACCATCAAGTCATTTGAAATGGATGAACAAATGAGTATGAATAATCATCTATGTTCTCTGAATCAAGCTGGAGTGAGTACTGCTTTTATTAGAAAAAACCAACAGAATGTGTATCCTGTGACCAATCCTAAGTACTCCCCAAATGTGCCTTCACAACCAACAGCATTCATCTCAACCAGCAACCAATCAGTTTCTTCCAGTACAAGTTCGTTTCAGAAGGCAGTCGATAGTGCGATTGCCCAAGCCTTAAAAGCTCAAGGGATTTCCTCATCCTCAAAACCTCAACCAAGCAAACCTTCAAGCTACTGTGAAGCTCTTCCATTGCTGAATGATTCAAATGTCTCAATAGTTCATGCTTTTCTGTCAAGTCATGAAGAGTTGATGCAAGGAAATCTATTGCCACCACAATTTGAGATTGGGGACATGAGAGATATCAATCAAAAGTATCTCGACAAGATGGATATCAAGTACCAAATGGCAATGGCTGTGCAAAGAGAAAAAAACTACATGAAGATGTATGGGAAAGATAGCTTCAAGGATTCAGACCGGAAGAGGATCGGCTTCGATAAGTCAAAGCTGAGATGTTACAACTGTGGTGAGATGGTTCACTTCTCGTGAGAATACACGAATCCAACAAAGCCAGCAAATGATATTCGTGTGACTGAGGAAGAAAACAGTAAAGCTGCTGGAAAGAGGCCTGAGGTCCAGAAGCCAAACAGCTCAGCTCCAAGAATTGGCAATCATCCACACAAGGGTAATTCAAGCTCAAACACAAGGGCCCTTGTCTCCCAAACGGAGGTCCAAACTGGTATGGATTGGGATGATCAATTTCAAGAACTGCAGAATCCTCTCAACATGGCTGGCATGGCTTTCACAACAAACGATGAAGCATCCACATCCACTGTTGCAAGTTCTGATGCATCACCCCTCGATGAGGTAAATAAAAATCTTTGCTCTCAAGCTTGCGTGAATAAAGTTACATATTATAGATATCTTCAGGACGAAGTTTTGAAAGAAAATGCAAAACTTCGTCAATTAAATGCTGAATATGTAAAGCCTGACAAGATCTATGTTGAAAAGATTAAAACTCATCACGATGATATTGCAAATCTTAAACTTAAAATTTTTCAAAAAGAGCATAATGTCATCTATTATAAGAACATAATTAATGATTTAAAAGTTAAAACTTGATGTTTCTGATAAACGAGAAAAGGAAAAACAAGTTGAAAGATTTGAAGCATCATCTGAGAAATTAGATGATCTTATTGGAGCCCAGAGAAGTTCTAAAGTTAAATCGGGGCTAGGATATGATTATTCAGCGGTACCTCCACCGATGAATGATAATTACACTAGCCTGCCTCACTTTAGCTATAATACTTCTCCTGATGAAGAGATGGCTTATAGGATTGGTAAAGTACCAAAACTAGTGAAATTCGTTCCTGCTGTCTCTCCGTCGAATGCTCAAATTCCATCATCTGATAAGTCTAACGTCAACGTGTCTTGTGTAGCAGGTGATGTAAGTGGTGATTGTGGGAAGGTTAACCAGGGTTGTAAGCCAAAAGGAGAGTTAGAACCCCGTTTTGAGTCTTGTGTGGGTTTAACAAAAATGATTAACAATCCTGTCTGTAATAAAGTGTGAGTTTATGTTAGGAAATTTAATGTCTAGATCAAAGGATGTATTTTGTGAATCATCTAGTGATGACAGTTGTACAAATGCTTGTAATGAAAGTGAATGTTCTTCATCCGATTCAGAATGTGAGACTATTTTTGATGAAACAATCGAAGCTAAGGTTGATGAAAAGAAAAGTCCTAGCTGCTCATCAACTGATCATCATTTTGAGAACTTAACTAAAGAGAAATCCAGATTTGAAAATGAAAAACCAAGCACTTCCTATAAATATGTGCCACCGAATAAAACCTCATTTTCCCAATATACAAATTTAAACAATAGTTCTCAATATTATGATCAGATTGATAGTGACTATTATTATTATTCTCAACAGAAACCTAGACATTCAAACTATTTTGCTTCAAAATTTTCAAATGTTCATCGTTGTCAGACAGATACAAGTTATAGAAGTGTTACCCAACTGCATCACCCTACCCCACATATCTTAGTGACCAAGATACCTATAAATGCAACAAAATAAAATGTTGTTTTGTTTGTGGAAATCCGTCTCATCTTGCAAGACTTTGCAAGAACTGGCGTAAGCAACAAAGAAACTTCAACTGTAAGTTTGGTCAGACATTTCCTAAGTTTAATGCTCAAACCAAGAAAATGCCTAACCAAATTTACACTTCAGCCAATGAGACAGATATCCGACCCAAAAGAACTGAGAACCCCAAGAAACCGTTCTGGCTAACCCAAAGGAAACAGAAACGGTTAGCGAAGGGGTCTGAAGCTGAAAAGCCCAAGAACCCTTCAAAAGTTTTCACCAAGACTAACCGAGAAGATTTGGTAGTTAAGCCTAAACCGATACGAAGGCAATCCAAAAAACCGTTTCAAAACCGAGGGAATCATAATGCAAGTTCCTCGAGGGATTGCTCTTCAGATTCTGACTCACCAAGAGATTACATTTTTAGAAATCATAAAATTAAACTTGGTGATTTTGTGTTTAATTTTCCCGAGACAAGTACGTCTCGGGAAACCCTCCACTAACTGGTTGTTCGTGTATCTAGGGTCAGCATGGATGGCCTGTCAACAGTATTTGGTACTTAGACAGTGGCTGCACCCGACACATGACAAGAGACGAGTCCCTGTTGTTCGACATTAAACTATTTGACGGTGGACAACTTTCCTTTGCCGGTGACATTAGAGGAGAAATAACCAAACAAGGGAAGGTCTCAAATGGTACCTTGACCTTTGATGAGGTCAACCTGGTGGAACAGCTCAACCACAACCTGCTCAGCGTATCTCAAATTTGTGATAAGAAATTCTCAACCCTATTTACAGAAAATGAATGTCTTATATTGAAACCAGGTTTTAAAGTTCCTGAAGAGTGGATCATGCTGCGTACTCCAAGGCACAATGATGCATACATTCTGGACATCAGAAGCAATTATTCCATGCATTCTGCTTCTTGTTTGATGTCCAAGGCCTCGGAGAATGATTCATCTTTATGGCATCGATGTTTGGGTCACGTCAACTTTAAGAACTTAAATAAGTTGGTTAAAGGAGACCATGTGAGGGGATTATCTATAAAATCCTTTTATTGTGTTGAAAAATGTTTATCTTGCTCAAAATGCAAACAACACAAGCTCCCTCACAGACCCAAGACTGTCAATTCCATAAATTCCACTCTTCAGCTGTTGCACATGGACCTTTTCGGTCAAATTCAACCAATGGCAATAGGACGAAAAGCCTATTGTCTGGTTATTACTGATGACTTTTCACGTTTCAGTTGGACATTTCTGTTAGGGCACAAGGATAAGACATCACAGTTTCTGCTCAGGTTTATCATGCTGGTTGAGAATCAACTGACAAGAAGGTGTAGTGTATTAGAAGTGACAATAGTACGGAATTCTGCAACAAGGTGGTGAATGAATTCTGTCACAACAAGGGAATTGTTCATCAACTCAGCGCACCTTACACTCCCGAACAAAATGGGGTGGCTGAAAGAAGAAATCGTACGTTGGTTGAAGCCGCTAGAACAATGCCGTCATATTCCAAACTACCATTAATCTTCTGGGGTGAAGCTATCAACGCAGCTTGCTTTACCTAGAATCGTGTGCTTCCGAACAAAAGATTGAACAAGACTCCATATGAAGTCTTCTATGGAACAAAGCTAAGGGTAAATTTCTTCAGAACGTTTGGATGTCCTGTACCATACTCCAAACCAATGCCGAAACAACCTCCAAGTTTGCTGAAATGGCGGATGAGTGCTATTTTGTTGGTTATGCTGCCGACAAATGTGCTTATCGTTTATACAACAAGAAAACCATAGTAATCTTGGAGTCTTTCAATATTGATTGGCAAGAATTGAACCCTACCGATGCACACAATGGTCAGGATTGGATGTTTGATTATGTAAGATTGTTCAAACAGTTTCGTTGAATGCATATGACTCTTGTTGTACCAACGGTTTCTCCTGTTGTTTCTCAACCGGTTCAACCTGTTGATGATCAATCTATCCTGATGCATGCTGTATTGAGATATCTTGGAGATTTTAATATCACTGCTGCTGCACCCATACTCAATGTATGTAAGGCCCCGTTCCCGGTAACCCTACTTTGGTGTTGGATTTACTCATAAACACAGTCCTAAAATCAGAGTTAATTAAAACTTTCGCGGAATAATTTAAAACTTCATACATCACATTACAAAACATTCATTCTTGTCTTAACATACAAATTGTCTTTTCAAAAGTAATTAATTAAAACAGTCTTGACACTTCTTCGTAGATGCCAATCTCTTCCGTCTATGCCATGTGTCCCTTCTCAAGCCAGCTGCCTCAGTCTATTTGCCTGCGTGCATACTAAAAGTCAGCTACGCAGAGTGAGTTCTAGTTAATCATTTAACATACAATACATTCATATCCTTACTCATATGCATCCGAAGATACGTATTCATACTTTATTTACTCTTACTTCTTTCATACAAACTTTATATACATGCACACACGCTTACCTACTTTCTTTCATAAAGCCTTGTAATTTACCATAGGCTATTCTATTTCTACCATCACAGATTTTTTTAGGGTCTGGTCCCTTCTGTCTCAGATACTATTAGGGTCTGGTCCCTTCTGTCTCAGATATTATCAGGGTCTGGTCCCTTCTATCTCAGATATTATTAAGGTCTGGTCCCTTCTGTCTCAGATATTTTTAGGGTCTGGTCCCTTTGTCTCATACCTGTCGCGTCACTCGTTCATACATTCATTTTCATTCATGCATACGTTACATATCTTCTGGTCATGGATATACGTATATGTACATCTTCATTCGTATAAACATTCCATAATAACATTCAATACTTAGTCGTACATATAACATACACATATCATACACTTACCATTTAAGTTAAGTGTATTAACAACTATCACAAAGGAGTATGCACACAGCCCCAAAAACATAACGGATAAAGGGGCTAGAAACTCACCTGAAGTCAGTTTCTCTCGCCGTTAATAGTAATGCCCTTCTTTAGCTGTGCACGGCTAACTGTATAACGCATTACGAGTGTCAAATATCCATTACTACTACTTCTTATATCTAAGTCAATGACACCCTCAACTAACGGGGGTCCGGGGGCAGTGCCCCTGGTAGCGGGGTCTAGGGGCGGCAGCCCCTAGCAGGGTCCAAGGGGCAGCGCCCATGGCTGGGGTTGATCTGCCAGGTCGCTTCGCATGGGACTGTTTCGCTTTGCATGGAAGCGTTTCGCTTCGCATGAAACTGCTTTGCTTCGCATGGAAGCGTTTCGCTTCGCATGGCTAAGCGAAGCGAAATGCCTGTTTCGCTTCTCATGGCTAAGCGAAGCGAAATGCCTTCCTTTCTTCGCTTTTTCTATTTTAAAGCCATTTTACTTCGTGGCTCCTCCTCAGGACCTGATTTTTACTCTTTCCCAACCTTCGACACATCCTGACCCCATGCACCTGATCCTGAACCCATCTCTCAAAGTCCAAACGTCACCTTTTTATCTTAAAGTGCACCCAAGAGGTTATAACTTACCAACTTTATATTTTTCTTACATTTCACAACCCGATCTATTATTATATCTGTTTCCATGCCGGTTCTAACCATAAAACTTAACCATTTTTAAACTAAAACCCACCTTTTTGTTTGCGGGTTCGAGTTCAGATCTTGACAACTCGAGGATCTGGACGTGATTCTTGTTGCTTGATGATGTTAAACACGAGATTCCACCCTTCTTTTGCTCGGATTGGATCCGGGTGTTTGAGAGAAGAAGTGTGTGTGTGTTTTTAGTGTGTGGGGAGGAGAACCAAATGGTGAAATGGTGGGTGGGTTGGGTTTATATAGTGGGGTATGGGTCCCACTACCCACTCTCCATTCCCATTTCAAATCCTTACCCAAACATTTAACAAACGACTAACTTAACGACACACAGTTAATAACAAAACTTTTCGTCATTTATTATTTAACAAAACTCTTATTTAAGAAAATCTTAAGAAAACTCTAAAAGTGTTGTCCCATTTAGAGGGAGCTCCTTCATAGAGGGAGTCGGTTATTTTAAAATTTATCAATTAAGAATTTGATCCGACCTATTGGAAAGTGATAGTACATTGGTATGTGATGATTCTAGCGTGTTAAAAGAGTAGAACAAAAGGCTACAAGGTCATTCATTGATGTGTAGATAGGCTTGACAAGCAAGTAAGTGTTGGGTGATATAAACTTAAACTACTGCCGTTGCTAGTGGCTATATATTTAAGAAGCGATTGCATGATTTCGTGAAGTCATATTCATGAAGGCAAAAATGTAATTCTACATGTCATACTCAAGCCTCCCTTTACCTGATCACAGTCGTCTTATAAATAAGCGTCAATTTTTAATTTTTATTTGAGTCAAGAAAAGCCGCTTAGAAAGGCAAGAAAAACAAAAACAAAAGAGTCAAGAAAAGAAAAAGAAAAACAGAAAAACAAAATGAAAAATCAAGAAAAAGAGTCACTTAGGATTTTAACTTCTGCTTTATTTCTTCATTTATTTTGATTCAATCTTTGGACTTTGTCTGTTTGTAGTCATACAAGATCTGATTGTTAAGGCCCTGAATCTTCTGCTTTATTTTAACTTTTCTAGATCGAGTCAACTGTGTAAAGCATAAAATGTCGAGTGTACAAAGTACAAAGTGTCAAGTATCTTAATAAGAGTACTGTGATCAAATAAGAAAGGTTTAAGTCAAGTTGAGGTGATATGTTAACACAAAGTAGGCCCGAGATATGATGGAATCAGTAACATGTCCGATTAAGTGGGAACCACATAAGCACCATGCCCAATTGAACTTCAAATGTATCATTTCGGCATCAAAACACTTGTCAAGTTAAAAAGGTGGACAACATCTGCAGCCAATGATGAATTTTTGTCACAATAATTTCTAAATGGAAACTCGATCTAGGGCTTTGCAAATCAATATGATTCCATGTCGCGATCGTTCTTTGTAAATTAACTAAAGAAAAGAACTATGTAAATTAATTCAATATTATTTTCAACTTTAGAAGGTTTTAAAATTTTATTTTATTTTAGTTTATTTTGTTTTTGTTTTTTTAATATTAAGTACTTGTAAAGTTTAATATTTTATGTTTTGTTTTTATTCTTTATTTTATTTTATTTTTATTTTTGTTTTTATTTTTATTTGTATTTTTTAATTTTTAATTTTTATTTTTATTGTCTTCGTTTGTTTTGTTTTTATGCTTTGTTTTGTCAAAGAGATCGTCAGTGCAAACGTTAACAGTCACGAACCAACAAAAGAAAAATCAAATAAATAACCTAGTGCCTGGATTAAGTGAGTATATGTTTTTCGGATTTGAAAATTCAAATATTTTTAAAGATCAAGGACCGAGAATGTATTTTTAGGTGAATACTCGCGATGTTTTGACCTTATCGCGAGATAGGCTGACCCTATATATAAGGGAAACCTAAAATATATTTCACTATTCAACGAACACTTTTACTTTTCACTCTCTCTCTTCTCTCTCATCTTCAACCTTCAAACCCTAACTTTTTTAAAATTTTTCAACGATCCGACCCTTCATTATCAATTATGCCGTTGAATCCAGATCATGCTCCCTCGGTATAACTTCATAAACATCTTGGTTCCACTGCTTCATCTTTGTTTCTGGGTTCTCGTGGATCGAGACGGCGGTTCTTATGAACCGTCGGCTAGATCTAAGAATGATCTCTTGATTTATGGTGTTCTCATAGTCATAACCTGTTATTAGGACCTTAGATTCCTGTTTATCATCATTGTTTGTTAGTTTTAGGTTTGTTTATGTACAACTTGTAGTTATAGAGTTTGTTCATGGATTCTGAGTTTCAATTGACCAAGTAAATCAAAAGGATTTTGGTTCAAACTTTCCAGAAATCTAATTCGGGTCTAGGCGACACACGAGAAATGAAATGAGGATCAAAAATGGCAAAGTGAAACTTTTTCACATGAAAAGGCCTTTTCGCTTCGCATGAAACATGCGAAGCGAAACATCTCTATTTCGCTTCGCTTGGGATCATGCGAAGCGAAATGAAACCATTGTTTCGCTTCGCTTGGTCTCATGCGAAGCGAATGGGATTTCTGTTTTGCTTCGCTTGATCCAATGCGAAGCGAAATAAATTCCCATGCGAAATATCATCTGTTTCGCGTCGCACCCCATGCGAATCAAAATAAGATCCTTGCGAAAAGTCTAACTTAGCAATTTTTTTCGGTTTTCAGACTGATACCTTCTGAACTGTTTTGGACTAATGAACTGTTTTTGACTAATGAACTGTTTTTGACTAATGAACTGTTTGGACTCATGGACTGTAATAGACTTAAACTTTGTACATACTAGACTTAGAAACCTATAAATAAACTAAAATTAACTTATTAAATCTAAAATGTACATAATTAATTAACTATAAGTTACTAATTAAATTAAGTAATAGATAAATATTTAAGGCATATGTATATAACTTATCTTGTTTTGATTTTATCTAATGATGATTCTCATGATATTGTGGTATTGATTTCAGGGACATAATCAATTTTGTGCTCTCAAGTTACTAAAGTCTAAGGCAGATAAAGTGTTCACGTCTATGGTCAAGGGGCTTAAGCAATCACCCCTTGCACATGCTATCTCTGCTGATCCAGCCATTTACTACAAGTGGGTGTTGGACTTCTGGGCGTTTGCCAAGGTTGCTGATGATTCTCTATCTTTTACAACAAAGGTTGCTGGAAAAGAGTCGACTATCACTAAAGAAGATATTAGACGGGTGTTAAAGATTGCTGACGAGCCAGATTATGCATATGAGAAGGGAGACAGGAAGAAGCTGGTTGAGTTTGTTACACAGATGGGATACGACACAGAGTGGAAGAGTCTCGAGAAGAAACATCTCCCACCATACTAGAGGTTTCTATTCCACATTGTCACTTATTGCTTTGCGGATATTCGTGGTGGATTTGATACATGAGAGTTGACTGGGTTCGTATAATGTTTGCGCTGACTACATCAGAGAAGTTCAACTACTCTCGGAGGATATTCTTGTGTATGCTGGGAAATATCAGGAGTGAGGCCACATGGCTTATGTACCCGAGATTCGTATAGATGCTTCTTGATGATTTGATTCCAGATGTTCCAAGGTCGGGGTCAAAGAAAGCTATGGACAAGAAGTCACTTCCCGAGCCCTATCATGTGAATGAAATCAAGACTTCAATTTTTGGTGTGTTGCTCAGCACCAAAGGAAGGGGACATCAGTATGAAGGACCAAAGCCGGGTCCTAAGTTCGGTTTGTTTGAGGAAACAGAGCCTGCTGAGGATGAGGAGTTTGTTGAGAGTGAAGAGGATGATGAGCCAGAGGTTGAGGTAGAACTAGATTCGTCTGATGAGCCTCTTGAGGACCGCACGAAGGCCAAGCAAGATTTAAAAAGGAAGGAGACTGAGAAGGGCAAGATTGTTGAGTTGGAGGAGGAAGAGGAAGACCAGCCACCCTTGAAGCGTCTGAGGAAACTTGGGGACTCCCAGAAGTCATCCAAGCTCATTGTCAAGATTCCCTCTCAAGATAAACCCTCTGACCAACCCAAAATCACCAAAGAAGCCCTAGCCCAAGCCCTCAAGGACTTAGATGTAACCAAAATCCAGATCCCTACCTACAAGAAGCCAAAGACCAGAAAGAAAACAAAATCCAAGAAAACCAAAACCTTACTCCACGACTCACCTGAATCCTCACCCAAACCTACTCTAATAGACTAACCAATATCTACCTTCCTACCCCAAATACCACCCTCACCACCTCAAGACCAATCCACAACTCCAGTCAAACAGCCAACCCAAACAGAACCCGAATCTTCCCAAATCACAACACCACCAACATAACCAACCTCCTCAATGTTCACATCATCTATCTTCAGCTCACCAATCCAAACAACCAGCCAATGGAGCCAAACCGTTATAACCTCCCCAACCCAATCCATAACACCACCTGTCACACAACCAACACCACCCACCACTACAACTTCACTAATCCTTACCCAATCCATTACCCTGCCGCTGCAAACAACCTCACTGCCCATAGTGTCCATTACACCACCATCCACTATCATTTCGCCCAAACCTATTGCCTGAGGGAAATCTTTGACACCTCCAGTATACGCCGATCCTATCCTCGATAGGATCGTCGCACTGGATGAATCCAACGCTAAAAGGGCGGAACGACAAATGGTGCTCCTCAAGTTTATCAAAGAAATGAAACAAAAGGCGATTGAGGATGAGAAGGAGAAGGCTGCTATGAGGGAGAGGATAAGGGTATTGGAAGAACGGAAGGAGGCAAGTGATGCATTTATTGAAAATCAAAGATTGTTGACAAATACTTTCCATACCCGAATCCAGAATCTGCAAGTGTTAATGAACCGTGAAGCCTCTGAAAACGCAAATTTGAGAGCAGATCATTCAAGGCTTGGAGACAGGATGACCACACTTGAAAGGAACTTACCATCTGCAAGCGCTACCAGAACAAGTCTTAACAAGAAGATTGAAGATGCAACGAGAAAGTGGGATGTTGAGAGTGAGGCTACAAACTCCAGAGTCACAAATTTAGAGAATCAGCTCGCATCATCTACCTCCCTTGATACACTACGAACAGAGATGGAGGCGATTCAAGAAAGGGTAATGGAGCATGATCGTCTTAATGAGCTCCAACTCAAGACGAATGAAGAACTGGTGAGCAAGTATCAAGCGGCCTCAGACCTTATGGGTATTCATGAAGATGATTTTCATGGTCTGGAGGATAGGCTTGATACGGTGTTTAAAGCTTGGAGAAGGTTTGGTGAGACTTCTCAGGTTGGAGGATCCCAACCTACCGCAGGTCCGAGTGTGGCCTTGCGAGGAGTTTGGGTTGTGGCATCTGAGGGTGAGGCGACTGTTGGTCGGTTGGTACAATAGGGTGGCCAGTCTGGTGGCAATGATGGTAGTAGTGAAGGTGAGAAGACAGATGGTGATGACGAGGATGATAATGAAGACAATGATGATGATGAGGAAGATGATGTGGACGATGATGTCCACGATAGTTTTGACGACGATGATGATGAAGGTGGTGACGGAGGAGATGGAGGGGCCGGAGCAGCAGGAGGTGGAGGTGGAGATAACACTCAATCTGCTTCACATACTCAACATGAAGTTCAAGACCCTGCTGCTCACGACTCGGACGGCAAGGTCAGGGAACACGACACACAGATCACTGACATGTATAAAGAATTGTTCTTGAGGATTTTGCAGGTGTCAAGGACGATTTCAGAAAGGCTGGATTGAACTTGGAGCAACTTATTACAACTAACACGAAGGAGGCAGTATAAGACGACTACCTCAACTACTCGCCAAATCCAGATACGCCTCCAGCTCAAGTTCAAGCTTCAGAGACTCCCGCCGCTGATCCCGTCTCCAATCCAACCGCCGACTTGACACAGGAACCACCGAAGAAGAAGAGAAAGAATCATATTGTGTCAAGTCATGCGTGTGCTTGCGAGCTCATCTACCCTTACCACAATGATTCGCTGATCGTCTACGCGAAATATAATAAGGAGAACAAATGCTAGGCCATCAGACAATATAGCGGCGATCTGATTTATCTCAACCACCACGTGCTGAAGTCTTTACCAGAGCTTGACATAAATTATCTCCGAAAAGCTCTAGGCCATGGTGTAGTTGGGAGTACGTTGGAAAGTTGGGTCCCAGATTATCTTCATCGTCAATTGAAAGTCGACTACAAAGATTTCAAGTTGAATAAGGGTCGCAAGTACAAGAACCCAAGGGAGATAGACCCAGCCACCGGAGAGCCAAGAACAATGTGGAGATACCGGGCACCAAAGGATTGTCGTATCATCTTCCATGGTGAGCCCTATACTCCTAACATCCTCTGAGACTTCATTGGCCGGGAGTTCGATAACACAACAGGGGAGGCCGTCATACGTTGCAAAAATCAGTCTGAGATTCGTATATTTGACGAGCACGAGCTAATGGGGCTACATATAGAAGATGTCAAAAAGCTCTACAACTCACCCCTGGGAACCGTCGAGGACATCGGTTGTCAGAACACAGACCGAAT
This sequence comes from Bidens hawaiensis, assembly GCF_021521415.1. NCBI lineage: Eukaryota > Viridiplantae > Streptophyta > Magnoliopsida > Asterales > Asteraceae > Bidens > Bidens hawaiensis. Next base: position 65,233 of record NW_027494691.1, on the reverse strand, counting down.
AGTTGAAGCCTTCAACAAGTTTGTTAAAAGAATTATTGAACTTCCACTACCGAGGCTGGCTAGATTACGACACCGACAGTTTTCAATACTAAAGACTAGTGGGAGATTGTTAGACCCATTTATTTATCTAAGTCTTTTGTATTGAATGTATTTTTGTTATGGGCTTTAGTAGTTTGTTTTATATGTAATAGGCCTAAGGGAAATAATGAAAAGAAGCCCATTGGGCATTCGATGTGACATGTTTCTCATGCATGCTTCTCTATAAATAGAGAAGCATGCCATGAGAGATAGTGGTTGAACATAATACAAAACCTTTTGTTAACACACTTTCTCACTTTCTTTCTCTCGTCTCTCTCTCTTTAACCGAAAATAAACTCTCAAGATTCGAGACCACTTAGGTGACTTAGTGTGATTTCCGCTAGCACTAAGTTTGGTTGATCCAAGTGTAAGACCCCGGATCCCGGGAATCCTACAGTTGGTAATCACCTCCCCAAATTCACAAAAATTTAAAACCAATCGATTCGTTTTATTTAAAACAAGTTCAGAGTAAATAACAGCGGAAAAGTTTAAGTATTAAAAATCCCAAACACGGGTGCAAGTGTGCAAAAATCAAATGTAAATAAAAAATTCGTTTTATTTGAAATCTTCATCTCATTAAAATCGTTTCAGAGTAGTAAACAGCGGAATAGATAACATCAAAATTCCCAAAACCAGAGAAGTGACCAAAATTAAAATTTAAATACTTATGGTAATAATTTAAAAGAAACAGTTTGCGTTATTAATTCTTCGACTAGATGTGCCTTCAACCGTCTGAGTAGTCTTTAGCACGTCCAAGCGGAAATCTCTAATCCTCAACCTGAAAGTCAATCTAACATACACACAAAGTCAGCTTGAGCTGAGTGAGTTCAAGTTTTCATAAACAATAATTCATACTTTATTTCAAAGCTATAGTTATAAACAATAGAGAAGGTATAAATAAAATAAATTATATATAATTCACCAAGTAATACAATCATCGTCGAACACACGTACACGGGCCTCTCCACCACGAGTCAAGACTCGAGTAATATATTTGACCCGGACGCGGTAAGACCTAAGCATGTGACACGAGCCTCTCCACCACGAGTCAAACCCGAGTAATATATTTGACTCGGTCACAGCTTATACATCCGAGCACGAGATACGGGCCTCTCCACCACGGGTACAACCCGAGTAATATATTTGACCCGATCTCGGCTCATACATCCAAGCACGGGGTACGGGCCTCTTCACCACGGGTGCAACCCGAGTAATATATTTGACCCGATCCCGGCTCATACATCCAAGCACGTAATACGGGCCTCTTCACCACGGGTACAACCCGAGTAATATATTTGACCCGATCACGGATCAACATCCAACGGACCTCTTCACCACGGGATTTTAAAACCCGAGTAATATATTTGACCCGCCAAAATGATGATCACGTCACACGGGCCTCTTCACCACGGGTACAACCCGAGTAATATATTTGACCCGGCCGTGAATCACCATGCACACACACAACAATAAGCCTACATACATCATTCTTAGTCACGAGAAACTAAATATCATTACACAATCGTAGGCTATAAGGTACACATCCTCATACGTACATACATACCTCCATATATACATACATATATATATTCCTACATAAATATATATATATATATATATATATATATCATCCCATACGGGAACTAAGTAGATAGGTCTACTCATATTCAATTACTACCAAGTCTGCTAACGTCCTCGAGTCTAGACCATCAATAGTGTATGTAACCTTAAGGACACAAGACCATGAACGAGTCTAAAATATCCTAAGGCATATAAAATAATTCAAATATAGCTTTCAAAATGCACCATCACGAGTGAGACCATGTAAAACTATTCAAATCATTGTAACGAGTAAAATCTTTTAAAATTGTATTTCGGTGTGTACGCTAGCCCAAAACGTAAAAGAGTAAAAAGGGCATCATGAACTCACCTGAATCAACCGAACACCTGCAATGAGCTAGGAAATCCCTAAGAGCACAATCACAAGCAAGGGCCTGTAAATTATACATAACGCGTTACTAAACTAGACTGTAACAACACTCTAGCCTAATGGGCCATTCAGGCCCAACACTCCGGGCCAAGACCCAACAACTGGGCCCAAGGCCCAACAACTTGGCCCAAGGCCCAACCACTTGGCCCGAGGCCCAACACTTGGCCCGAGGCCCCTAAAACCTTTTAACTAACTAAAACCACCGGTTAAGCCTAAAACGAACTTGTTGATTAATAACGAGTAAAACATGCAGATTTTAGCATGCGAAGATGTATTTAATTACATAGGATAACCTTTGAATTAAATTATTAAATTTTTACCAGACTTTAATAAATGTCTTAGGTTTATAAAATATTTTTATTATATTTTTCTATTGGACACAAAAATCATAAAAATTCTTCCAACACAGAAAGGTATGTGCAGCTATTTCAGCGCTCAACAAAATGGTTTTATTTTTATAAAATTCATTACCGAACCAAATTAAATGATTCCAATTGGTTTTGGTTCCTAACTCAAAATATTAACTTCCAGAAGTGGAAATAACAAATTTAGACTTGTCGAAAAAAGGTTATGATGTCGGGAAGACAGACCAGAATCCGTCATCCCGCATCAGCTTTGACACTCGATTTTATAAATTCATAAAAGCTATTCAAATCTCGTCCAAAAATTACGTATTATACCTTTCTGGAAACTAGACTCAAAGTAGAACATCATGGAATCAAGAATCGATCAAAAACAGTGGATTAACATCGCGTTACAGACCCTACAATAAACGTATACGAATCTGTCAGCAAGCTGTTATCATCAAAACTCAATCTTAACGACCAATAAGCGCGTTAATATGATCAATTAAGGTGTAAAAGACATGGGGAATCATAAAACCGACCTTGAATTGAAGTTTTCACGGCTGAAACTTGGCTGGGCAGAAGAAAAACGAGCAGGGGGGTCCAGGTCCGACGGCTGCAAATAGGTTTAGGGTTTGAGTTTTCTTTTGTTTTATGATATCATAAAGTTACATCCAAGTCCCTTCAAATTAAAGTATGTAGCAACTTGGGTGGAAAGTTAAGTGAGAACGTTTACGAGGTTTGCAATGAGCTCCCGAGAGAATGCCGGGTCAAGCCCGAAAGGTGTACATAACACTACAAGATTAAACCTTTTGTCGGAAATTAACGGGCGTTACACCAAGATTGTTGTTAGATCCACCTGCCACGGGACCTACAAGATTAGAGAGCCGACGACGGATAGACGTCCTGATTATGGTGGCGATGGGCAGTGGCAGTGGATGGTTGAATAGTGGTGGTTTCGTACTACGCCGGTGACGCTGAAGGTAAAGAGGGCTGGCGGTGGAGTTAAAATAAGTGGTTGAAGATTGCTTCACGAGGGGTAAAGTGATGATGGTGAAGATTGCTTCACAATGGTGAAGGTAAAAGTGATGGTGGGTTTTTTATTAGAAGATATTAATTTGTGATGGATCAATTCTTCTTAGCTTTCCTACAATAATAAAACTTCTTATTTGAACTCAACCATTATTTTGGATAATCTGATTATAGTTTATCACACCAGTTTTTATTTTCTTTTTATAATCGATCATCGATCAATCTTCTAAAGTATCCTACACTCATATACAAATTCATATGAAGATCAAGATTTGAGTTCAATATTCAACTAAATCGATTACCAAAGTTGTTGATTCATACCTAAATTGATTACCAAGATGTTGAATCATACCTAATTCGATTAGGCCCTATTTATGCGTTGCCTAGCATGCGATGATTCATACCTAATTCGACAACATAATAATCCAATGAATAGGTTATATTCTCGATAGCAATCAATTTTAATTTTTCTTGTCATTTGTTTCATTATACATAATTATTTATAAGATGGAATCAAACAATAATCAACCCTTATTCATGATTCCTTATTTGTAGCTTGGTTAACTTTCAATCCCCATTACTTTTTCACTAACATTGTTGTTATTAAGTTGACTTTTTTACGTAGAGGATCAAAAACCAATTACTATTTACATGTTCTACATAAATATCACATACATACGAATTTAGTCATTCATCTTGTATATGATTGAGATGGACATTAATTTTCATGTTATTGTTGGGTAGGAGTATGTAGGTTGTCTACAAACCTTATTTTGAATGCTATTGCTGTTTATGAGTATTTATTACATTTGTTAGAACTCTGTGCATGTTTGTTTAGGAGGCTGTGTAGGATGTCTACCCAAACGCTTATTCCCTAAAAAGCTAAGGAACCTTAGTTTTAATGTTATTAATCTGTATGAGTTTTCATTAAAATTGTTAGAAGCCTGTGTATCTTTGTTTAGGAGTCTGTGTAACCTACAAACGTTTCATCCCAAAAATTTTAACTCACCTTAATTTTAGTGTTATTGTTGTTTATAAATTTTCATTAAATTTGTTAATACATCAAATGTTTGAGCCAATTGTTAAGAGAATTCAATAGTTATATTATTCGAAAACATAGTATCATTGTGCATGAAGTACTTCTAATCCAAATGTAGGTTGATGTGTTACTTCTACAAGTCGGTTGATGATAGGATTCATCTATAAACTATAATTATAATGTTAATTACGTTTGTTACCTTTCTTTCATACTTTATTCACTTTTGTTATATGACTGTTTACGCGTCTTCTGTTATGTTTACACAACAAATAAGCGTCTACGAATCCCATCGGCATGAGACAAAGTTTGCCAATTTTTAACGACGCATCAATCGGCAACTCAGGTTCTCAACAAAATATAAATAATGAACGTAAGAAAGTTGATTGTATTACATAACAAGTTTATTTATTTTGTTTTGTTTTTTTAATTTTTAAATGTTTTCAATATGCAGAGATAAAGGTTTTGGTACTCGCAAGCGCAAGATTGACCCGAGTGAAAAGGCTAAAAAGAAAAAGAAGGAACACAGAAGGTTGTGTAAGATGTGTAATAAACTTGTTCGAAACCATGATTCTTGTAATTTTGAGAAAGTAAGAAAAGCAAAAGAATTGAGAAGACAACAAAGGAGAGAAAATGGAATTTACGAAGATACCTCTGAATCTAACGGGACCACCACTTTTGAAGAAGCGGATTTTGAAGGAGTCGAAGATACTACTGATTTAGAAGAGGCAGAATGTAACACCCTGGCCCGGATAGGGCTGACGTGTCACTCGATACGGTAATTATAGACATTAAAAACGTTTTCATTAAAGTCTTAACCCTAATATTAAAACCGCACAACGGTCCAAAAACATTCAAATTAAAGTGCTCGACAAAATGACAATAAAATAAAGTTGTTTAACTCAAAAGAAATTTTATTAAGTTCCCTCGTTTTCCAGTCTAGCTGTTTTCTTTTACTCTCTTATCACACATTTCCCTGGTTCCCTTGAGTACCTGTAACAAATACAAGAAAACACAAAACAAAGAAACACGACTGAGCCAAAAATTGCCCAGTAACGGAGGAAACAATAGCAATAACAATAGACGATGAAGAACAATACGATACAATGAACGATCAAATGAGAAACCAATAAAGTACGCGAGCTAGTAACATTAACAATACGCTGAACGATCAGTTTTGAATTAGTACAATAACAATATATCTATGGAAATACTCATGTGAGCCAGTAACAGTAACAGTATGCACATTAGCTTCAGACTAATGCACCAACAATTCAGTGGGATAGGAATGTGGGCACACACACCTAACCATCTCACTCCAGTAACAGTTTACCTAGGATCGATCCATACGTCTCTCAGTAATCAGTAAATAAATAAGTGCTCTCTTCGCACAATAATATAGAGACGCTGTGGACTAATCGCTCCGCCACAGATAGAGCACGTCAAAGTTGCCTCGATTGACGCCCTATGTCCTCATAGGTGGATAAATGCTCGGGTATTGAGGTCAAATAAAAGTCAATAACAATGGTCAATATCGATATAATATGTCTCAATAACAATAAGTCCATGAACAATGGTCTATTTTGAACATGTGATAATGAGTGCAATAAAATATATTCTATCGCATGCATTTCAATTATCAATTTAACAATATCAATCTAACAATTTGCAATATATAATAAAACGACTTAATAAGGGTGAGAATGACACAATACTATGAAACGGATAAAAACTATGATACGACTAACAACTCAAGAAACAATATATTACGAAAACGACACAATATGACTCTACAAGTGTAAGACCACGAAACCCGTACACTATGAGATCGATGAAAACAATATTTACGCTATAATTTAAATACCACAGAATCCGTACCTTAACCGATGAGCAAAAACACGCAAATTATGATTAATCCTTAAGTCGCACACGAACCTACAATTAATTGTTGCAACTTAGATTATTTACTTATAATTCGGTTGTATTTAGCGTTCTTGTCTTGTTTTAAGATTTGACAATGTTCAATATAAAAATATGGAACATACAATATATAAGTAATTTAAAATAGCCATGCTATATTCAATCAATTACCATTAACCGTGCCACAAGGTTTAACAAAGTATTTGATGGTTACGAAGCTTTTCATTTTAAAACCCCATTTATACTTTCTTTGTTTTTTTTTTTTACACAAATAAAACAAATAAAACGTCCTTTAATATTTAACTACAGTGTAACCCGTTATAAGCTTTTATATTATTTTGAGCATACTCTAATATGATTTATTCATTTGGACTTAAGCTAAAAACCGTTAATACTTATAAAACCAATTTGAGATAGCAATTAAGTATTGGGTTTTGAAAGTAGAGTATCACAAAGAACTAAGATCAAACTGCATGTACCAAAGGTGTCAACACTTTGTGAATTTACTAGTGAAAGTTTGTTTTTAAATTAGACATATACTCCCCTTCATCCTTTTTAAACCCATTAGCCATATGTTTTGTTGAGCTATGTTCAAAACAAACAGAGCAACCACAAAGTAACTCCACAGGTTTTAGTTACGCATTAGAAGTTACCTTCAATGTGGCGGACTCGTGACGGAGGTACCTAGTTATGATGGCGGCAGCTTAACACGGAGTAGCAAGGAACAACGAACAACGACAAGCAATGGTTGTCTCTGGTGACACCAAAAGAAAAACGGTTGCGGCGTTCCGTCAACTTATACGGCGGCGATGGTGACCCTTTTGAGAACAACAGATTAAAAAGGTGGCGACGGCTTTCCTTCAAACAACCAACTACGTTTCAATATATGGCAAAACTGACCCCTCCACTTTGTTTCTTAATTAAATTAAACTTTACACTTTAAACCTTTAAGTAACATTCATTATTCAAAAAATATTCGGTTAAGTTATTAACGGTTCGGTCGGTTGAACGAGGTATTGACTATTATAAAAATTCAACAATTTATAATTTTATTATTTATCACGTTTGTTTAGTCGACATCATTTAAATAGATTTTTTTTGTATGTGTATTAAATTTGTTTAAATCCAACACATTAATACAATATATTTATTATTTTTGGATTTTCGAATTTCCATATGTTATGTGTCGAGTTCTGATTAGTTAGTACTCTTTTCAAAATTTTTGAAATTATTAACAATGAATCGTGTAGTTTTTTGGTTTCATGTAATGCTTTTTTCATGATATACTTTCGTATTTTATTGTTTTCTATTAGGTGCAACATGTTTAGTTAAAAATTTATTGTGAACAATTGTAAAAATACTATCATACACTTTCCTTCACAAGCCATAAGAACAATCAAACCCATCAAAGGATTCCTATGTCCATGTTGTTTTGGTAAAAAATTGACAAGTGTGATTTTACAACCAAATTAGTAAAATGGGACTAGGTGCTTGTAAATATTGCTTGAACACAGAGATTTGTTGCGAGGAAAAACCCTGTTACCCTTAGCATATTAAGAAAAAAACCCTGGGTGGTGAAAACTATCACTACCGATTTATTAATAATAAAGTGGTTACAAGTGCTGGAGCTTAATCGGATCGTGATTACTATGAACGAGTACTCTAAGTCTTGAGTGCTATAAAGTGTGTGTGTTGTGATCCGAGTTAGGCTCTATTTATATAAAAACAAAGCTAACAATATGCCCTATATTTTAGGAAACTTTGGAATGAGTCCAATTAGTCGTTAATCCTTTTAATCAGCATGTTTCCTTAACGGCCACGTTCTAATAACAGCAGGTGCGAGTCTTCGGGAGATCAATCAACGGTCTTTGACCTGGTAAACAAGGAAAGTAGCAGACAATGTATTAGTTATATAACATAATTAGGATACCTGTTACCTTGGAGGATACCGTATCCTAGATTTATTCTAAATATAATGTTTGCTGAGGATACTGAAAATCCGAGCCCTAACAATTGTCCCCAAATTTAACAGGTGTAGTTATAGGTTACAGCTGTAAAATTTTCAAATTTTGAATTTTGAATTCCTGGATGTGCGGTGCATTCTTGTTACACGTGTCAGCCGTCCGTTACCCTTGAATGTTTATATTTATCCACGATAAATATTCTTTATCTCATTCATCCGTCTTCATAGGTAATCTTCCTAATCTCTCTTACTTTTCATCTTCTCAAATCATGAGTCCGAAACCTCGTCCTTCTGGTATTGAGGATTTTGTGTCTCAGAATCTCCTCGCAAGTCCTGCGAATGAGATATGTATTTTTGGTAACACCGATATTGTGAATCTTCAATCTCGGGGTTGTTTTTCTTCTGGAACTGTTTTTAGGCCTTTTGATGCCGCGCTTTCTTCTGATCATGTTTCAAAAACCTGGATATGCTTCCCGTTTTTGCCGTTTAAAATCGGCTTTACTTACTGTTTTGGTCAAAAATCGGTCTAAGGATCCCGTAACCAAATTCGTATGTGAAGATTGGTGGTAATATGAATTTGTGTAATCAAAGTAACAATTATAGGCAATGAACACGATTGTAAAGGTTGGACAACAAGATTTATACGAAGAAAAGCCCTTGGTAACTAGTATCGCGCCGGCATAAAAATCTCGGGTAGTGAAAACTATCATTACCAATTATATTAAGCTCAAAAGAATTACAAGAGATGGAATCAAGGCTGATCGTGATTACAGAGTGTTTTTACTGAGAGTTCTGGGTGTGATATGTGTTGTGTTATGATCAGCTACGATTCAATGATTAAATACACAAAATTCTAACGGTTGCTAACTAAACTCCTATTAATCCGGCCATGTTTTTTTACTCTTTCATCTTGACCATTTAAGAGCGTGGAGTAGAAGGTAAGACCTGGTAAAATATCCCATCCGTAAAAATAAGAATTCCAGTAAGCACGTGTTTTACCTGCAAAAATATATTAGAATACAACTGAAGTCGACTGCTAAGGATCCTTGATCCACCGAGAATCCTTAGTTCTAGAAACAGTTGCCAAAAATAGCTTATCCTCAAGGATCAAGAATCCTGGTCCCAACAATTGCCCCCAAACATGATAGGTGTGAATGGATAACAGCTGTCATGTTTATCCCAAGAAATCTGCATCGCAACCGTCGATTAGAATAAGATGTGACCGTCGCCTTTCCAGCCCCTTCCAATCAGCAAAATCACACACAATGACCAGAGTTGGAAGAATTAGTTCTTCTTTGTCCTGAAAGACTCTATCCCAAATGGGAATTTGTTGCCAACCCGCTGGATCCTCAATAGTAGGACAACGGATCTAGAGGATATGTGATCCTTCTATTACTGATTGACTAATTATAATCTTGTTGCTCTTTGTGCAGTATCCAACTTCTCAAATCTTGTCGCCGATTCGGACGGTGTTAAGAGGGCGAAAGCGTTCATGTCTCTGGATCTTTTTGATCGGACCTTCAAGATTGTTGGTGAAGAGTCGTCGAGCAAGAATGCAAGTTCCTCAGAAACCATGTCAAGTAAGTTAGAATTCTGTATTTAATCATAAATATTGTACAAGTAGAGAGATTGTTGGCTAAGAAAAACTTATCTTTTTCTTATTTATTTGCGTAGGTGCCTAGAAATCAGCGACCAAGCCTTCCAAGAATCTGCTAGGCCAATTCCAATTAGAGGATGTGGATAGCCTTATTTCTTCTCGCTCCTCTGAGAAGAAGCGCATGAAGAGCTCTAGCCTTGCACCACCGAAGACCATGATGACGCGCTCCAAAGCCAGTGTGAAGAGAAAGACGGATCCTGATGTAGTAGTCCATAGTGCTCAACATGTGTTTGACCAGCTTTCGGAGGTAAGGATCCGTGCTGGCATAACTATGAAAGACAAGCTCAATGCAGCACTTCAGGCGGAGAAGGAAGCTCTGGAGGACAAGTTGACCCTTGCGGACATCCGAGCTCAGGAGCAGGTGGTGGAGGTTACGGAGCAGGCCAAGGTGTGGGCTAGTAAGGCGGTGCTCACAGCCAGGATCAAGATGGCTGCAAAGTCACAGGATCCTAGCATCGATAGGTCCATTTGGAATGTGGCTATGTGGGAGAAGGCATTGGCTGGCTTTGGTGAAGAGAGTGAGGACGCTGGGGCCGAGAAAAGGGTCGAGGATGCTGGAATGAGCGGGCCAAGGATGATGTGTTGGAGGTCAAGGAGGCTGGTGAAGGTGATGGAAGCGTGGCTAAGGAGTAGGCGGGGCAATAGGCGATGATGAAGACAAGGTCGGAGCCCATTTTTTATGAAGTTTTAATGGTTTTTTGTTGGTGGTTTTATGTGGACAATAGTAGTTGTAATTCTTAGGATCGATGATCCTTAAGACAATAGAAAGGTGGTTACGGTGGAGGGATTCTCTGTTTTGGGGATGAAGCCTTAACCGCCCTTCTCTTTACTTTTTGTATGAACGTGTGATAAACTTGACATAGCTTGATCCAGGTGGATGGTCCTCATTTTACTGGTGAAGCCTGGATCAACTTTTGCTTTGCTAGTAATAATATAACTCTTTTGGTTTCTGTCTTATCTGTGTTGCTAGAATAGAGGATTCCTTATCCTTAGAACTTTTCCCTTTAAGTTATTCACCTGTTAGAATAAATCACCAAAAGATAAAACAATAGTTAAAGAAGTTGGGTTTAAATCCAACTATCTTAGGGACGAGCCCAATATAACATGGGGACAAGCCCAATAAAACGTGGGGACAAGCCCAATAAAACGTGGGGATGAGCCCAATAAAACTTGGGGACAAGCCCAATAAAACGTGGGGACGAACCCAATAAAACTTGGGGATAAGCCCAACAAATCGTGGGGACGAGCCCAATAAAACTTGGGGACAAGCCCAAAAAATACGGGCGACAAGCCGATCCTTGACGTTGGTCCAATTTAGAGAAAGGTGTTTGTCCCGTTGCATTTTTTTAAGTGGTTCTATCAGCCCAAAGAACAAATGGTAGTTCTTCAGCCCATTTTCCCTTCTTAGATCCCAATTTCTTTTTTAAATTATTGATGATGATCTTATTACTTGACTCTGCTTGACCATTGGCTTGAGGATGTACTGGAGTTGAAGTCACCATCTTGATTCCCCAACTTTCACAAAAGTTGGTTGTTCTACTACCGATGAGCTGTGATCCATTGTCACAGACAATCTCTGCCGAGATACCAAACCTTGATATTGCTTTTGATGAATGAGATCACATCCTTTTCTTTAACTTGGAAAAATGCTTCTGCTTCAATCCACTTGGAGAAGTAGTCTGTCATAGCCAACATAAAGACCTTTCAACCAGGAGCCTTGGGCAGCTTTCCTACAATGTCAATCCCCCATTTCATAAATGGCCACGAGGATATGATAGGATATAGTGGTTCAGCTGGTTGATGCAAGGTGTTGCTGTGTCTTTGACAAGCATCACATTTTCTGGAGAAGTTCATTGCGTTCTTCTTCATTGTTGGCCAGAAGTAACCTGTCCTCAGTATCTTGGATACTAAGGCTCTGCCCCTAGTGTGGTTTCCACAATCACCTTCATGTATATCCTTGAGAACTTCTTGTGCTTCTTGATATTCCAAGCATCTCAAGTATGGACCTGCAAGTGATTTTTTATACAAAGTATTATTTAGGATAATATACTGGGTTACATTCATTCGGAAAGCTCTGGAATTTTCTCCTTCTAGAATCTCATTATCTTGAAGATACCGCTTTATGGGATCGGTCCAAGATACTGGATTATCTTTAGGACTTGAAGTCTCCAAGACTTCTTAGTTCTCCTTTGTTGCTGGAGTCAAGATATGCACGATAGGTATCTTGACATCACCTGGTATCTTGAGAGCTGATGCCAAATTTGCTAAGGCATCCGCTTCATTGTTCTCTTCCATTGGTACCCGCACTATATCAAATGTCTCGAAACACATAGCTAATTTCTTAACTATTTCTAAATATTTCGCTAAGTTTTCTGCATTCACTGCATAAGAGCCATTAAAATGGTTAGCTAATAACAAAGAATCAACATAAACTTGAAGATACCTGACCTTCATATCCTTAGCTAAATGTAAAACAGCTATTAAGGCTTCATACTCAGCCTCATTATTAGTAGTCTGAAATTCACAAGATATAGATAGAGGTATTATGTCTCCCTGTGGCGATTTTAGAAGGATACCTAGACCTGTTCCTCTTATGTTGGAGGCACCATCGGTATGTAAAGTCAAACTCTCCTTGATCTCCAGTTGTTGAACTTCCTTTTTTACTTCCTCAAGTATATCCTGGCTAAAATTAGCCACAAAGTCAGCAAGTGCCTGAGATTTGATGGCTGTCCTTGGCTCATACAAGATATCGCATGCACTAAGTTTCACAGCCCACTTTGCCATCCTACCTAACATTTCTGGTTTTCTCAAAACAGCTTTAATAGGATAGTTAGTTTTTACATGTATAGCATGAGTTTCATAGTAATGTCTTAGTTTAGTGGAAGCCCTTATAAGTGCTAAAATTAACTTCTCAAGATAAGAATACCTGGATTCAGCATCTAGTAGACTTTTACTTACATAATATATTGGATGCTGTTGACCTTCGTGATCTTTGACTAAGATTGCACTTATTACACTTCCAGAAACAGCTAAGTACAAGGATAATGGTTCACCATCAACAGGCTTCATCAGGAGTGGTGCTGAGGATAAGTATTCCTTCAAGGATACCAATGCCCTTTCTTGCTTCTCTCCCTATTCGAATTTTTGATTCCTCCTCAGGATATCATAGAAGTCTTTACATTTCTCTGAAGATCTTGAGATGAATCTGTTGAGAGCTGCTATGCTACCTGTTAACCTTTGGACATCTTTGACATTTCTTGGTGATTTGATGTCCAGGATAGCTTTGATCTGCTCAGGACTTGCTTCTATTCCTCTCTTGGTAACCATATATCTAAGAAACTTTCCTGCCTTGACGCCAAAATGACACTTGGCTGGGTTCAGCTTCATGTTATACTCGTCTAGGATGTCAAATGCTGTTGCCAAGTCTTTGAGATGATCCTCTGCCTTTCTTGACTTTACCACCATGTCGTCTATGTGGACTTCCATCATGTCCCCCAGTTGGTCTTTGAACATCATGTTGACGAGCCTTTGGTATATTGCACCTGCATTTTTAAGTCCAAAAGGCATTGCAGTATAACGGTACATACCTGTGGGGGTCATGAAGGCCGTGTCTTCTTGATCTGAAGGCTCAATTTGAATTTGCTGAAATCCTGAGGATGCGTCCATGAAGGTCAATAGTTCATGGCCAGCAGTTGCATCCACCATTGAGTCAATGTGTGGGAGTGGGAATGGGTCTTTTGGACAGGCTTTATTCAGATCTGTGAAGTCCACACATATTCTCCATTTTCCATTTTTCTTCTGGACAACAACTAGATTAGCCAACCATGTAGGATATTGGACCTCTCTTATCATCTTGGTTTTGAGCAGCTTCTGCACCTCTTCTTGTATAATAACGTTTCTCTCAGGAGCAAACTTCCTTCGCTTTTGATGTACCGGCCTGAAAGATTTATCTATACCAAGTTTATGAGTAATTATAGATTTAGAGATACCTGTCATATCTTCATGTTTCCAGGAGAAGGTAGAAGCTCTTTTCTTTAGGAAGGATATCAACTCCATCTCAATATCCTCAGAAATACTTGATCCTAATAACACTTTGATCTCAGTATCCTGAGGATACAAAGATACTTCATTTACATCCTGCTCTCTTACTTGCAGAACCTTCCCTGGTTGTTTCTGTAATTGCTATGCTTGAGTAGGCTTTGTAGTCCATTTCATTGATGAAGCATAACATTCCTTGGCATCTTGGTGATCGCTTTCAATCTTGATGACCCCCCATGGACTTGGAAGTTTCACACATTGATGATAAGTTGAGGGTACTACCTTCATGATGTGGATCCAGGGCCTGCCTAATATCACATTACAACAAGATAATGAGTCAATAAAGCAGAATTTTTGTAGAGAGTTAGTTCCTTCGATATATATTGGAAGTTTGATTTCTCCCAAAGTGTTCTCGGTTTTGCCACTGAATCCTACTAGAACTGAGGATTTTGGGATAATCTCCGTTTCTAGGATATCCATCTTCTTTAAGGCATCCATTTGTATAATGTTCACAGAGCTTCCTCCATCAACGAGTATCCTGCGCACAAAACAGTTAGCTATACATAAAGTGATTACCAAACCATCATGGTTGGGATCCACAAGATCACATCGGTCCTCCTCGTCGAAGGATATGATCCTTTGAGTTGTCAGAGTGGAAGTGCGAAGAGGTCTTTCTCTGTTGTCCATTTTTGTTTCTCTGGAACGCTTCTTAGCTGATGAATATGAAGTTCCACAGATGTCGGATCCTCCTGAGATAAAGGATACAACCTTAGCTCCAGGTGGAGGAGAAGGTGCCCTTTCAGGTATCTTGACAGGATCCTGACTCTTGTTCTTGTTTTTTCCCAAATAGTTCCTTCATGTATCCTTTGTTAAGAAGATATCCTATTTCTTTCCAAAGTGCTATGCAATCTTCAGTGCGATGGCCGAAGTCTTCATGAAACGCACACCATTTGGACTTGTCTTTGATGGATCCGGGCTTTTCATTTTTCTTAGGCCATCTGGCCTTGTCACCTAGATCCTGCATTGCACAAATCACACCACTAATATCAATATTAAAACAGTATTAAGATATTTTAGGATACTCTTCATCACCCTCATCTTCTTCCACAGCATTTATCCTGGGATTATCCTGCTTGGAATAAGGCTTGGGCCTTGTGTACTTCTGTGGAGTGTCTGACTTTCTATTGGTAGATTCATACTTCGGGATAATTGAGCTTCCATGAGCCTTCTTGTCGTCCTCTAGCCGAATATATCTTAATGCCCTGTTTCTGACTTCATCAAGATTTAGTCATGACAAGGTCATCATAGAAAGGAGAATCCTTCCTTAGTCCCATCTTGAATGCTTCGACAGCAGCTGCCATGTCAAGGTTGGGGATCTCCAAAGCTTCCCTGCTAAATCTGGTTATGTAATCCCTTAAGGATTCATTATTACGCTGAACAATTCTATATAAGTTACCTGTAATTTTCTCAAAAGATCTACTACAAGAAAATTGGTTATTGAACAAATTGATCAAATGAGAAAATGATGTAATAGTGTTGGAAGGAATACTTAGTAACCATTTGAGGGCTGGCCCCGTTAATGTTGAGCCGAATCCCTTGCATAGGCAAGCTTTTTTGATGTCAACGAGGATGGGGTTGATCTCCATCCTTTCTCTGTACTGAGCTACGTGTTCCTCAGGATCCGTAGTGCCATCGTACAGCTTCATGCTGGGAGTTTGGAACTTCTTGGGGATTTCTACCTCGCATATAGGCCAAGTAAACCTAGATAACTTGTGGCTACCTGCGGGTACTTCAGCTATGGGGCGTATTATCCCTGGGATACTAGAAATCATATCCTTCGTTTTTTGAAGTTCCCTGGCTATCTCGGGGGATATCCCCTTATCCTGCACATGTCCACGGTTAGTGCATAAATTAGCATTAAATAAATTGTTACCGAGGTCATGGTTAGGTCTCTGGTATCCTGAGCCTTGACTGCTAGTTCCTCCATTGAGGGTATCCTCAGGATAAAGTGATGCCTGCATTGGGATGTCATCTCCAACATGCACTTCAGAGGACACCATGGGAGATCCTGATGAGTATATGCCGACTGGCATAGTTGAACGAGGCTGCATGTTGATGAATTTTGGCCTCGTTGGTCTCGGTAATTCCGAGGATACCGAAAGATAAGTTCCTCCGTATCCTGATTGCTGCTGAGACGGAGTCCTTGTTGATTGTGTCCCCAAGGATCCAGGATTCTGAAAGATGGTTGATCCTGGAGAACCAAAATCAAGAACCCTGGGCATGATTGGAGTAACCTCCTACCCTGGCTTCTGTTTGATTCCTTCAATCTCCTTAAATAGCCTTGAGTTGGTCTTTTCTTGCTGCTCCATGTGTGTTTTGACCTGTTTCATCAAAGCAAAAATGTCATTGTTAGAAATAACCGGGTCTACCCGTGTAGAGGATCCCGCGAATGGTGGAAGTTCTCCTCTGGGTTGAATATTTTTCTTCGGCAATGGTGGAAGTCCTGGGTTGGCACTTTAAGTAGTAATGACCACCGGAGCAAAGACTGAACTAGTTTTTGGTTGTGAGGCCATTGTCAAGAGAGTGAAAAGTGATTGGAAATGAAATAAACGGATTTAATGGATTAAAGCACCGTTGGCCCCACGGTGGGCACCAAATTGTTTTGGTCAAAAATTGACAAGTGTGATTTTACAGCCAAATTAGTAAAATGGGACTAGGTGCTTGGAAATATTGCTTGAACACAGAGATTTGTTATGAGGAAAAACCCTGTTACCCTTAGGATAACAAGAAAAAAACCCCAGGTGGTGAAAACTATCACCACCGATTTATTAATAATAAAGTGGTTACAAGTGGTTACAATGAACGAGTACTCTAAGTCTCAAGTGCTAAAAAGACAAATTACATTATATAGTATGGATTTCCTTTTCAAACATACTTACACGGGCATACCAACAAAGTTATCCCACAATACCAATACAAAGACAAATTATGTTCAACAAACACTTTTTCAAGCATCCCTACGGTTACATACACACAAAAACATTTTTGAATAAACTCATAAATCACACTAGGCTACACTTCTGTACACATCCTTTACTTCTCATACACATTAACTGTCACACCCTAACTTAAGGCAGAAATGTCAGGGCGCAAACTGTTGGTTCACAGCTTACAAGACACTATCATACAATATTTATTATGAGAACATCTAAATTACTTTATTAATTTCAAATCAAGTACACAAGTCTCAATCAATTACAAATAAAACCAAAATAAATAATATAATAGCAACTTTTCTTTTTATTTATAACCTAAAGTCCAATTTGTGTGTTCTTCAACCTTCCCTTCGAGCCAAAGAATAACCTGCAATATGCGTACAAAATATATATATTTGTCAACAAAACATGTTGAGTAAGTAATTACCAGATTTTGATAATGAATAAAATATATATAAAACTATGCAAATTAATATCATGAGTATCAACAATTAAATATTAAGCAAATACTGAGCAAATAATTGGTGTCGTTGACCATTGGCTAGCGAATCGGGCTTTGACTACTAAGGAAAATAAATACAAATAAGGCGAGGTCAAAGAGTCTCGAACACCATAGTCAAACAAAAGCATTAAAGAACTTGAAGAAATCCTCAATGGGGAAGACGTAACTTGAGATTTCCATAGTTGGTGGCTGAGTTGCAGATGTATTTAGGGTTTCTTGAAAGGCTAGTTATAATAATAAGAGCCATAATTTGTTGATTTGGTAAACGGGCTCGAATGGGAAATGAAATATAATCAATTAATGTTAAAATCGGGTATAATAACTAACAAAATTCATTATTATTATTTAGTGAATCAACTTGGACATGTTATGATATTATATGACTTATCTTGGGGCTTAGTTTCGGGATTTTGGTCTAAATAGGCTTGATTTAGCAATAAAAACGAATAAGCGAGTCAAAACGACCACAATCTGTCGCAAGTGTCTCTCTGCGCCACACAACCACATGAGGATCCCCTCTCCGTGTAACGCGACATGAAAGGGGGGGGGGTGTTTCAACTTTTAATTTTGGCAAATATAGTCCTTGTACTTTTATAAACGCGATTTTTAGCCGTTTTAAGCGATTTTAAGAGTTTCTAAGGGTTGTTTGACGAGTTTAAAAGTTATGAGGGTATAAAATAAGTTTAACAAAGTTAAATACTACTAAATGCAAGATTTTAGTAAGAGAAAAGATCCGAATTAAATTCCTTAGTCGCGTTAAACCTAAACGAATACAAATACGAAATAATCCAAGATGTTACAGTCTTGTTTACTTTTGGGAGTTTCGTCCCGAAATTAGAGAAAACTAGAACAAATATAGTGTTAAAAATAATTAAACTTTAAAGGAAAAAAAATTCTTAAATAAAATAAAAAATTTTTAGTATAAAATGGAACTTCAAGTGGTTGGAGCAACGCTCCAAATGAAAATATGATAAGGGCACTTATATATAAGATGTACCAGCGGCGTATTCACTATGTCCTTATCATCTTTACATTTTACCATTACCCAATACGAATATTTTCAGTTCTAGATTATGACACACAATTATACGTACTATGATTTACATACGAAGACTTGGATAGTTATGTTCCAGAATATAATTACTTATATTGTCGGATGGTCCACATGATTCGGCCCATCGTGTGGGTTACAAAACATTTAATAAGTTTGTGAGAAAGTAAAAGTTTAATTAATTTTGAATGGAAGATCATCAATCTATGAAATATCTTAAAAAAACAAATGAGGTGAACTTTCGAGTTTGATTAATGAAAACATTGGATTTTTTTTAATGAGATTCCGATAAAATTGACTGTGATGACGAGAAAATAAGATAAGAGGAAGGAGTCATAAAAAATTAGCTTGAGAAATAATAATAAATTTTATTTATGAGATAGAAATAAACAAAGGATAAATAAGTTAAATTGAAATAATTCAATACAATAATTAAATAAGAAGTCGTTACAATACGTAATTTGAAAAGACAAAATAACTTAAGACAGAAATAATGCAAAATAGAATTCTATTTGAAAATTGCTACTTCATGAGTAATAGTATAAAAATAGAATTTTACTTGAAAAAATGAGATAAAATAATAATTGAAACATAAATAGAAATTTGAAAATTAAGTATTCGAATAAATTGTTAAGAGATTGAATTGAGAAACGGATATTCTCAAATCACCAGGATAGTCCTATTCCAAATAAATCTTAAAAAATAGATTTTAGTGGGTCACTAGAGTATCACAGATTATGAGAGATTTTCCTATTTCCATAAAATCGTTATAAGTAAAATGAAATAAGTAATTTGAGTTATACATGGTTTATCATGGGAGTTTAAATAAATAACGAATATTAAATTAATAGTGAAAATGAAAATGGGTTGTGGAATAATATAATAAAATAAATAAAAATGCGGGGTTAGAAAATGCATGAATCACCATGACTATTCCACCAACCAGCTAAGTCATCATCGAAACATTCATAATTCTCAAGATATATCAAAATTCAAAGTAGAGCGTTAAAATATCCACGAACCACCGTGGAATTTCAACTAAATAATGAAATTTAATAATAATGAATGAGATACCCATGAATCACCGTAGGTTTTCAACAAAAATTGTGAAAATGTCAATAAATGAAATGGGTGATCTAGTTATCCATGTATCATCATGGAAATTCAATTAAGAAGGAAAATTCAATTTAATAATGAAAACTAAATTAAGTAATGGTAGATTTAATTTAATAGTAGAAATTTAATTTAAATGATGGAAAATTCAATTTAATAATAAAATTTCAATAAAGATTTTTAAGATAGAAGGCAAGTTGCGTAATATGATAAGTAACACGAGCTTAACTAAAACATGAAGTACTAAAATATTAATAATTAAAAGTTGATTGTGAAAATTGAAACATATTTGATAGTTTGAGAATAAAATAAAATTATATAAACGAGGGAAGACGTAACAAAATGATAAATGTTAAATAATGTGATAACTGTGTCTTTATAATTGGAGGATTGTGTCGGATCAGGAGGTTAAAATACTTCGATTAATTGAAGTAGTGTGTATAAATCAAATCATGAATTTTTTTATTAAACAAAATCAAGTAAATAAATGAATAAACGAATTTCCTCTGATGGGTTGGGCTTTCCATGCACCTTTCATGGCATTTTATTGTCCCAACTTGTTAGCATGCAAAAATAAATTTTTGAGTTGGGCTTCCCATGAGCTTTCATTGGTATTTTGTTGGGCCGACTAAATAACGGATCATCGAGATAATGGAGTTGAAATGCCCATGAGCGTTCCAAGGCATTTTAAATGGTTCAACTAAACAACGAATTAACGAAATCAAATATGGGTAGTTGGAGCATCTCGTGAACCACCACAGATGATAATGCTCAATATTGTAATTAAAACGGATTGAGAAAATGGATATATAGTTGGAGTATCCACGAATCCCTAGCTAAACATTTAAAAATAATAATAAATAATTTGAAAGTTCCAAATTTATCCATGAAAGCACCGTGAATTCGGTTTGATAATTTAGGAAAGGTAAACGTCACATTGGTTACGTTGATCACTTAAGGTACCGGATGATATGACGTATGTTCTGCTTTGGCCTATACGTTTGATACTATGTTCAAAATCCTCCAGGAAAGGAATAACATCTTTCCTTTGATTCTCGGAATCATTTTGCAAGATCCGACTCATAGTATTCTCCCTCTTCCAGTTACTACAAGAACTCGTCATACCCCTTTCCTTAAGGAGAAGGAGTAAAAATAAAAATCGTGGAAATTCTTAAGGAATTTCACGTAAATAAAAACAATCTAATAACTTAATAAAGAAAAAATTTGTAGAATGAGGCATTGCCTCGGAGTTTGTATGTGTGTGTATACATAATTAAATAATAAATAATTAAATATTTAATAAGCTATAAACAATAAAAATTTGAACACATAAGGCAGTCAAGTAAGTACGTATAGGGTCCTAAGCATGTTACTAGGACATTTCTAACGATCTATCTTATAGTCTTCGGCTCTGATACCAATATCTCACACCCCAATCCAAGGCGGAAATGTTAGGGCGCAAACTGTTGGTTCACAGCTTACAAGAAAATCATACAATATTTATTATGACAACATCTAAATTACTTTATTAATTTCAAATCTAGTACACAAGTCTCAACCAATTACAAATAAAACCAAAACAAATAATATAATAGCAACTTTTCTTTTTATTTATATCCTAAAGTCCAATCTGTGTTCTTCAACCTTCCCTTTAAACCAAAGAATAACCTCCAATATGCGTACAAAATAGATATATTTGTCAACAAAACATGTTGAGTAAGTAATCCCCAGATTTTGATAATGAATAAAAAATATATAAAACTATCTAAATCAATATCATGAGTATCAACAATTAAATATTAAACAAATAATGAGCAAATAATTGGTGTCGTTGACCACTGCCTAGCTAATCGGGCTTTGACTACCAAGGCAAAATAAATACAAACAAGGTGTCGGTTGGCCATGATTAATCAAACACAATCGATGGCTACTAAGACGGTGTATGATCATACTATAATATGATTATGATGGACCTCTCCCAATGCGTTAAATATACAAATGAGTAGGTAAGAAAATATAAGCATTCAATTGATCAACTACACAATATTTGAGATTTACAGTTGAGATAATAATATGTTTAATACAATATAGTATGCATAAAGTCCACAAAACGGTTTTACAATCAGAAACATAGGGGAGTGATTACTCACATTTATGATTGGAGAGCTATAGAATAAAATAAGAATAATAAACGAGTCCGAGCCTTTAACTTGCTAACAGATCCAACACGAACTGACCTAGAACTTTGAGGCAGTAAAATAGAATTAAAAAAAGAGGACATAGCCGCTGAAATTAAGTCAAACGGATGTATATAACTCAAGATATATATGGAATATTTAACGTTTAAACGAGCCATTACAGTTCATAATCCGAACTTCGAATATGACATCGGGTTCTAGCAAGTACACTCAAAATTTCATGAAAAACGCAAAAGTCTTCTAGCACGAAAGCTAATTCCGATCAGATGGTATAGTAATTGAAAAACCATTAAAATTGACTTTTATAACCTTAAACGGGTTGGAGAACAATTTACCGACAAAACCCCATCAATCAGTAAAATTGATTAAGGGATTTGTTAGTTAGACAAAAATAAGCGTTTTTCATGAAGACAATGTACCCGAATGATTAATAGAACTAGAAGATAAGCGAGGTCAAAGAGTCTTGAACACCATAGTCAAACAAAAGCATTAAAGAACTTGAAGAAATCCTCAATGGGGAAGATGTAATTAGAGATTTCCAGAGATGGTGCTGAGCTGCAGATGTATTTAGGGTTTCTTGATTGGTTGGTTATAATAATAAGAGTTAGAATTTGTTTATTTGGTAAACGGGCTCGAATAGCAAACAATATAATCAATTAATGACAAAATTGGGTATAATAACTAACAAAATTTGTTTATATTATTTAGGAAATGAACTTGGACATGTTATAATATTATATGACTTATCTTGGGGCTTAAGTTTTGGGATTTGGGTTAAAATAGGTTCGATTTAGCATTAAAAACGAATAAGTGAGTAAAAAAGAACACAATCTGATGCAGGTGTCCCTCCACGTCTCGCGGCTGCGTAAGGCTCCCTTCTCTGTGTAGCACGGAATGAAGGGGTGGGAGGGGGGGGGGGGGGTTTCACACTTTTATTTTTGACAAATACAGTCCTTGTACTTCTATAAACATGATTTTTTAGCCATTTTAAGTGATTTTAAGAGTTTCTAAGGGTTGTTTGACGAGTTTAAAAGTCATGGGGATATAAAATAAATTGAACAAAGTTATATTATAATAATTGCACGATTTTAGTAATACAAAAGATCCGGATTACATTCCCGAGTCAGGTTAAGCATAAACAATACAAATACGAGAAAAATCTGATATGTTACATTCAAACTAATCTTGTCAATTAAACCTATAACTTTTAATGCTGCATTTACAAGCGGTTATAATCAAAACATAAACATTAACCACTTTATTTTTCTTTTTTTTTCTTTTTTTGCTTCTTAGGATCCTCATTAAGCCAAATATCCCAATTTCGTTCTCCCATGTAGGTCTCCATATGCCGCATTATAGCCACATTTTCCCATACTTATAATTGTTGATGTTAGTGCATGTTTTGTAATAGATGATCTTTAGTGTTTGTCAGAATTGAGAGCAACGGTCAAGGGGGAGTCTGTTGGTACATTTTATTATTGTCGCTATGCAATTCAGACCTGCTTAGGCGAAGTTGTGGCAAGGGCGAACTTAGTTAAGTTTGCCTGGAGGCCCAAGCCCGAGCCTGCAAAAATGTTTAATTATACATATGTGTGTGTGTGCGTGTGTGTGTCATGTTTAGGGTTTTAGTTAGTTGTTCAACTGTTCAATTCATATGAAAGAAGCAAATAGGCAAGTTTCATGGGCATACCCGAGGTAGAGCTCACCTCGGGTTGACAAAAAGATGTATGCTCTTACGGTTTGTAATATGTTATGATTAATATATAAAAGAGTTTTACATCGTGTTTATCCCATTCGTTGTATGTGTTTGTGTTTGTTCGTGTTCTTCGTCTTGTACACCATAAACGAGTCTATGAGGATTATGCACTCCTGGACATCGTGCAGATCTCGTATCGATCACACACGGGACATATATGTTGAATCTTCTTTAGAATCCCATCGATAACAACCGGATTATTAGCAACGTTTGAAAACTTTTCAAAAGATTTTTTCGTAGCTATCCTTTCACTACTTCTTATTACAAACAAGATATTTAATGCCTTTATAATAGTGATTAAAATTTATGAAGAATAACAAACATACCTTTTTTCAATATAGCTTAGCTTACCCTTCATTAATCAGTTATCTACACAAACATCAGAATAACAAAAAGAAAAAAAAATCTAACATAGGATAACCGACCCTTCATCATAATATTCTCTATTGATTGCAATTGATTGTTCGAATTTCATTTCAACAATGCTTAAAACAGAAAACCTTTTTTTAACACCGGTAGATGATATGGAAGCACCTGGTTCTGTTTTCAATATCATAATCCAGTTATTCGTAAATATAATTATAGTTTCGCAATCTCTAATTGAACAAAAAAAGATGAAATTGGATGAAGAACAAAAACCTCACCTTGTTAATCGTCGACTGCTACACCTCCTTCACAATAGAAACTAGGTTTTGATCAACAAACACCCCTTTTTATACTAAATTGCAGGCTAATTTTCACCTACAGGATGAAGATTTGTAAGAATCGGTTGAATGTTTGTGAATATTGAGCAGATCTTTTTATAGTTTTTGAAAAAGGGATGGAATGATTGATGAAAGAAGCGTGATATATTGGATTCAAATTCACAACAACCAGTTTCAACGTTTTTTCTACCAACAAAATTGCTACATTACCCTTTTATTAAAAACTCATTGAAACAATGAACCCATTAATTACAAAATTGCCATAGCAAATGTAGTCCATTGATTAGTCTAATCAAAGGTTATAAATCACTTCTCGTACTAATATGATTTTTCTCCTGGACCATCCCATATATATATATATATATATATATATATATATATATATATAGGGGTGGGTTATAGTAAAAAGAGATAGTTTTCTAGGAATAGTAAGAATAAATCTAGGCCCTTGGATCTAGGAACTAGTGGTTAAGATTAGTAGTTTCAAAAATACCAAATAGTTTCCTAGGATTTAGCCTACATAGTTTCCTAACTCTAAATTTTATGTCCTTCCTACTCTTTCTACAAAACTATCTATTTTTATTTTAACCCTTTTCTCTCTCTCTCTCTCTCTATATATATATATATAGGGTTTGGATCAAACAAAAATGAAATTAACGTGCTAATTGTAAGAATCAAGTAGAATAATTATATATACAAGTAGAGTAATTATGTATTTACTCTGTGATGCAATTACATAATTACTCTACTTGTATATATAATTATATATATATAATTATATATATATATATATGGAAAAGTTAACGCACAAATGAAATTAACGTTCTAACTGGGAGAACCAAATAATGTAATTATGTAATTACATCGTAGCTAAATTAATTTGTATTTGATCAAATTTAAAAACTCATAAAGACTTTTTTTAACTAAACTTTTTTTGCAATTTATTTTTTCTCCATTATTCTTATATGTTGATATTGCTAAAAAAACAAACTCTTGTCGTAATCTCGTCGGTGTAGTGCATATGTGTAATATTGTGTATCGCATATATGTAAGAGTGTTGTATAACATGGAATACAAAACTATTGTATTTATGCAATATAAGACTAATGCATACATCGAATACACACTAGTACGTATGTGTAATACAACACTAATGCACATGTGCACTACATCGACTTTTATTTTATTTTTTTAATATTTTTTTTGTATATAATACACCACTACTGCACATATATAATACACAGATATTGAATGTTTGCAATTAAAAACTATCAAACATAAAGATACACACTAATGCACATGTGTAATACAATATTATTGCAAAGTAATACACATGTGCATTGCATCGAGTTTTTATTTTATTTTATTTTTTTCTGGTGAATAGTAACAAATTATAAGAATAATGGAAGAAACAAAAATTTAAAAATATTTTTTAATTTTTAATTAAAAATAATTATTTAGGAGTTTTTAAGTTTTCTTTCTAAGTATGAGTTTTTTCTTGATCCTTTCCCTACATATATATATATATATATATATATATATATATATATATATAGGATTGAGATCATATAAAAACCATTTTGAAATTGAGAACGTTGAAAACAATTTTGGATAAAAAAACTATTTTTAAGAAAAATAAAAAAAATTATAAAACAAAAAAAAACACAAAAATAAAAAAAAAGTAAAAAAACAAAATAAATTTATCTTTCATCCCGATTTAATAAAAAAAATACAAAAAAAAAACATCGGTTTAGCAAAATTACATATATGTGTTTGTGTGTATGTGTGTAAAGCTTATTTTATAATTTTATATATGTTATTATATATACATATATGTACAATAAGATAAATGATAATGTACATATATGTACATTCTGTAAATGAAGATTAAATAAAAATTTTGTTGGTAGATACAAAAGTCATCAAATTTCATGTTTTTTTTCATTATTTGGAGAGAGATTTGACTAAACAATAGGGGAAGTATGTGATCATGGATGCAACCCCACGTATGTGGTTTAATATTTCATTGTATTATATTTATAA
Organism: Bidens hawaiensis; assembly: GCF_021521415.1. Classification (NCBI taxonomy): domain Eukaryota; kingdom Viridiplantae; phylum Streptophyta; class Magnoliopsida; order Asterales; family Asteraceae; genus Bidens; species Bidens hawaiensis. The sequence continues at coordinate 38,812 of NW_027494691.1, read as the reverse complement.
AGGCGCTTTGTCATTTTGAGTCTTTTATTTATCCTTTACTTTTTTGTATTTTTTAATTTAAATATAAAGAAATGAATCTTTTTGTTCTAGCATGTCCCTTTTCAACCATCTTTTTGACTTTTGTCTTTCACACTTTTTCTTCATCTTTTTTATTTTTCAAATATCTTGTCAATTTTGCATATCTTAAGAAATCTTGCATATTACAAACCATCGCCGCCTCCATCACACATTTTTGCTATCACTACCACCACCTCCTTGATATCACCGCCACCGCCCTTCATCATCACCGTCACTTTTTTTTTGAAAATTCCAACAGATTTTGGGAAAACAACTCAAAAGAGTATTAAATTTGAAGCTATATCAGTTTGTTTGTTTATCATTTTTCCTCTTTAAATTGAAGCAACTTAAATAAATATAAAAAATAGTCTTTATTGAAGATAATCTCAAATTTTTAAGTCTACGTGATCATATCCATCTTCCAAAATCCATATACATAATTCATATGATTTTTTAGATATTTTAGTTATATTATAAAAAAACATATGTTTTTGCACATTAAAAAACATACGTTTATAGATAGGCGTAACATATGTTTTTGCACATTAATTATAAAAAACTCTGAAGACAAGCTTAACATACGTTTTCGCATATTAAAAACTGTCACACTCCGTTAAGCGAATTGCGGAAGCATAAAACGGAAATGCAACAGATACAACTGATATCAAATACATTGTTCATAAAGAAACATTACTAAATAATTTACAATATATTACATCGTTCTAACATCTTTTACAAACTAGGTGATACAATTAAACCTGTTCTTCAATCACTTTACTTATAACTCAAATGCCCACGACATCAATCACCAATCAGACACGTAACGCACAGGAAATTACTTCTCATATCTGATTACCTGAAAAGCATGTTAAAACAGGTCAACTACGAATAGTTGGTGAGTTTCATAAGTTTAACAAAATCAGTTCTGCGTACCACACAGTCATAGTTTGTATGTACGCGCGTATGTAAAAATATGTATTTACGTTTGTATAAATATGTACAGCCATATCCTTGTGTGTGCATATGCACACATGTAAGTTTATAATATAAATTCGAAATTTCGGTAAAATCGTGATTGTTTGTTCGTACTACATGTTTCCAATTTCCGTGTTTAACCAACCACTGTGGACCCCCTTCCTCCCACAACGATTCCACATAAACTCAAACATTATATAGTGTACACGCAAATAATTAGTATATTCTACACATAGTATTTCCTACGGCTAATCACATAGCATGTATATAGACACATATACACATATAGTATTTATCACGTATCACCAAATACTGTGGCTCCCCATCCGCCCACAATACGCATAATCAAATTATTTTCTTAACATTCATGTCATAATCAAGTTAGTTCGTTTAATAAGTTGCAGCAGAACTTGGCTCATAGGCCATATTCAACTTTAGTTTATAAGTTGCAGCAGAACTTGGCTCATAGACCATACTCAACTTTAGTTTAGTAAGTTGCAGCAGAACTTGGCTCATAGACCATACTCAACTTTAGTTTAGTAAGTTGCAGCAGAACTTGGCTCATAGGCTATACTCAACTTTAGTTTAGTAAGTTGCAGCAGAACTTGGCTCATAGGCCATACTCAACTTTAGTTTGTTACTATTGTGGCCCCCCTTCTGCCCACAACAGCCCCATAATCATCACAGACCACGTTATCCCTATAGCCATTACAGACCACGTTGTCTCCCCAATTAGTTATGTTTAACATTACATAACGTGTTTGTATAAACATGCCGTCACGTGTAATTTCATTATGTTTTGCAATTCGTAGTATCTCCACTCAATATATCAATCAACGATAATAATCATCTTTCATCAGCACGTAGTTAATCATTATGTTTGTAGGGACTTTTCATATATAAATGTTCAGATATTTTATATCCTGATCCGTGTTTAGATAAATAACGTGTATAAACATGCTTTCCACCCCAAAAGTTTGTAAAATAGTTTAAAGAGTGGGGTCATGAAACTCACGGTTTTGTAGGCACTCAGTGCGAGATCAGCACGGGGTTCGTTTCCCTTGCTATCACTTAGTCCCTATAGTCCATATTATAATAATATTAATATTTTAATATTATTATAATCTCAGTATTAAACTGGGCTGTATAACTAATCTGGGTATAGCTGGTACGCCCAGAAAGTGGTAATAGGCTTAGGCTGTGATGTTGTTCAATGTCTAATACTTAAAACTGAACTTGGCTCAGATTCCCGTTTTCCCAGCTGGGCCAAGTTGTTCGTTTACGCGTTCAGAAAACAGTTATGGGAAAATAAGCTTGGGTAAATGTATTGGTTAATAAAATGATTAAGTTATAAAGAAGGATCACATACTGGAGTACCGGATTAGCCTCGGGGTCCGTTTCCGTTTATTCGGTTTGATTTAAGAAGAAACGCGCACAATCTATCCGGATTGTCCAGATTTTTCATAGAAAAGTTTGTTTTTACTTAATTAGTCCAAAAATATGATTTTTGATCACTCTTGGTGTTTTGATATTCCCGCAGGTTCGTTAGTCGCGAACTTGCCGGTTTTTATAAAACTAAATTTGTTTAATCTTTAAATTAGCATAATTAATTAACCGTTAATCATTAAATTATGAAAATTTAGCCACTTATCAATTAAAATATGTAGATTTTTATAAAAATATTTCTGGGATTATTTACTGATTTAATAATTTATAAAAATTCATTTTATCAGCTATATTTCGCCTGAAAATCATCCGTTTATTCCAAACAATTTCCAAAAATTCCACCAAAATTCCTGAATACTCAAATCATGTCCCAAAACAATCTATATCAATTACAGAATGTAAAAAGCTTGTTCAATATTCTTTTCGGCCCAAATTTGGCTATAAAAATTCGCACGAACGCATATGTACAAAACACCTTTAGACTTCTTCAAATGATCTCAAAATTCATATGTGATAAAAATACATCAAATCTGAGTTCCCAGAAAAATTTCATAATTTTTTAAGTATTTTAGCTATTTTTCTCAAATAAACTTCCCAATTCGGTAATAAATTCGCCAAATTTTCTTGGATGGTCGAAAAATTACCAAATTTGAACAGGGACTTATTGTCATGGTCCCTGATGTCCCTAAAAAATTTCAAGTCCTAAAAATATGCACATCACAACCTTAACCTAAATAGCCCGTAAGCGAGTGTTTCGGTATTACCTTAGCGGGTTTGGCACGTTTCCGACTTTTTAATCAAGTTTTCAGGTTCTTGTGCTTCTAAGCAAGCTAGGTACAAGTCCTATATCACAAACCAAGCAATTTTTCATCAACATAACAGCCCTTAACTTAGGGTTTCGGCTAGCGCACAAAAACGAACTTTTGAACCGTAAAAACGCCGTTTCAACCCTTTCATCCGTGTTTATGGCCAAAAAAACTATCAAAACAGGTTCCTTACCGTTTTTATGATCAAAACATGTTTATGGACCATTTTTAGGATTTTTACACGGTTAGGAATGATTTTTAGTAACCAAGACATGTTTTTATGGTATTAAACGAGTTTAAACAAGTACAAATGCTACTTATTTAAGCTCCTTACCTTAGGGTTTGAAGGTTTTCTGGCTGGAGCAGAACTTGTGTCTAGAATTCTCATGAAAAAGATATCACAAAATATCTTATAACTTGTTTAAATATGAAAAGGGTTTAAGGGGGGGAAAGTCTTCTTTGGCGGGGTGGGCTCGTTGGGTCCCCTTTTGGGCCCATTTGGCCCACTTTTCTCGATTTACGTGCCCCGAACGTTAAATGCCGAGTCCAAATTTATTTCGGGTTCGGTTTCTGGCGACAAAAATATATCGGGTGCGACAAACGGAGCGAAAACGAGTGCTTTTCGGCTAGTTTTGTGTAAAATTATAAAAACATACTATATGTTTGTAAAAATCAAAAATATTTTCACGGATCGCTTAAAACATTTCAAGTAAGTGTTTGGTAAGTCTTTTTTGGCTTAACGGATGATACAATGCTTGGTTTGTAACTATCTTTCGCGTTTAAGTCTATAGCGGGTAGTTAAACAAGCATGTTTTCGTTTAACTTGTTTGCTATCGAACTAAGGCCATATTACTAATATTTTAGCTTGCATAGATCGTATATCACTTATAGATAGCACCCTAGGATATCCGGACCATAACCAGACCCGTTTGGTTATTCGTTTGTTCGTTACGCAATAAACGGTTAAACGCTTATTCGAGTTTGTAAGTACTAAGGTGTACTCGGTTTTGCCACGGATGTTACAAAAACACACATTTGTAGACTACAGTAACATTTATTTAAAAAAACATACGTTTATGTACAAACTCTTGAGACCACCCCACCCCACCGTCTTATTTTCACCGGTACAAAATAAGATAAATATTTAGTACAAAATTCAAGATTTCTTCAAAAATCACAACAAAAATAAAAAAGTTTGAATCTTTTTAAGAGCCATCAATAAAAAGAAGAATGAAGCTCATTTTCTATTCTAAAAATAGCAAATTTCAATAAATTTAACGTTATTAGCAACCAAAAATAAAAAAAAAATTGAATCTTTTTACGTCATTAGCAACCAAAAATTTGAATAAATTTAAAATACTTTAATCAAAACGCCAAAATACCCACTAAATTTTCACTTACACCAAAAATTGATCTTGAAAAGTAAAACCATTTAGTTTACAATTTTTTTCTAAATCCTCAAATTTTGTTTTATAAAACCAACATTTTGTCAAACAAAAAAAGTACCCAAAAATTTTACTGTCAAACAAACATTACACCTCAACAAATTTCCAGAAACCCTAAATTTCGATTACGAACAATTGAACCCTAACTACTATCTGAACCCCTAAACTGATAATCGATTTTTAATCTTTTTTTGTTGATTAAATTAGAAAACACGGAAAAATTGACAAATCAAAACATTTTAAATAAAACAATCATATATGAAACTGCCAAAATCAACAACCGATTACATTGCACATTAAGGACTAAAATGCACCCACACGTACCGAAAAAGTAGTTGTTGATACGAGTTCTCAGTTTTCCGGCTTCTATTTGCTTGGAAATGCTATCAGAATTTCTCTCTCCACCGAAAAAGAAGATGAACAGGTTTAATTTTGTGAGAAGTTTGATTTCTGAAAATATAATCGGTCTAGAATATGAGAATGAAATGATGGTTCCGAGTGTCTGCATGAATGTTGATTAGTGACATAAAGCAAAAATCTAAACCGACTAAGTTGCCGTTTTGTACCTTTTTCATGGTATATTTAATTACATAATAGTACTTTTATGATTCATCCAGTCTCAACCATCCATCCATCCATCAAGATCAATGGCTATTATAGAGTTTCAATGATTTTCGCAACTGAAGGGAGTTTTCATTTTAACCCTGCCGTATATATATATATATATACAACTTTTTTTTTAATTTTCGGGCCTCTGGAATGATCGGGCCTAAGGCAGTTTGCCTCCTCTCACAGACGCCCTCTGGTTGTGTACACAGAGAGGAAAAAGAGATATTAAGACAAAGTAATAAGCAATATGAAATATCTCAATCTAAATGTGGCACAAAGCTTTCGAATTTAGAGAGCATATACCGACGACTCTACCGCGACGACATTTTCCAGCTATTGCGCAACCAAGATGTTGCATCGACTTCTATATCTACAACATGTCGTCGAGAAAGGCTATCTCGACGACAAACTGGGGATATAGCGAAGATAAGTGTCTTTGAAATAGGCCTAGTTGTTGTAGTGTGATGTGTAAGTAAAGTGTGGTGGGCTTTACTTGGGTATTTAATGAGAATATCTAGGTTTTGATCGACAATATGCTTTTGGAGGTTCTAACTAGCTGTTAGTTTCTTTAATTCTATAGCCATATGCTTAAAAACAAAATTTACATATGAGCGGTATGCTTGAGCTTGCAAGTTTGAGACTGATTTTATATATGTACATGATTGTATTTGTAATTTATTCGGTTGAATTACGGAATTACCAAACTAACCAAAAACACTATATTAGTTTAAACCCGCCATATGCGAACAAAAAGATCATTATAAACAATATATCAGTTGTAGAGACGTTGATTGTTTGATAATTAATAAAAAATAAATAATTAGGGTCCATGTATGGAACATATATAGCTTTTTAACAGTTAAGTTGGAAATCACAATCAACACATATATATTTCATTTACTTTTAGATATATAACAAGACAAAATCAAACATAAGTTATAAGGTATAGAAGTCAACATCTATTTTGATCACGTAACATATATCAGAACTTGGATTGAATCTGTTCAACGACCTTGATGGCGACTTGGAAGGCCTTCGCAAGAATATCGCCAGGTATATCAGGGTTAGATCCAAAGTCAGCATTTGCAATGGTAATGGTGCCCGGATTTTGACTACTCAAACCAGCAATCGCAATAGCATAGCCGTTTCCTACATTTTGCTGGAAGTGAATCAGACCTTCCGGGAACACGAAGACATCACCCTTCTGAAGCCGTTTTGTGATGAGACGGTTTTCAGGGTTGGATGTGACAAAACCGACTAGAAGACTGCCTTCGATGACAGTCAATATTTCAGTGGCTCGAGGATGCGTGTGTGGAGCGTTAAGGCCCCATGGAGCAAAGTCAATACGCGCCATGGAGATACCAAGAGTGTTGAGTCCTGGCAACTGTGCTACATTCACGGCGGTCACGTTAGATCCAACATCGTTCGTTGTGTTCCCCATCAGGTGGAACCCCCTGAACAGAAAATCATCTGCCTGCACACGCTCTGGATCTTTGCAAACCACACCATTCACGAGTACTGTGAAAACAGAAATAGGAAACTTAACACATACAGACACCAAAAAATGCTGCGTGTAAGCAGTTCAATCTTGAATGCTCGAGCCTTTAGGGGAAAACATTTACAGGACGTACCTTTGCTATCTGGATCAGCCACACAGAAGTCTTGGAGAGGACTGGGGTCGGAAGCTAAAGCAAGCGAACAAGCAACCAACAAGAGGCCGGATATATCTATATATGCAATAAACTACCAAACTTGTTCCTGTATTTATAGTTAACTTAGTTTGTAGCATAAAGCTAGGACATTTTGTTCTGCTACTAATAAAAAATAGCTAAAAACATGTGGAAAGAGTAAAACCATGATAAGGTCATCAATTAAATTAAATACATAACCTTTAATTTTCAACGTAGGCCCGTTCAATTCAAAATTAGATCAAAGGCAGGTTCTAGAAGGTTAAATCTTGTGTTCCATACAATGAAAATGAGTTAAAAAAGGGACGTGCATAATGCCTTGTCATGTATTCAGTTTTTGTTATATGAATTTGTCTATTATACACGCACTTAACTAACAAACTTTTACCATTGTAACGATCTGAACTTATATTTGCAGGGCTTATGTCGTTTTGTTTAGCTTTCTATGAAATGGTGCACGTTAGCACATGTGTCGAGGTTACACATGTTGATTAAGCCCAATAACTGTTAACAATTTTATCATTTAATTACTAAAGTACATATGCTGTTCACGAGCTGAGCAGAACCAAGCAAAGGCTTGCTCGTTGCTTGACTCGTTTACAAACGAACCGAACCGAACCGAACGGCTGAAATTCGAATCGAGCGAAAAACGAAACGAGCCAAAATCAAACCGAGCATTTTTCGATCGAACATCGAGCGATTTCAAGCATTTTTTTATTTCTTTTTCACTTTAAAGATTTAAATAAGAAACAAGTTTTAAGGCAGTAAATAATATATTTTGTAAACAAATTAGTAGTTTTTAGACAAACATATAATAAGTTGTAAATTTTTAGAAGAAAGAAGTTTGATGTGAGATATAATGGACATGTAAACAAACTTTTAGTATTCAGAAAACTTGAAACGAACTAATAAAACAATAAAATTGCCGGAATAGGAAAAATTTAAAAGGGTTTAAAAAATTATATACTTATATTTTACGTGTGTTGTCTATATATTTATATATGTAAAACAAATTAAAAATATTCGAGCCGAACCGAGCAGACCTTTGCTCGTTGCTTGGCTCGTTTACAAACCGAACCGAGCAGAGCGGCTTGTTTACAATCGAGTGAAAAAACGAGCGAGTATTTTCCGAGCAATTTTTGAGCGAGCGGCGAGCGAGTTTGAGCAACGAGCGGTTTGGACGACCCTATATGAACATAAGTTATTTCATTTTTTAAATTAAGGCTTTTAATTTTACTATACTCGTAACAATTTTTCTAACTTTCTCAAATCTTGCTTTATGACCCCTGTTTTTAAATTTCACATCAATGAATGCAAATATTTTTAGAAAAAAAAAATACATTGTTCCCTTATACCAAACACGGATTTTAAGCTATCAACGTACGATTTTACTCAAAAGTTCATGTGCTCTATTATACACACGAACTTTTGGTATCCGTTTTTCTATTGAACTTAAATGGAGTTAACTTGTTTAACATTAAATGAAAATCTATATTAGAGGTGTGTGTATATGTATGTATATATATAGGATCAGGATCATTCGAGAACGTTTTAGGAATTGAGAACTGTGAGAACCATTTTGGATCACAAAAAAACTCAAAAATAAAAAAAAAATCATAAAACAAAAAAAAACACAAAAATAAAAAAAACTAAAATTCTTGTTTATCATCCCAGTTTCTAAAAAAAACGAAAAAATAAAATTCTTGGTTTTGTTAAATTATACATATATGTATAATATGTACATATATGTACACATGTTTTTTTATACACATATGTATAATTTAAGGTAAATGATAAGTATATATGTGTACACTACGTAAATAGAGATTAAATGAAAGTATACATATATGTATAGGTATAACACGAATTAAAAAAAAAAAAATTTTGATTTTTTTTATGAAACTGGAATGAAATATAAGAATTTTAGTTTTTTATACTTTTTTAAAATTTTCATTTTTTTTTTATTTTTTTATAATTTTTTAAATATTTTTATAGAGATTTTTTTAGTGGTACAAAATGGTTCTCAAAGTTCTCAATTTGCCAAGGGTTCTCTTAAGATCCTTACCCTATAAAAAAATATATATATAATTGTCTACATAAAAATCCTACGTATTGCGATGTGGTTGCTCCCCAACCGAGCTTCTCGGGCCACCATGTAACGCCCGTTAATTTCCGACAAAAGGTTTAATCTTGTAGTGTTATGTACACCTTTCGGGCTTGACCCGGCATTCTCTCGGGAGCTCCTTGCAAACCTCGTAAACGTTCTCACTTAACTTTCCACCCAAGTTGCTACATACTTCAATTTGGAGGGACTTGGATGTAACTATTTTATATCATAAAACAAAAGAAAACTCAAACCCTAAACCTATTTGCAGCCGTCAGACCTGGACCTCCCCTGCTCGTTTTTCTTCTGCCCAGCCAAGTTTCAACCGTGAAAACTTCAATTCAAGGTCAGTTTTATGATTCCCCATGTCTTTTATACCTTAATTGATCATATTAACGCGCTTATTGGTCGTTAAGATTGAGTTTTGATGATAACAGCTTGCTGACAGATTCGTATACGTTTATTGTAGGGTCTGTAACGCGATGTTAATACACTGTTTTTGATCGATTCTTGATTCCATGATGTTCTACTTTGAGTCTAGTTTCCAGAAAGGTATAATACGTAATTTTTGGACGAGATTTGAATAGTTTTTATGAATTTATAAAATCGAGTGTCAAGGCTGATGCGGGATAACGGATTATGGTCTGTTTTCCCGACGTCATAACCTTTTTTCGACAAGTCCAAATTGGTTGGTTCCACTTCTGGGAGTTAGTGTTGTGAGTTAGGAACCAAACCCAATTGGAATCGTTTAATTTGGTTCGGTAATGAATTTTATAAAAATAAAACCATTTTGTTGCGCGCTGAAAGAGCTGCACATACCTTTCTGTGTTGGAAGAATTTTTATGATTTTTGTGTCCAATAGAAAAATATAATAAAAATATTTTTATAAACCTAAGATATTTATTAAAGTCTGGTAAAAATTTAATAATTTAATTCAAAGGTTATCCTATGTAATTAAATGCATCTTCACATGCTAAAATCTGCACCTTTTACTCGTTATTAATCAACAAGTTTGTTTTAGGCTTAACCGGTGGTTTTAGTTAGTTGAAAGGTTTTAGGGGCCTTGGGCCAAGTGTTGGGCCTCGGGCCAAGGGGTTGGGCCTCGGGCCAAGTGTTGGGCCTTGGGCCAAGTGGTGGGCCTGGGGCCAAGGTTGGGCCTTGGGCCAAGTTGTTGGGCCTTGGGCCAAAGTATTGGGCCTTGGGCCCAGTTGTTGGGTCTTGGGCCGGAGTGTTGGGCCTGAATGGCCCATTAGGCTAGAGTGTTGTTACAGTCTAGTTTAGTAACGCGTTGTGTATAATTTATAGACCCTTGCTTGTGATTGTGCTCTTAGGGATTTCCTAGCTCATTGCAGGTGTTCGGTTGATTCAGGTGAGTTCATGATGCCCTTTTTACCCTTTTACGTTTTGGGCTAGCATACACACCGAAATACAATTTTAAACGATTTTACTCGTTACAGTGAATTGATTAGTTTTACATGGTCTCACTCATGATGGTGCATTTTGAAAGCTATATTTGAATTATTTTATATGCCTTAGGATATTTTAGACTCGTTCATGGTCTTGTGTCCTTAAGGTTACATACATTATTGATGGTCTAGACTCGAGGATGATAGTAGACTTGGCAGTAATTGAATATGAGTAGACCTATTTGTGTTTGCATGCACTGATGTTACGTGTTGGGTTGTACGTGTGCTCGACCCTGATGTTATTATTTGGATGAGATGTTACGTGTTTGGGTTGTACGTGTGCTCGACCCTGATGTTATTACTTGGATGAGATGTTACGTGTTTGGGTTGTACGTGTGCTCGACCCTGATGTTATTATTTGGACGGTATTTATAGGGATATAAATATATGGATGTATATAGATGTCTAAGTACGAATACTTAGTGTTGATGATGGCCTAACTGTTCGTATCCCGTATTATATTTTAAACTCTTGGAATGTTTTATAATCCATTTTTTATATTTAAACTCTTGGAATGTTTTCTAATCCAGTTTTTATATTTAAACTCTTGGAATGTTTTATAATCCAGTTTTTATATTTAAACTCTTGGAATGTTTTATAATCTCGTTTTTATATTTAAACTCTTGGAATGTTTTATAATCCAGTTTTTATATTTAGACTCTTTGAATGTTTTATAATCTCGTTTTTATATTTAAACTCTTGGAATGTTTTATAATCCAGTTTTTATATTTAGACTCTTGGAATGTTTTATAATCACGTTTTGATATTTAAACTCTTGATATGTTTTTAAACAAATTTATATAGGCTTGCTAGCATAAGGTAGGCCTTGGGATGATATATATATATATATATATATATATATATATATATATATATATATGTAGGAATATATATGTATGTATATATGGAGGTATGTATGTGTTTATGAGGATGTGTACCTTATAGTTTACGATTGTGTAATGATATTTAGTTTATCGTGACTAAGAATGATGTATGTAGGCTTATTGTTGTGTGTGTGCATGGTGATTCACGGCCGGGTCAAATATATTACTCGGGTTGTACCCGTGGTGAAGAGGCCCGTGTGACGTGATCATCATTTTGGCGGGTCAAATATATTACTCGGGTTTTAAAATCCTGTGGTGAAGACGCCCGTTGGATGTTGAGCCGTGATCGGGTCAAATATATTACTCGGGTTGTACCCGTGGTGAAGAGGCCCGTATTACGTGCTTGGATGTATGAGCCGGGATCGGGTCAAATATATTACTCGGGTTGCACCCATGGTGAAGAGGCCCGTACCCCGTGCTTGGATGTATGAGCCGAGATCGGGTCAAATATATTACTCGAGTTGTACCCGTGGTGGAGAGGCCCGTATCCCGTGCTCGGATGTATAAGCTGTGACCGAGTCAAATATATTACTCGGGTTTGACTCGTGGTGGAGAGGCTCGTGTCACATGCTTAGGTCTTACCGCGTCCGGGTCAAATATATTACTCGAGTCTTGACTCGTGGTGGAGAGGTCCGTGTACGTGTGTTTGACGATGATTGTATTACTTGGTGAATTATATATAATTTATTTTATTTATACCTTCTCTATTGTTTATAACTATAGCTTTGAAATAAAGTATGAATTATTGTTTATGAAAACTTGAACTCACTCAGCTCAAGCTGACTTTGTGTGTATGTTAGATTGACTTTCAGGTTGAGGATTAGAGATTTCCACTTGGACGTGCTAGAGACTACTCGGACGGTTGAAGGCACATCTAGTCGAAGAATTAATAACGCAAACTGTTTCTTTTAAATTATTACCATAAGTATTTAAATTTTAATTTTGGTCACTTTCCTGGTTTTGGGAATTTTGATGTTATCTATTCCGCTGTTTACTACTCTGAAACGATTTTAATGAGATGAAGATTTCAAATAAAACGAATATTTTATTTACATTTGATTTTTGCACACTTGCACCCGTGTTTGGGATTTTTAATACTTAAACTTTTCCGCTGTTATTTACTCTGAACTTGTTTTAAATACAAAGAATCGTTTGGTTTTAAATTTTTGTGAATTTGTGGATGTGATTACCAACTGTAGGATTCCTGGGATTCGGGGTCTTACACACCAGATTGCTTCATTCATGAATGGTGGCTTCTTATGCGTTTGTCCCAAATTCGTGGGTATTGGTCTTACCAAACCTGGTAATCCTTAAACGGGTTATTATATCTCATTTATTTATAAAACTTTTTATCATCAAACAATAACTTTCGCAGGTCATGGGTCTCACCAAACCCGGATAATTCTAAAACGTGTTATAACATATCAATTATTTGTGAAACCCTTTAATCATCAAACAATAATTATCTCGGGTCATGGGTCTCACCAAATCCCGAATCCAGATGACCCTTAAAAGGGTTATAAGACCTTATTTATTTGTGAAAACCTTTTTAACATTAAACCTTAATATAATTTCTCTCATCTACATATTCTCTGTCGCCGGTCTATCCTCTCAATCACCGGTTTACTTATGATTACCGCCCACCATCTTCAACCTCCCCTCTCATGCATCAACCACCATCGTAACCAGCATTAACTACCCATTTTTCATAAGACAAATATTTGTGATCATATTTGTTCATTTTAACTCAGCATATTCGTGTTTGTTTATGTTGGTTCGTTAAAAATCTAAGAAACCTACACATCTCAATTGAAAGAGCCCTAACATTAAATAAATATAATTAACGTAACAAACTACTATATACGTATTAAATTAAAAAAAGCTACGCTAAAAATAAAACCAATCATTACAAAATGTAAAAATAACAAAACGATTAAAAACAAAAACTTAAAACATTTGAAAGCTCTTTGGTTTCTTCATATATTCTCTCAAGTCACCAGATTGCTTTATTTGTAAATGGAGCTTCTCATGTATTTAACCTGAATTCATGGATATGGGTCTCACCAAACCTAGATAGCCCTTAAACAGGTTATAACATCTCATTAAATTAAAAATTAATCTCACCAAATATTTGATATGAAAATCCTATAAAATAAGAATATACTAAAAATTAATTTCCGATTTTCTAAACAAGGATATTCGAATTGACTTTACTTCAAAATCACATATCACGAATATGTGTTGGATTCATATTTATAATGGTATAATGGTGATTTGGGGAGGTTGGCGATTGTGGGTGTTAATTTGAAGTTAATCGGTGATGGGGAATACGTAAGGGAGAGAAATTAAATTAGGTTTTATGATGAAAAATTTCAAAAATTTATATATTTAGCGTATAATACATATATATTAGTTTGTTACGTTCAATATGTTGAACGAACGAACATAAATGAACACGAACATGTTGATTTTTTTAAACGAACAAATATGAAAACAAATAAACAATTTTATAGTAATAAAAATAAGCGGGTTATGGGTCTCACCAAACCCATATACTTTTAAATGATTTTTAACATCTCATTTATTTGTGAAACCGTTTCATCATTAAACGCTAAGTATACTATTAACATATTTACAATAATAAAAATTAAAATAACAAATAAATAAATATTTTAATCGAAAAATGTAAAACAAAACCCGTAATACAGGGGATAAAATCTAGTATATGTATATCTGTGTGTGTATGTGTGTGTGTGTACACACATGCATGATTGGTTCTACATGATCAACAATATTGGTGCAAGTGATGCGGCCATCATTTTCCTTTATGGGACTATGTACCAACATATTAGGTCGATCAAATAAGTGTTAGCATTTAGCCATAAGTTTGAAGGTGTGTAATCTCTAATAATTTCCACACACATAAACAACAAAAGTTTTGATATTACGATATATGTTAGGCCCCATTTTGTATATTTAAAGTGTTTTGTATTGTTTATGTTTGTATTTATCGTCTTTGTTACTTCTCATGTAATTGGGCACGATACCTCATAAACAACAGCCCATTGGGCCGTGAATAATACATTGGATGCATGCCATGCTTCTCCTATAAATAGAGAAACATGATCATGCAACACTAACCTTTTGCAAAGTCTTATCTTAACCGAAAATAACCAAACTCCAAACAAGATTCGAAAATAACCAAACTCCAAACAAGATCCGAGATCTCGGTTCTTTAGTTTGATTTCCGCTAGCACTAAGAGATTGATCCAAAAATAGTTGTTGTTAGATCCGGGTTGGGACCTACTATTGGTCTCAGAGCTTTCGGCTCTACTAGTTGAGGTTCTTGGATCACATTATTGGATTTTGGTCTCGTTTGTGAGTTTTAAAGTATGTTTGTAAAGAAATCTAGTGTTCCTTGGTAAAATATAGTAGATTCACTGGTGTTTTGTTTGATTTGGGTGTTTACGGACTGAAAGAGTGAGGTCAAGTTTTTCCAATCGCATTTCCAAAAAGAATAGTTGGTGTAATTGCATTTGAAAACCTACCAAAATTTGGTAAAATCATACAAAATAAGTTTCAAGAAAGATTAAGTTTCCAGAAAAGTTCAATCGCGTCGCATCTTATTTGAATCGCATCACACAAAGAAAGTAATTGCATCGCTTAAAAGTTTGAATCGCTTCGCATTGGAGAAAGTAATCGCATCGCTTCAAAATTTAAATCGCATCGCACAAGAAAAGGAAATCTCATCGCTTGAAAATTTTAGTCGCATCGCTTGAATTTTTGAATCGCATCACACTTGATTTTGAATTGCATCGCATTCAAAATCCAATCGCATCGCTTTTCAAACAAATCGCATCGCATGTTCATGCGATTTGTTTGATGAAAAATTTCCAATCGCATTATCATGCGATCCGATTCTTCTGGAGTTGTAATTTTTCTGTTTTTGAAGAGTTCTTGTTACAACAAACTGATTTACATCATGGCTAATGATGCTGAGTTGTTGAAGAGTTGTTTATTACTTGAGAATGAGGCTGGAACGACCACTAAGCCTCCAAAGTTTATGACCTTGGAAAGTAACTTTACTGATTTTAAATGGAGGTTTATGAACTTTAACAAGTTGACTGATGCTGGACTTTTGGGATCTTTGGAAGTTGGTCCTCACGTTCCTATGGTTGCAACAATAACCGGACCTGAGCCAAAACCGATTAATGCTTATGATGAGACTGGTAAACTGCTTCTGCAAGAAGATGAAAAGGTGTTCCTTACCTTGACTGTGTGTTTGTCAAATGAAGTAAATCAAACCCTTAGGGAGCACACAATAGCCAAAGGTTTGTGGGATTCTCTGGTTGAAAAGATTGAAGGAAATGCTGAGATGAGGAACAGCCGGAAGGCCATGTTGAAAGAAGAGTTTAGCATGTTCAATCATATGCAAGGGGAAAGTGCTGGTGACCTCATCAAGAGATTCGAGACTCTATTGGCTCAATGAGAAATGAGAAATGCTGAAGTTATTATTAATATGCCTGCATCAAACCACAAGCTGTTGAATTCTCTGCTTTTTTCTTGGAACACATATGTGGAGACAATCAAGAGAACTACGAATCTCCATGCCATACCAAATCAAGACTTGATCTCTATTATCAAGTCATTTGAGTTAGATGACAAGTTACGAATGAATAATCATTTGAATTCACTAAACCAAGCAGGAATTGCAACAGGATCAGGAATGACATCTGCTTTCCTTAGCCAGTCTCACCACAATGTATTTCCAGTGAATGGAGTCAAAACTTTTGCAACTCCATCTACTCATAATACAGCTTTCATCTCTGCTGCAAACACTCCTGCTTCATCAAGTTAAGGATCTATTCAAACATTCTGAACAAAGCTGTTGAACAAGCTTTGAAAGCCCATGGAATCAATCCTTCTCCCAAAAACCAATCTTACTCAAGCTGCTCATACACCATTCCACTCATTAATGATTCAAATTGCTCTGGTTCACGCCTTTCTTTCAAGTCATGAGGAGTTGCTACAGGGAAATCTTTTGCCCCCATCATTTGACCAAGGTGACCTTAATGACATCAACAAGAAGGATTCAAGAAAATGGATATCAAGTATCATATGGCTATGGCTGTTCATTAAGCCACAAACTTCATGAAGAAATATGGCAAAGACAGCTGCAAAGATACCGATGCTAAATGGATTGGGTTTGATAAAGAAAAGCTCAAATGTTACAAATGTAATGAGCTTTCACCAGTAACCATGAAACCTCAAGTTCCTCAGCTGCAAGCCTTGCCACATCACCCGATCATGAGGTACATCACAATCTTTGTACTCAAACATGCATTCACAAAGTTGAGTTCTATAAATATAACTACGATGTCATTTTAAAAGAGAACTCACAGTTGAAAAGTCTAAATGACCAATATGTTAAAGCCGATAAGATCTGCACCACTAAGATACAAACTCACCATGACGACATTGGTAATTTGAACCTAAAAATTTTTCAATCTCAAAAGGAAGTTGAATATTATAAAAATATAGTTACAAATTTAAAAGCTGAAATTGAAAATCTAGAAACTGAGCTTTCTGATAAGAAATCAATTTCTGAAAAACATGAATTATCTGTTGAAAAATTTGAGTTAGCGTCAGGTAAGTTAAATAATATTCTTGGAGCACAGAGGAGTGCTAAACTAAAGTTGGGACTAGGCTACGATTATACAGCTACGCCTCCACCAATGAATGACAATTAAACCAGCCTGCCCCACTTTAGTTACAACACTCCTAAGGAAGAAATGGCATATGGTGTTGGTAAATTTCCAAAACCTGGAAATATGTTTCTCCTATTTCTCAAGCAACTGCTCCAACTTCTGTATCAAATGAATCTAATGGTGCTTCATCTTATGTAGCAGGTGATGTAAAAGAAAGTGGATGTGTGAAGGATAATATGATTTGTGAAATGAAAAGAGTTTTAGTTTCACCTTTTGAATCTGTTGTGGGTCTAAAACGATCAAATGATAACTCACTTTGTAATAACAATTTTAAATCGATGAAGGACACTCTTGCCTCATCTTCAAGTCATGTATATTGTGAAAACAAAGATGTTGAAAGTTGTAAAAGTGATTCAAATGAATGTGATAGTTCAACTTCTGATTCAGATTGTGAAACTCCAAGGCACATCAAAATCCTAGAAGAATGGATTTTGATGGTGAAACTCAAAGTCCCAGAAGAATGGATTTTGATGTGTACTCCGAGGCACAATGATGCGTATATTTTGGACATGAAGAGTACTTAATCTTTACAACTGCTTCTTGTTTATTGCTCAAAGCCTCGTAAAACGACTCATCTTTTTGGCATCGACGGTTGGGTCACATCAACTTTAAAAACTTGAATAAGTTGGTTAAAGGTGAACATGTGAGGGGTTTACCTATTAAATACTTTTCCTGTGTTGAAAAATGTATATCTTTCTCTAGGCGCAAACAACTCAAACTCCCTCACCGACCCAAAACCGTCAATACCATAAAGTCAATTCTTCAGCTATTACATATGGTCCTCTTTGGTCCCATTCAACCAATGGCAATAGGCTGAAAAGCCTATTGTCTAGTTATTACTAACTATTTCTCTAGTTTCATATGGACTTTCTTGCTAGGTCACAAGGATGAGACCACTCAATTTCTGATATGATTCATGACACTAGTAGAGAACCAAAGTGACAAAAGGGCCAAGTGCATCAGAAGTGACAGTGGAACAGAATTCTGCAACAGAGTTGTGGATGATTTCTGCCATTGCAAGGGGACACTTCATCAATTCAGTGCTCCATACACTCCAGAACAAAACAAGGTTGCTGAAAGACAAAACAGAAGACTCATTGAAGATGCTCGAACAATGCTCTTATTTTCAAAACTTCCATTGATCTTCTTGGGGGAAGCCGTCAATGCATCTTGCTTCACCTAGAACCGTGTGCTGCTGAACAAGAAAATGAACAAGACTCCTTATGAACTCTACTATGGGACAAAGCCAAGAGGCAACTATTTCAAAACATTTGGATGTCCATGCACTTTGCTTCAATCAAACACCAACTCAACTTCCAAATTTGAAGAGAAGGTGGATGAGTGCTACTTTGTGGGCTATGCTGTTCACAAGAGTGCTTATCGGGTTTACAACAAACAAACCAAGGTGATTGTGGAATCCTAAAATATTGACAGACATGAAATAAATCCCACTGATGCATACACGGGTCCGAATTGGGTGTTTAATTATGAAGGGTTGCTTCATCAATTTCGAGGAATATATGTCCCATATGTTGCCCCTCAAGTTGCCGCTCCACCTGTCTATACCACAGATGCTCAGTCAATTTAATGCAATATGTGTTGAGAAACTTGGAAGACGTCAGTCTGGCTACTGGTCCTTCGATCAGTAATGCATTGCCTGTAGCAAATCAACCAGCTGCAGTTAATGCAATGCCTCCTCCAGTAGATACTACAAACTTAGTCAACATTGAAGATGCCTTTGATTCAGATTCAGATTCATTCATGTCGGCTGACAACATTGCCATTGGGCAGACTGAGACTGTGGTGAATCTTCAGGTAGAACCTAGTGTGGTTGAGTCAATTCCCACACCTCCCTCTTTAGATGACACTCAGGTTGCTGCTGAAGAGAATGATGCAAAAAATATTCCCACCGGTACTTCTATACAGACTCCACTCTAGTTCAAGCCATCGTCGTTCCATTCTATGAGAGTCTATCGGATGGAACTATTGATCAAGAGCATGTGGTTGATCAATCAGAATCCGTTCAACCACCCACTGATGTTCTTATCATTGATCCAGCCCTTTTCCATCCCCTATAGAGTCTATCTGTGGAGATACAAGCCACTCCAATCGAGCCAGTCGATCCGATTCCTCAAATAGCAATTCATCGGACTCACCTGATATTCTAATATCATAGGAGATCCCTCGGCTGGCATCCAAACTCGCAGCACATCCGGTATAATTAACAGATGTCTTTTTGCTTATTTTATTTCGCAGGTTAAACCTAAGGATTACAAAATGGCTATGACAGAGAACTCTTGGGTTGAAACACAGCAAGAAGAGCTGTTACAGTTTAAGAAACTGTGTGTTTGGAAGTTGGTCAAGAAGCTTGTGAACAAGAAATGATTGGGACAAGGTGGGTGTTCAGAATTAAGAAGGATGGCAAGGTGATGATTATTAGGAATAAAGCCAGGATGGTTGTACAAGGCTTCTCGCAACGTTAAGGTCTTGATTACGATGAAGTTTATGCTCCCGTGGCTAGGCTTGTGGCAATTCGTCTCTTCTTGGCTTATGCCTCATATATGAACTTCAAAGTTTATCAAATGGATGCGAAGACCGCATTCTTGTATGGAAAAGTGAAAGAGGAAATCTATGTCAAGCAACCTCCATGTTTTGAGGATCTTGATCATCTTGAATACGTCTACCGACTTGACAAAGCTCTATATTGCCTTCACCTAGCACCCCGTGCATGGTATGCTACTCTTGCTGAACACTTGTTAAAGCATGGCTATAGAAGAGGTGTCATTGATCAGACACTCTTTGTCAAGAAGGTCTGTGATGATCTGATCCTAGTCTAAGTGTATGTTGACGACATTATCTTTGGGCCAACGAATGATAAATTGTCCAAGGAGTTTTCTGAGGTTATGCAGCGTCGGGTTGAGATGAGTTCGTTGGGCGAGATGACATTTTTCCTGGGCTTGCAAGTTGAACAAAAGACGGATGGGATTTTGATACACCAAGAGAAATACGCCCAAGACATTGTTAAGAAATTTGGGTTTAAGGATGCATCTGCGTTTCTAACTCCGATTGCTAATCGACCTGTCCTAGCTCCTAATCCATTGGAAAAGCCAGTCGATCAATACCTTTACCGATCAATGATTGGTTCCCTAAAGTATCTCACTACAAGCATACCGGACATCATGTTCCCTATTTATCAGTATGCAAGATATTAGTCGGATCCAAAAGAATCCCAATTAACCGCAGTCAAATGTATCTTTCGATATCTCAAAGGAAAACCTCACTTAGGCTTATGGTATCCAAAAGAGTCTCCTTTGGTATTGCATGCATATATCGATGGTGATTATGGGGGGATGCAATTTTGATCGAAAGTCACCTTCAGGAGGATGCCAATTCCTGGGAGACAGGTTAATTTCTTGGTAGTGCAAGAAGCAGGTTACAGTATCCACCTCCACCGCCAAAGCTGAATACATCGCCGCATCCGGCTGCTGCTTTCAAGTGATTTGGATCCAGCATCAGCTGCTAGATTACGATTTGAAATTCTTTAACACCACGATTAAATGTGATAACGAGGCTGCGGTTGCTATTGTGAAAAACTCGGTCCAGCACTCAAAGACAAAACACATTGACATCCGAATGCACTTCATTCGTGATTATTTTGATTGTAAACTTGCCAATATTTAAAGGGTCCATACCGATCACAACTTTGCAGATCTCTTTACAAAAGCTTTTGATCGTGCCCGATTTCTGTATCTCGTAGAATCGCTTGGCATGATTTCGTTTGAATAGGTTTTATCTTTATGATTTTAAAATTGTAAATATTTTTAAATTATGTCACAATTTTAAAGGGAGAAAAATGAGTTAACTTTAACTTACCAAAAATTAAGAAAAACAAAAATAAGTCATTTGATTTACAAAAAGATTTTATGTTCATTTAAGAAAATCTGAAAATATTTCAAAAGATATTTTCCCACTTAGAGGGTGCTCCTACTTAGAAGGAGTAAGATATTTTAAGACATATAAAAATTTTAGAAATTGATCTGACCATTGGAAAATGATAGTAGATTGATTTGATGATCCTAGCGCAAGAAAAGAGTATATCAAAAGCCAACAAGATCATCGTCTGATGTGTAGATAGGCTTGATAAACAAGTAAGTGTCATGTGATATAAACTTAAATATTCGCCTATGTTAGTGGTTATACGTTTATAAAACGGTTGCATGACTCCATATAAAGTCATATAAATGAAGGCAAAAATGCTATTAGTTAGTCTGTCATGCATGAGCCCGTTAGTGATTGATAAAAAATAAAAATTTTGCTTGGTTATGAATATCAAAAATCAATCATTAAAGCAAATAAACTGCAAAAAGATTAAATGATTAATGTCAACAAATGTTGATAAATGTCAAACAAAAAGGAATCTAGAACCACTTAAGACGGGGCAATAAGTCTGGATAGCAGTAAGTCCTAAACGTCTTAAATGAAGACATGTAACTCCGAACTGCTTGACATGTAAGTCTATGGTTCAACCTTTAAATTTTTGAAATATTATTAAAATATTTTGATCAATCGTCAGGGTCAGAGTTAATTCGAGGTGATCTGATAAACATAAACTATTCCTTAGGTATGATGGAAATGAGGACCATACAAGCATTTTGCCTGATAAACACAAACTATGCCTGAGGTATGATGGAAATGAGGACCATACAAGCATTGTGCCTAATTCATACCTTAATGTATCATATCGACATAGAAACACTTATCAAGTTGTAAAAGTAGATGATATCTACAATCAACTTTGGGTTTTTTACTCAATAACATCAAAAGGGAAATGCGATCTAGCACGGTATAAATCAATATGATTCCATGTCTTGAACTTTCTCACAAAATTATTGCAATTTAGAGATGTGTGTAAATTAATATAATATTAATTTCATCTTTACTCCTTTTATTTATTTTTCTTATTTTGTTTTATTTTATTTTTAAACTTAAAGATATTTACTTAAGTTATTTTCATTTTTATTTTATTTTTATTTTTCATTTTTTTATTTTACCTTTATTTTAATTTTATTTTTTTATTTTATTTTTGTTCTTATTTTTTTAATGTTTTTTTTTCTTTTCTTTATCTTACGGTTTTATTAAGAGATCTACTATGCAAATGTTGTTAACGTCTGGACTGACAAAACAAAAATTGTATATAACCGAGTGTTTGGATTCGGTGTGTAAATATGTCTCTGGTTTGAATCTGTATATATTTTTAAAGACTGAGGGCTAAGAATGTAATTTTGTTTAAAACTATAGATGCTTGATGTTTTGACTCTATCACAAGATAGGTTGACCCTATATAAGAGTTAAACCCAAAATATCTTTCATTCTTACTTAACACTTTTCTTTCAAACTCTCTCATTCTCTCTCTCTCTAAAACCCAAGAACTCTTTCACTTACCCAAACAACATCCATCTGCATCTTGTTATCATATTTGATTGCTCGTCATGGATCCTTCACCCGCGGTATAACATCACAACACCATCTCATCTTCATCTCCTTCTTGTTTCTTGTTCCAAATCTAATCGACTGGTAGATTTAGTGCATGAAGAAATTCCTTTTTTGATGAAAAATTATCTATTATTATTTTTGATTCATACATGAAAGAACATCTGAACATCATTAGATTGTAGCTTAAGGTTGTTTTGTGCTGTTTGTTGATGGTTGTGATCATCGGACTTTCTTAAGTCCGATTGACCAGGTTTTGATTTGAGTTGATTTTGTACACATGTGTATTCGAGTATAGGCGACTCAGTTTAAAGAAAAAGAGAAAGATTTTAAACTATAAGGACTTTTGAGTCACATCACACAAAATTGAAAACAAATCGCATGGAACTCAAGTCGCATGGGATTTCAATCGCCTCGCATGATTCATGCGATGCGACTAAAATCATACTTTAATCGCATCGCATCACTCATGCAAAACGACTGAAAACGATTTTTAATCGCATCGCATGACTCATGCGATGCGAGTGAAAATATCATGCAATGTGATTTCTTTTATGCGATGCGATTTCTTTGCCATGCGACGCGATTTCTTTACACTTGGACATTTTTTTCATAAATGTTGAATTGCTTGGATTGAAAGGACAGTTAACCTATTGTAATCCTATAACATCTTATAGACGTGATAAATCACTATAATATATGATTTAAATCAACTAATCAACTACCTTAATAATTAATTATCTAAAATATGTAATTATAACATTGTATTTTAACATCTAACTTAAATATTGTAAAAGTGCTGACTATGTTAATATGTATATATTTCTCTTATCTTTGGTTTATCTTTATCGTGATGTTCTAATGATCTTTTTGTTTGATTTTCAGCAACATAACTTATATTTTCCGTTTGATTTGCCTAAGAAGAAGAAGCATAGGGTTTTCAAGTCTATGATGAAGGGGTTTAGGGAAACTTCATTGCTACATGCTATTACAGCTAACCAAACTATTCATAAATGTTGGGTAAAGGTGTTTTGGACGAATGCAAAGGGCTCAAAAGACTCGATGTTTCTAGCCACAAAGGTTGCCGGGAAGAGCCTACTGATTAGAGAAGAAGATATCGTAAGTGCTCTTAACGTCAAAGACGCACCAGATCATCACTTTGGTAAAGGTGACCGGGAAACCTTGAAGCCGTATGTCGAGGAGATGGGATATGATATTGTTTTGAAGAGCTTGGAGAAGAGGCACCTCCCACCATACTGGAGACTGTTGTTTCACATTGTTGTACACTATCTGGCTGATCTTAAAGGCGATTTCGATATCCTTAGGACAAACTGGGTTGGAGTGATGGATGCGATGACATACTGGGTGCAGTTTAACTACTCGAGGCTTATTTTTTTGTGCATGATTGCCAACGCCTCAACCGACAGCACCTGGATGATGTATCCCAGATTCGTCCCAGATTCGATGTGTTGTTGGATGACATGATTCCAGACACCCCGAGACCCGAGTATGCTGTTGAAGTAGATGAGAAGGGTGAAGAGTTGCCTCCGTCAGAGCCATATCATGTGAAGATGGTTAAGCAGGCAGTGTTTAATGCGATGTTGAACACGAAGGGCAAGGGATATGTATATAGAGGGGCTCTTCCAGAGAGAAAGTTTGGATTGTTTGCTGAAACCCAGCCTGATAATACAGATTCTGGTGATGAAAGTGAAGAGGTTGTGGGTCCATATGATGAGGAGACTGAAAGTGATGAAGAGCCCGAGAGGAGGATGAAGAAGAAACATGGCACGAAGAAGCGGAAGGCCACTAGCTGGCCTTCTGCTGGTGGTTCTTCCCAGCAAATTGAGGAGGAAGAAGATGTTCAGCCGCTGCTGAAACGTTTGAAGAAGGTCGGGGACTCTAAGAAGGCCTCAAACCTAGTCATCAAGCTTCCGGCCACAGGTAAACCCTCTACCCAACCTTGTCCATAGACTGCCTCACCAACCACTTTAGCCTAAACCTTAGCCCTGGCCTTAAACCTAAACAAGTATAAATCCCAATCTATACCAAACCCAAAACCAAAACAAAAGCCAAAACCAAATCCAAACCACCAAAGACCCTATTACATGACTCACCCATTACCTCACCCAAAATCTCACCTACCCAACAAGGCTAACCGCTACAAATTTACTTGAAAACTTTCCACCATCACCAACACAACAAACTGTAAGGCCAAAAATATGACTTGCAATATCAAAGTATGAAACCCGTTATATATTTATGGTCAAGTTAATAATTAATGTCGGCGAGAAATCAAGACACGAGACGAGAACTTCGACGCGCCTTTAACTTCAACGGGAATGCTTCTAGAATGTTTTTTAGCTATAAATGTGACTTGTTGTCTTCATTTATGTGTGTGTTTTGGATGGTGTAAGTCATCCACCCAAGGGGAGCTCACCTTGGGTGGGTCGGTTCGTTTATTAATATAACAAATCTTTAACCGATAACGAGATCGTTCATTTACTTTATCTTTATATTATTTATGTTCGGTCGTTTGATTTACCGCACCCGTCTCGAGCGTTTATCAAGAACAAAGCCATTCGTTGTCGGATCCGGTTTCGGGACCTACAATTGGTATCAGAGCGGGTCGAATCTTATGATTCAACTTTATTCTTGATATTCGGGTTCTATTTCCGCTATTACCCGAACCGAGATGTTAAACCCGTTGAAGTTAGAAAATAAAGTTTCTACATCTAGAAATAAAGTTGGAAATAAAGTGGGAAATAAGAGTGTTCGAAGCATTCTCCTTGTAGATCCGGATGTTTGGGATCTATAAGTGCCAGATCCGGGCGTTTCGGGAACCATTCTGCCATACGCCGAAAATCCGGCGACCCTACGGTCCTTCCCGGTGACGATTTAGAGGTTGAAGATGTAAACATCAAACTCCGACATGAGTGTCGGTTATCTCTGTTTGTTCAAGGAGGTCTGTGTTTCGGTGAAACCGAGTTGCGGCAGTGGCGGCTCGTGATGGGTACGGGTGGTTATGTGGTGGGGGAGGTGACAGGTGGTTATGACGGAGTCGGCGATGTGGTGATGTTATATGGCTGACCGGAGCTCGTTTTTCCGGATGAGGTCATCGGTGGTTGGTGAATGACGGCTAATGACAGGTGTTGTTAGAGAGGAACGATGATGATGTATATCTTGATTTTGTTAAGCAATTACTGATGATGTTTGAAGGGTGCTGGCCGGAGCATGCTTTTCCAGCGGAGGCTGGCAGTGAACTCAGGTACATGTACCATGGATATTTTACATGGCTGCTAGGTTTTTGTAATGTTTGTCTCGTTCATCAAATCACTACCAACAAGTTATGGGCCTACTTAGTGATGGGTTGTTTTATTTGAAAACATGTTATGGGCTCTGTGTGTTGGGCTAGGCTAGCAAATATCTTTTAGCTGTAATGTGGATATCCCATAATAGATTTTTGCATGGCTATTTAATCACAAATTGGGCAGATCATGGGAATTTTTTATTGTGGCCGTGAAATAATTTTATGTTCGGGGTTGACCAAGCTGAAGAAAGTCAAATTCGATCGGGTTTTTCGTCATTATTAGACCGTGTTCAAAGTGTATTATTTCCATATTATTTTTCAAGGTGCTTAAAAGGGAAATAATAAGCTTTGCTATTTGATCGTTGTCTCCGGTATTTCGTTGAGCTCGTCCTAACCTATATGGTTTAAAGATCCGAGATGGATAAAGAAGCGAGAACTCCTTCATGAATGAATTAGGTGGATCATACCTTGAGGGGGTGATTGACGAAGCTTCGGTTTATCAAGTTGAGTTGCGAAAATGTGAGACACGGTTTGACAATGTTTTGATATCATAAGTCAAGGGGGTGATTGTAAGGCCAAAAATGTGACTTGCGATATCAAAGTATGAAACCCATTATATATTTATGGTCAAGTTAATAATTAATGTCGGTGAGAAATCCAGACACGAGACAAGAACTTCGACGCGTCTTTAACTTCAACAGGAATGCTTCTAGAATGTTTTTTAGCTATAAATGTGACTTGTTGTCTTCATTTATGTGTATGTTTTGGATGGTGTAAGTCATCCACCCAAGGGGAGCTCACCTTGGGTGGGTCGGTTCGTTTATTAATATAACAAATCTTTAACCGATAACGAAATCGTTCATTTAATTTATCTTTATATTATTTATGTCCGGTCGTTTGATTTACCGCACCCGTCTCGAGCGTTTATCAAGAACAAAGCCATTCGTTGTCAGATCCGGTTTCTGGACCTACACAAACCGTACAGACCTCACTCTCTCCACCTACAACCACAACACAAACTGACCAACCTATCTCACCTGACCCACTCGCATCCTCACCATTCATATCACCAACATTTACCTTACCCTTAAGAACCACAAATGTCTAGTCATAAACCTTTATAACCTCACCCTCAACCCAACCAATATCCACTTCCACACCATTTCAAACCAAAACTACAACTGATGGTTGGGTAAAAGTTAGTTATTTTCATATATTAATTAGTTAGTTTTAGATAAATAAACGAGTGAACATTGGTACTTCAAGCATTGTTATGTGTTTTTAGGGAATTGGAAGTTAAGGAGCTTATCGGGAATATTTACGAGCTTGGAACGAAGACTTAGAAGTGCGAGATTGGAAATGCACACATCACAAGGCAGTTAAAGAAAATAAAAATAATTATGCTGAAGTTTTTGTCCTTTGTGCGACGCGAAGGATGGAAGGGGCAACTTCGCGCGACGCGAAGTTGTGATTTTCTGAGGCTGACTATTTTTTCTTTAGCGCGACGCGAAGACGAAGCCCATGAAGACTTGGCGCGACACGAACCGACTCAAAACCGAAAAAATCTAGGGTAATCACTATATAAACCCATTAACCCCATCATTCGTGATATCATTAATTCTAGAAGCAAAAGGGGCGGGGCGATTTCCACCATTCTGAAGCTTTCGATTTGTTTTGGGTTTGAATGTTCATCAAAGATACGTATTTTGCATAATATGTCAATGTTCGTCTAAACTTTCGTGTTCGTTATAGGTTAAGGTTTTATGTAATTCTTCTTAAGACCAGATTTATTGCGCTTCATGATAAGAACTTGATTGAGTTTATTGCTTTTATCTTGTTCAATTATTGATTGGTTGTTTAAACAATTTGTGTTTTTTATTATTAATTAATACATCACTTGTTTGGTTTTGTTAATCAACACTTAGGGTTAGGCTCTTGTGTTATTCGACTATTGATCATCAACTATTGTCACTTAATTAGTTTTCATAAAACATAAATTGGAAATTGTGTAGACCGAGTTCAATTGTGTCAACAATTCGGTTAGGGTAATTACTGCGCAATCAAGACAAGTGAATCTGGGATTAAGTTGAATAACACATTACCCGAACCTAGAATGAATACCTTTAATTAATATTTTTCGTAAATTCTTAAAAGTAAACGTTTTAGTTTTAATTAATCTTTTCAAAAACCGCTTGACATCGTCTGTCAGCCTTAGTTAAATAATTAATTTAGTTAAAGTCATAAAATATTAAATTAGCACTTTCTTTGAATTCATGTGGAGACGACTTTACTTACCCGTACTAGTTATAGGTATTTAAGTATTTAAAATTGATTGTTTGAGTAGACCGCGACAGCCTACGTCAATAGGAAGCATGCCATGATACAAACAAGCTTTTGTCAAATCTTATCTACTTCTTACTCTCTCTAGCTTACTCACAAAAGCCGAACATAAACACCAAGATCCGAGACCAAGGTGACTCGGTGTGATATTCCGCTAGCATCGTGTTTGGTTGATCCAAAATTGTTGTTAGATTCACACTTCGGGACCTACACATGATTTTATTAGTAAATTATTTCGTTGAATTACCGAACTAACCAAAAACACATAACATGAAAAACATTAGCTTTTTGGTAGAAACCCGCCATAGTGCGATAAAAAGATCTTTATAAAGTATTCATTAGGTGTAGCGACATTGTTTGTTTGACAATTAATAAAGAAACAAAATAATTAGGGTCCGGGTATGGAAGTTAAGTTGTAAATCACAATAAACATATACGTATATATATTTCATTCACTTTTAGATATATCACAAGACAAAATCCAACATAACTTATAAGATATAGAAGTCAACATCAATTTTAATCACGTAGCATATCAGAACTTGGATTGAATCTGTTGAACGCCCTTGATGTCAACTTGGAAGGCCTTCACAAGAATATCGGCAGCTATATCAGGGTTAGATCCAAAGACAGCATTTGCAATGGTAATGGTGCCTGGATTTTGACTGCTCAATGCAGCAATCGCAAGAGCATAGCCGTTTCCTACGTTTTGCTGGAAGTGAATCAGACCTTCGGGGAACACGAAGACATCACCCTTTTGAAGCCGTTTTGTTATGAGACGGTTTTCAGGGTTGGATGTGACAAAACCGACTAGAAGACTGCCTTCGATGATGGTCAATATTTCAGTTGCTCGAGGATGCGTGTGTGGAGCGTTAAGGCCCCATGGAGCAAAGTCAATACGGGCCATGGAGATACCAAGAGTGTTGAGTCCTGGCAACTGTGCTACATTCACGGCGGTCACGTTAGATCCCACGTCGTTCGTTGTGTTTCCCATCAGGTGGAGCCCTCTGAACAGAAAATCATCTGCCTGCACGCGCTCCGGATCTTTGCAAACCACACCATTCACGAAAACTGTGAATACAGAAACAGGAAACGTAATGTTATAATCAGGTCAATCATGAATTAGTGCCCGAAAGTTTATGGGATATTAGCATTGACAACCGTGCGCACCTTTGCTATCTGGATCAGCCACACAAAAGTCCTGGAGAGGACTAGGGTCGGAAGCTAAAGCGAGTGAACAAGCAACCAACAAGAGAGCGGATACTAGCAAACGTGACGACATTTCTGATAAGTGAACGTGACGACATTTCTGATAAAGTTCTGTTTCTTATATGCCGACTGAAACTAATAAACTCACCCCGTTTTAACATTTTAACCGTAAAATTTTATTTGTAAAGTAGATAACTTTCTATGGCACCTTAAAAATTTCATCTTGATTAGCGGTCACATGTCAACGCTTGTGTATGTTAGCATTTTAATCCAGTAAAAAGAATAGGCCCATTTAAGTATTTTAGTTAGTTTATATGTTAGAAATAATTTGTACTTATATTTGTATTATTGTTGGGCCATAAGACAATTAGCAAATAAGGCCCATGTATGTAATCTGGTTATGATTGAAATTAGGATGAACGGTGTTTGATGGTTATTCACAACCGCTGTAACAAACGCGACGTTTCACACCTTATATATATTCGATCATACCTTTCAGTTTGTATAATGAATCAATAGAAATTCGTTTCTTGAAATCTCTCTCTAAATTCTAACTTATATGCATAAGTATTGTGTGTATTTTGATCACACGATGAAGCCTCAATCCATGTTTAAACAAAAGAAGCAGATCCGGGAATTTCCACTGTGCAAAAGTGTATGGGTCATATATGTTGACTAAGCTCGACCGATTTTCAAATGTTTTTTATCCGTAGATGTTTAAACGTTTTTTTTATCATAGATTACTAAAACATACAAAAGCCCTCAATCAATTCTACAGATCAATGGGGTTTTTCCGATTAATTTCATTCCGACTTATTTAGGGTTCACTTTAAGCGAATTGGTGTGCTTTGTTGATTACTCCATTTATTAGAATTAGCTTTCGGCCAAAAGATTTTTACTTTTGTTTTCACTTTTTACATATGTCGGGCCAGAACTCGAATCCAGATTCACTGTTTGGATTCTGACCGTGTCAACTCACTTAAATCTTGTTTCCATCATAACTCATAAACCATAAAGGATTTTAACGTGATTCGGGTTAGTATTCTCTCGATTTAAATTATATTATCATCCGCAATTTTTGTAGGATTTATTGTTGGATATTAGTCAGCTTGCTTATTTTATTATTAATATCGTGTTAGCTCGCTTAATCTCAAAGGTGAGTTAATCACTATCTCTTTTTTCTCTTTCACTTTTGGGGGCTTTATGCGAACCAACTTATAATTATTAATATTATTATTATTGTTGTTGTTATTATTATTATTATTATTATCATCAAATCTCAAATACAAATCATATTTATTCATTGTGTTGTATGCAGTAAAATGACATATGCAACTTGCTTAATTGTTTGTTTTATCGCATTCGGAGAGGTCCATCATAATCTCATTATAGTATGATTATACGATGTTTTAATAGCCATCGATTATGTCCGTTTAATCATGGCAAACCGACACCATTATTTGTGTTTAATTGTATTACTCTGTCTTGGTAGCCATCGATTGTGTTCATTTAATCATGGCCTACCGACACCATTGTTTGTACTTCACTATATTACACACTTTACGCATTGATTTGTTATTTTCTTAATTATAAATATATCTACACCGGTGATTTCTCGCTCAACATGTGTTGTTGACAAATTATTGTATTTTTGCGTATATTGCAGGTGTTTATCTCGGATGGTTAAAGTGATTGAAGAACTTATTTTATTTGACTTTTAGGTTATTATAATAAACAAAAAATATTTGGATTCTATTTGTGTTTTTCTTCCGAATTGTATACTTGGTTCACTGTTTGGATTCTGACCCGTGCGCCAGCTCACTTAAATCTTGTTTCCATCATAAGTCACAAACCATAAAGAATTTTAACGTGATTCGAGTTAGTATTCTCTCTATTTAAATTATATTATCATCCGCAATTTTTGTAGGATTTATTGTTGGATATCAGCCAGCTCGCTTATTTTATTATTAATATTGTGTTAGCTCGCTTAATCTCAAAGGTGGGTTAATCACTATCTCTGTTTTCTCTTTCACTATTGGGGGCTTTATGCGTACCAACTTATTATTATTTATATCGAATCTCAAATACAAATCATATTTGCTCATTATGTTATATGCAATCAAATGACATTTGCAATGGAGGTTCAACATATGGACTCGTTTTTCGGTAGGCTGGTGGTTACAATGACGGTAGCAATGGTGGATGTGGTGGCGGTTATGGAGGAGGTGGTGGTGGTGCTGGTTGCAAACTGTCACAGCGGTGTTGGAGGTTGGATTTCCGGTGAGATTCCGGCTGATCAGAGAGGTTAGATTTTCGGTAAAAGGTCATGGCGGCTAGGTATTTTTATTGTCTGGTTATATTTTTGGCTAGGATCTTATCAAATATGCTTTGGGCCAAAGTTGCAAAATGGGCTTAATGAATGTGGGCTTGTTCATTTTTATCAGACATGCTTTGGGCTGCTAGGAGATATTTTTGGGCCGAGTAAGTCGTTTACTTATGTTCGGGTTGACCAAACTGAAGAAAGTCAAATTTGTTCGGGTTTCGTCTTGTTTAACTGTGTTCAAAGCTCGTTATTTCTTAGGTGTTCGAGAAGTTGGATCCGAAAGGTGAACTTCAAACGAAATAATAAGTTTTGTTCATTTGATCGATGAAGCCGGTAATTCGAGATTGATTTGTGGAAATTCGAGCTCATCTCATGCCTATATACAAGCAAGAACTACTTCAACATTAAATATAGGTGGGCCATACCTTGAGGGGGTGAATTGTAACGAAGAGGCTTCGATTTATCAGGTGACTTGTAAAGATGTGAGACATGGTTTGACAAAGTTTTGATATCATAAGTCAAGGGGGTGATTGTAAGGCCAAAATATGACTTGCTATATCAAAGTACGAAACCGGTTATATATTTATGGTCAAGTTAATAATTTATGTGGGCGAGAAATATGGACACGAGATGAGAGCTTCAATGCATGCGTTAAACTTCAATGGCAGAAAGCTTCTAGAAGATTTGTGTTTAATTATAAATAGGGAATATTTGTTTACTTTTATGTGTGTCTTCCATGGTGTAAATCATCCACCCAAGTGGAGCTCACCTTGGGTGGGTTGGTTCTAGTTTAATATAATTCTTTTAACCGACAATGAGATCGTTCTTTATATCTTATCTCTACATTATTTATGTTCGGTCGTTTAATTTACCGCACTCATCTCGAGCACTTATCAAGAACAAAGCCGTTCGTTGTCGGATCCGGTTTCAGGACCTACAAATTGTACTACTATGTCTTAGTAGCCATAGATTATGTTCGTTTAATCATGGCCTACTGACACCATTGTTTACACTTAACTGTATTACACACTTTATGCATCGATTTGTTATTTTCTTAATTATAAATATATCTACATCGGTGATTTCTCGCTCAACATGTGTTATTGACAAATTATTGTATTTTTGCGTATATTACATGTGTTTATCTTGGATGGTTAAAGTGATTGAAGAACTTAGTTTATTTGACTTTTAGGTTATTATAATAAACAAGAATATTTGGATTCTATTTGTATTTTTCTTCCAAATTGTGTACTTGGTTGACTTAATAAAATAATATAGATATTGACATTTATTGTTTGTTAGTGTCTTGTGAGCTATGAGCAATCATTTCACCCCTAGCATTTCCGTTTTACGTTGGGGTGTGACACTCGAGCCCCCTTACGCTCAATATAGGTAATTAATTTTATCAAAATATATATAAAATTTAGAACATGTATAAGTTAATTAGAAAATAATGAACAAGCCGAACTTGAGCTTGAAAAAACATCTCATGAGTCATGCTCTTGGAAGAAAAACTTGAAACGAGACAAGATCTAAACTAGTCTAGCTTGGACCAGGCTAGTCTCGTTTTACACCCCTACTTTCTCACAAACTTCTTGGGCACTTGGGCTTAAATTTAGATTTTGGTCTCTGCATACCATTAAATTTTACATATGAGCCGTATGTTTAATTGATCCTGCAATTTTGAGACTGATTTTATATGTGTAATTGTATTTGTAATTTCTTCCGTAAAATTACCGAACTAACCAAAAACGCATACCATGTAAACAGTAACTTTAAAGCTAACCCGTCATAGTGGGACATCAAGGTAGCCTATCAGAACTTGGATTGAATCTGTTGAACGACCTAGATGTCAACTTGGAAGGCCTTCGCAAGAATATCGGCAGATATATCAGGGTTAGATCCAGAGACAACATTTGCAATGGTAATGATGCCTGGATTTTGACTGCTCAAAGCAGCAATCGCAAGAGCATAGCCGTTTCCTACATTTTGTTGGAAGTGAATCAGACCTTCTGGGAACACAAAGACATCACCCTTCTGAAGCCGTTTCGTGAAGAGACGGTTTTCAGGGTTGGATGTGACAAAACCGACTAGTTGACTGCCTTCAATGACGGTCAATATTTCAGTGGCTCGAGGATGCGTGTGTGGAGCGTTAAGGCCCCATGGAGCAAAGTCAATACGCGCCATGGAGATACCAAGAGTGTTGAGTCCTGGCAACTGCGCTACATTCACCGCGGTCACGTTAGATCCAACGTCGTTCGTTGTGTTTCCCATCAGGTGGAGCCCCCTGAACAGAAAGTCATATGCCTGCACACGCTCTTTGATTTACAATGAACAACTTACCACTCAACCCTCTCATGGCAGGGAAGCATGCATGAGAAGTAAGTCACATCAAGTGCCCAATGAGCTTTACAACATTATTTATGTTTGGCCTACTACATATTAAATAACCAAAACGGCCCATTACATAAAAACCAATACGAAAGACTAATATAAACAAAATGGGACCTAACAATCTCCCTCTAGTCTTTAGTATTGGAACCCGTCGGTGTCGTAATCTAACCAGCCATCCTCGGGTAGTGTAAGTTCAATAACTCTTTTAACAAACTTGTTGAAGGCTTCAACTATCCGGTCTGTGTTCTGACGACCGATATCCTTGACGGTTCCCAGGGGAGAGTTGTAGAGCTTCTTGATGTCTTCTATGTGCAGCCCCATTAGCTCGTGCTCGTCAAATACGCGAATCTCAGGCAGATCTTTGCAGCGAATGACGGCCTCCCCTGTCGTGTTGTCGAATTCCCAGCCAATGAACTCTCGGAGGATGTTAGGAATAAAGGGCTCACCATGGTAGATGATATGACAATTCTTTGGTGCCCTGTATCTCCACATTGTTCGTGGCTCTCCGGTGGCTGGATCTATCTCCTTTGGGTTCTTGTACTTCCGACCCTTATTTGGCTCAAAATCTTTGTAGTTGACCTGTCGACCGACGATGAAGATAATCTGGAATCCAACTTTCCAACGTACTTCCAACCGCACCATGGCCCAGAGCTTTTAGAAGATAGTTTATGTCAAGCTCTGGTAACGACTTTAGCTCATGGTGGTTGAGATAAATAAGATCACCACTATATCGTTTGATCGCCCAACACGCGTTCTCCTTATTATATTTCGCATATACAATTAGCGAATCATCGTGGTAAGGGTAGATGAGATCGCGGGCGCTTGCACGACTTGACACAATATGATTCTTCCTCTTCTTCTTTGGTGGCTCCTGTGTCAAGTCGACAGTTTGATTGGAGACGGGATCAGCAGCAGGAGTCTCTGAAGCTTGAACTTGAGCAGGAGGAGTGTCTGGATTAGGTGAGTAATCTGTTCAATAAGATGCTCCAAGTTCTTTCCTGCTTCAATAAAGTCATCCATAACACCTGCAAAGTCATCAGGAAATAAATCTTTATACATGTTAGTAATATGTGTATCGTGCTCCCTGACTTTGCCAGCTGAGTTATGAGCAGCAGGGTCCTGAACTTCATATTGAGTTTGTGGAGGTGATTGAGTGTTATCTCCATCTCCACCTCCTGCTGCCCCGGCTCCTCTATTTCCACCGTCTCCGCCATCATCATCACCATCGTCGTCCTCATCATAGGTATCATGAACATCATCATCGTCATCATCTTCATCATCTTCCTCATTCTCATCTTCGTCATCACCATCATTACTACCACCAACACCACTAGACAGGCCGCCATGTTGTACCAAACGAGAAACAGTCGACTCACCTTTAGATTCCTCAACCCTAACTCCTCGCAAGGCCACACTCAGACCTGCAGTAGGCTGCGAACCACCAGCCTAAGAAGTCTCACCCGACCTTCTCCAACTTCTGAAAACTGTGTCAAGTCGATCCTCCAGACCGTGAAAGTCATCTTCATGAATACCCATAAGGTCTAAGGCCGCTTGATATTTGCTCACCAACTCTTCGTTTCTCTTCAGTTGGAGCTCATTAAGACGATCATGTTCCATCACCTTTTCTTGAATTGCCTCCATCTCGGCTCTGAGTGAATCGAGGGAATCAGATGAAGCGAGCTGATTATTTAAGATTGTAACTCTTGAATTTGTGGCCTCACTCTCAACATCCCACTTCCGAGTAGCATCCTCGATCTTCTTGTTAAGACTTGTTCTGAGAGCGCTTGCAGATGGTAGGCTCCTTTCAAGCGTGGCCAATCTGTCAGCAAGTCTGGAATGATCTGCTCTCAGATTAGCATTTTGAGATGCTTCGTTGTTCAGCAGCAGTTGTTGATTATGGACTCTGGTGTGAAGCGTGTTAATCAATAATCTTTGATTCTCCAATTGAGCCTCATTCACTGCTTTCAGTTCCTCCAGAACTTGTACCCTTGATTTCAACTCTGCCTTTTCTTTTTCATCCACAATCTCCTTTACTTTCAAGTCCTTGATAAATTGAAGAAGCCCCATTTCACGTTCTGCCCTTTTTGCGTTTGATTTCTCTAGTGCGACGATCCTATTGAGGATAGGATCGGCGTATACTGGAGGTGTCGAAGACTTTCCTCGGGCAATGGGTGTGGGTGAGATAATGGTGGATGGTGGGGTGGTGGACATTATGGGTGGTGAGGTTGTTTGCAAAGGTAGGGTGATGGGTTGGGTAAGGATTGGTGAAGTTGTAGTGGTGGGTGGTGTTGGTTGTGTCATAGGTGGTGTTATGGTTTGGGTTGGAGAAGTTATAATGGTTTGGCTCCATAAGCTGGTTGTTTGGATCGGTGAGCTGAAGATGGATGATGTGAAAATTGAGGTGGTTGGCTGGGTAGATGGTGTTGTGATTTGAGAAGGTTCGGGTTCGGTTTGGGTTGGTTGTTTGATTTGAGTTGTAGGTTGGTCTTGGGGTGGTGAGGGTGGTATTTGGGGTAGGAAGGTAGAAATTGGTTGGTCTGTTGGAGTGGATTCGGGTGAGGATTCAGGTGAGTCGTGGAGCAAGGTTTTGGTTTTCTTGGATTTGGATTTCTTTCTTGTCTTTGGCTTCTTGTAGGTAGGGATTTGGATTTTTGTTACATCTAATGCTTTGAGGGCTTAGGCTTGGGCTAGGGCTTCTTTGGTGATTTTGGGTTGGTCAGATGGTTTGTCTTGTGAGGGAATCTTGACAAGAATCTTGGATGACTTCTGGGAGTCCCCAAGTTTCCTCAGACGCTTCAAGGGCGGCTGGTCTTCCTCTTCTACTTCCTCTTCTTCAACAACCACCTTTTCCTTGCCAGAAGCACTACTAATAGAAGGATTGTTAATAGCCTGCTTCTTCGAGTCATGCCGAACCTTTGTTCTGCCCTCAGCAGGTTCATCACTAGAAATGGCTTCAATCTTAGTATCAGAATCCCCAATCTCTCCATTTTCAATATCTTGGTCCCCCACATACTCGGTCTCCTTAAACAACCCAAATTTAGGACCTGGACGTGGTCCCTCATATTGATGTCCCTTTGTCTTGGTGCTCAACAACACACCAAAGATTGACATCTTGATCTCATTCACATGATAGGGCTCGGGAAATGACTTCTTGTCCTTAGCTTTCTTTGATCCTGGCCTAGGGACCGGAATTAGATCATCAAGAAGCATCTGTACAAATCTTGGGTACATAAGCCATGTCGCCCCACTCTTAATATTCCCCAACATGCATAGGAATATCCTTCGAGAGTAATCGGACTTCTCTTGAGTCGTCAATGCAAACATAATGCGGACCCAGTCAGCACTCATGCTATCAACTCCTCCACGAATATCAGTAAAGCAATGAGTTACTATGTGGAATAAAAACCTCCAGTATGGTGGAAGATGTTTCTTCTCGAGGCTCTTCCACTCAGTGTCGTATCCCATCTGTGTAACAAAATCAACCAGCTTCTTCCTATCTCCCTTCTCATATGTATAATCTGGCTGGTTAGCAATCTTCAACACCCGTCTAATATCTGCTACAGTGATGGTCAACTATTTTCTCGCAACCGTTGTTGTAAACGATAGAGAATCATCGGCAACCTTGGCAAACGCCCACCACTTGTAATAAACAGCAGGGTTGGCTGTGATAGCATGTGCCAGGGGTGATTGCCTGAGCCCCTTGATCATAGACGTGAAAACTTTATCGTCCTTTACCTTTGGCAACCCAAGAGCACAAAAGTTATTATAACCCTGAAATTAAACCATAAGATCATAAGAATCATCATTATAATAGAACAAAATAATTATATACATACGCCTTAAGTAATTACGTAATATATAATTTAATTAATTAATTATAGTTAATAAATATTATGTACATTATAGTTTTAATGAGTTAATAAGTTATATTTTGGTTTAAGTAAATATTACTAAGTCCAATATGTACATAGATTAAGTACAAATCAGTCCAAAAGTCTAAACAGTCCAGCAGTCCAGTAGTCATCAGTCTCAAATTCTCAAAAATTTTCAAAGTGTAAGTTTTTCGCATGAAGCTCATTTCACATCGCATGGGATGCGAAGCGAAACGAAAAGATATTTCACATCGCATGATCAGGCGAAGCGAAACAAGGATTTGTTTCGCTTCGCATGACCAGGTGAAGTGAAACGAGGGTGCAATTCGCTTCGCATGACTAAGCGAAGCGAAACATAAAGTATTTCGCTTCACATGACCAGGTGAAGCGAAACGAGGAAGCATTTTGCTTCACATCAACAAGCGAAGCGAAATACAAGTATTTCACTTCGCATGGCTAAGCGAAGCGAAAAAACCATCTCATGCGAAAAAGTTGCTTAGCCCAATTTTTGGTTTTTTGACTTTTCATCTAAGTCGCCCAGACCCGAATTGGGTTTCTGGAAAGTTTGAACCAAAACTCCTTTGATTTAGATGGTCAATTGAACTCTTGAACATATGAACAAGCCTAGA